>NC_088815.1:2358475-2670558 GCF_011386835.1 Chrysemys picta bellii
AGTTGGCAGCACTGTTTCCTCAGTCACGGCTCAGCCTTGCTCACGGGGCATCTTGGGCTCCCCAGCACTGGGGAAGGCTTCTAGTGGGTGGAAAACTTCTTCTGTGCCAGAGCAAGGGCTGTGCTACAGCACAGGGAGTGAGTCATCGGGACCAGCACTGGGCCCAGCTATGGAGTCTCCCTTGCTCATGGAAGGTGCTCTTAGGGGGCAGTGGACACCACATTCACATGCTCCTAGGAGGTCCACAACTGCGAGCAGGAGGGGGTTCCTGCCTGGACTGGCTTAGAACAGCCAGAGATTCCACAGCCAGAGGGGGGCTCTCAGCTCACTGCCCTCCTGAGAACATCCCTGAAATAATCCAGGCTTGGTGTGAACAGTGTCAGTGATGGAGAACCCGCCACCACAACTCTTGGTAAGATGTTCCCATGGCTAATTCCAGACACTGCTCCAGAGCAGTAAGGGTAGAAACACGGGAAAACTGTGGGCAAAGGAACCGGGACAAGAACCCTGACAGCAAAGGCACAAAAGCCCTTTGACCACCCCAGCGAGCAGCTGACTAGCCAGCGTGGCCAGAGGCCCCTTCCCAAAGCCAACATATCTGTTTTGACCCTTGCATTAGGGGATGCCCCACTTGCCCGTTCACAGCACCTGGGCAGGGTTAGAGGCCGGCTGTCCAGCCCTCTCCCACTGGCACAGCCTGGTGGCTTCACCCAAAGGATCCAGCGGAAGTATCAAGTCGGAGCAAACATTTCCTGGAACACACTGGCCCCCCTCCATTTATGGCTAAGGAGCCTTGCACTCTCCTAGCATGAGCTGCACCAAAGGCAGGCTGTGCCACTGAGAAGAACATGCACAGTGTATAGTGTGCAAAGTCGTTCAATCTTGGCCTTCTGGAGAGAAGAACCTGCCAGATAAGAAATCCAGATCACTAGCTATTGGAGTGTTATGACCATGAAAACAGGGTAAGGATACAAGAATAAAAACAAAGTGCTGCAAGATGCTACCGGTGTATCCATGGTTACAGGGAATAGTGTCAGATGCGGTATAATGGTCCTGGAGAAATAAGACATGATGGTGTCAATGAAAGCTGCAGGATCTTGTCCTCCATCAACACAGGCTTTGGATGCTGCTCTGTGTTTGCGGCCTGGGGAATGCCGACCATCTAGAGCCTATTCCATCCTGCATAGGGTTACCATATTTCAACAAGCAAAAAAGAGGACGGGAGGAGCCCCGCCCTAGCCCCGCCCCTGCCCCTCCCACTTCCCGCCCCCCCAGAACCCCCAACCCTCCCCCCGTTCCTTGTCCCCTGACTGCCCCCCTCCTGGGACCCCTGCCCCTAACTGCCCCCCCGGGACTCCACTCCCTATCTAAGCCTCCTTGCCTCTTGTCCCCTGACTGCCCCAACCCTTATCCACACCCCCACCCCCAGACAGACCCCTGGGACTCCCCACGCCCCATCCAACCACTCCCCACCCCCTGACAGCCCCCCCCAGAACTCCCAACCCATCTAAACCCCTCTGCTCCCTGTCCCCTGACTGCTCCGATCCCTCTCCACACTCCTGCCCCCTGACAGCCCCCCCAGAACTCCCAACCCATCTAAACCCCTCTGCTCCCTGTCCCCTGACTGCTCCGATCCCTCTCCCCACTCCTGCCCCCTGACAGCTCCCCCCCAGAACTCCCAGCCCCCTACCCCCCGCTCCTTGTCCCCTGACTGCCCCCTCCTGGGACCCCTGTTCCTAACTGCCCTCCAGAACCCCACCCCCTACCTAAGACTCCCTGTTCCTTGTCCCCTAACTGCCCCCTCCTAAGACCCCCCCCCCCCCCAACTGCCCCCCAGGACCCCTACCCCCTACCTGTACCCTGACTGCCCAAAACTTTCTCCACTCCCCTCCAAAAGCCCCCCCCCCCCGTTTCTTGACTGCCCCCTCCAGAACCTTCCTGTCCCTTCTCCTGCCCCCCCCTTACCCTGCTGCTCAGAACAGGGTGTTGGGCTCTGTGCCAGCCGGACACATGGCTGAGCTCCCCTGCACAACACAAAACCCGGTCCCTGGCCCTGCACAGGGCTGCCGGAGCGGGCTGCAGGAGGAGGAGCTGCCGGCCGGCTCAGAATGCAGGGAGGGGGGGGTGGGAGGAGGAAGCTGCTCCGGAGTCCAGCCCGGGACTTTCCTGCAGCCCTCCCAGCCGCTCGCTCTGCCGGGGGAGGGGGAAATCCCGGACATTGTGAGTGCTTTACAAATTCCCCCCGGACGCTATTTTTAGCACACAAAAGGAGGACATGTCCGGGTAAATCCGGACGAATGGTAACCCTAATCCTGCATGCTGAGTGCGGATGGGGGCACTGCAGGGCCAATGCTAGGCCCCTAACCCAGGAACTCGTCCCAGCTCAGAAAACCCCTCAGCACGTGCTTAAAGTTCCATTTGTGTGTGTGCTTCCGTGCTTTGTTGAACTGGGCTGATGGGATCATGTAATACTAAGGTGTTGTAATTAGAGCGGGTCACAGCTTTTTGAATGAAAATTTTTTAATCTGAAAAAATCCCTCTTCGAAAACAAAACTTTGTGTGAAAAACTTTCTCCCTTTCAAAAGTTTCTGTTTTTTCCATTAATTTGAAGTGAAAATGTTTATCAATGTTCTGCTGACTTTTCATTTTTGTTTAATTTTCATTTTAAAAATGGGGAATGTTCTAAAATGATTTTTTAAAGTTTGAAAATATTTTTAAATCCCACCATGTGACCCAGCTGAGCAATTGAAAGTAACCCTGCAGCAAAATGAAAATGGGAAATTCCGTTTAGAAAAGTCTCTATTTCAAAAATGAATAATGATCAATGTAAGATAAAACTATGATACACTTAAAAATTGTTAATCTCTTCAAAAATGACCAATCCATCACTTTTCAAAGCTAACGAAACAAAAATATCAAATTTTAAAAAAATATTGTCATGTTTTTAAAATATGTTCCCCAGCTCCAGGCATAATTCCCAGAAGGCCTAGTGCTGAGCCCTAGGGCAGGCACATCGCAGCTGTTGAACACTCAATGGGGAAATCTTGGGCCAAGATCTTCAAATGAGACAAGAGATTTTGGATGTCTCCATTTTCGGATGCCTGACTTGAGACCCCTTCAAGGGACCTGATTGTCAGAAAGTGCTGAGCACCCGTACTCTGGAGATCAGATTATTCATGGCATCACCAGCGGCGCGTCCAAAATCACTAGAGACATTTGAAAATCCTCATTTTGATACTCTCTTAGCAAAGCTCTGTGTCCTGAATCTCATACTGTTCAGAATAGCTGTGAGAACAAAACTGTCCTGCCGGATCCCACTGTGGAGTCACAGTAGCGACTCCATAGTTTAAGGATCAAGAGACACCTACAACTTAAAAATCCCATTTCTCTCTGGAAACAATATTCCAGGCTAGCGGGGTTTGCACAGATGTAAATGACTCCCCCAGGCATAAAGCAGTGGCTCTTCCCTCCCACACACCCACTGACATTTGATTTAAGAGAGCTCCTTTCCACTTGACAGTTGCTCTGACTGGTTTCCAGACACATGGGGAAATATTTCTGGACAACTTTTGCAGTTAATGAATTGTGGACTTTTTTTTTTTAAACATGGGACTTGTACAGGGTGGAATTTTTCCATTTGGAAAAGTCAATAGGCTGTGTTTGTTTGTTTATCTGTAAAGTCGGACCTCAAAGACAGCTCAGTCAAGACACTTGAGTTTGTTTTATCCATTAGCTTTACAAGAGGCTGTTTTTAGTAAAGCTGGTGGGTAATCCTGGAGTTATTTGCTACTAAATTATGGTGGCTGAGAGGTCTTGGCAGATATAAACATCTCGGTCAGTTTTAGAGAATGAACATGCTCCACGAACACCCACCTTGGCAAAGCTAGCAGACTTGGTACACTAAATAGTTCTGGTTCCAGAAACTTTCAAGATCCTCTGGACTTTGTAAACAAAATTGCCTGTGCATCAGTCGGCACAGAACATTCTCTGGAATAGCAGTCTGGCAGAGAACTCTTTATATGCTAAGAAGTCTGGAGAGAGAGAATTCTGCACCAGAGAATCTGTGGAGGACAACTGGAGCTGCCAGTTCGGAGACTGCATCACTAATTTATTGTAGCGCACTATGAGATAGAAATACACACCCAGCAGTTATTGATGAGATGTTTAAAATCTATTGCCCTCATCAACATTCTGTTCAGAAGAAAATATTACACTGGTAAATGTACCAAAAACCAAACATACACTCCCCAACCCTCAAAATACTGGTACAACATTGTAGTGTAAAAAACCTGAACAGCTGAATACAAGAAAATTGAATATAAGGGCCCATGAATGAGTGTAACTCTAATTCCATATGCCCCCAGCCTCCACCTACAGGCAAAAACCCACTGATAGATTCCTAGAGGTTAAGGCCAGACGGGACCATTAGAGCATATAGCTAACTCTCTGTATATCACATTCCCCCCTAGTTGTCCTGTGTTGAGGCCCAGTTAGTTGAGCTGACTAAAGCAGACCTTGACTTGAAGATGTCAAGAGATGAAGAATCCACAGCCTCCCTGGGAGTTTGGTCCAATGGTTGCTCACCCTCACTGGACAATTTTGTGCTTAATTCCCAGTTGGAATGTGTCTGGCATCATCTACCACTGCTTGCTTTGTCTGTGCCCGCGCTAGGACCTGGGATTTCCTCCCAGGAAGTTTCTTCCACCTTGTCACACAACACACAGTCAGCCTGTGGAACTCATTGCCAGGGGATGTTGTGGAGACCAAAACTAGAACTAAGATCAAAAAAGAATTAAGCTAATGGAGAATGGCTCCATCAATGGTTATTAGGCAGGATGGGCAGGGATGGTGTCCCTAGCCTCTGTTTGCCAGAAGCTGGGAATGGGTGACAGGGGATGGATCACTTGATGATTACCTGTTCTGTTCATTCCCTCTGGGGTACCTGGCATTGGCCACTGTCAGAAGGCAGGATACTGGGCTAGATGGACCTTTGGTCTCACCCAGTTCTTGTGTTCTTACGCAGTATTCTATTACTGGTCTCACCAGTGCTGTACATCGAGATAAAATCTCTTTACTCCTCCCCTGTTTATCCATCCAAGGATCACATTAGCCCTTGGTGCCACAGCAGTGGGCGCTCAGGTTGAGGTGCTTGTCCGCTAGGACCCTAAATCCTTTCACAAGTCCCTGCTTCCCAGGGTAAGCCCCCCGCCCCTCCTCTGGAGGCGTGGTTGGTTTTCCCTGCTCCTGGGCTGCACTACAGTCCATTGTATTTGAATGGGCCCAGCTCACACTGTAGAACTGCCCTGTCTTCATGACAGGGTTCAGAGTCGCAGCCGTGTTAGTCTGTATCCGCAAACAGAACAGGAGTCCTTGGGGCACCTTAGAGACTAACACATTTATTGGAGCATAAGCTTTCGTGGGCTACAGCCCACTTCTTCGGATGCATAGAATGGAACATATATTGAGGAGATATATATACACACACATACAGAGAGCATGAAAAGATGGGAGTTGTCTTACCAACTCTGAGAGGCCAATTGGCCCACGAAAGCTTATGCTTCGCTGTAGCCCACGAAAGCTTATGCTCAAATAAATTCGTTAGTCTCTAAGGTGCTACAAGTACTCTAGTTCTTTTTCCTTTCCTCATGGTCATTTACCACAATCTTTGAGTCATCTGCCAATGTTACCAGCAGTGATTTTATCCCTACTCCCAGGGCTTTAAACTAGGTTCACCGGGGGAAGGAGACTAAAGCCCTGAGGTAAGTGGGGAAATGGGATCCTGGGAGGAAGCACAAGCAGGAGAGCGCAAGAGGGGAGGACTCCTGTCTCATGCTGAGAAAGAGGGACGATCGATGAGTTATCTTAAGTGCCTATACACAAATGCAAGAAGCCTGGGAAACAAGCAGGGAGAACTGGAAGTCCTGGCACAGTCAGGGAACTATGATGTGATTGGAATAACAGAGACTTGGTGGGATAACTCACATGACTGGAGTACTGTCATGGATGGATATAAACTGTTCAGGAAGGACAGGCAGGGCAGAAAAGGTGGGGGAGTTGCGTTGTATGTAAGAGAGGAGTATGACTGCTCAGAGCTCCGCTATGAAACTGCAGAAAAACCTGAGAGTCTCTGGATAAAGTTGAGAAGTGTGAGCAACAAGGGTGATGTCGTGGTTGGAGTCTGCTATAGACCACCAGACCAGGGGGATGAGGTGGACCAGGCTTTCTTCTGGCAACTAGCAGAAGTTGCTAGATCGCAGGCCCTGGTTCTCATGGGTGACTTTAATCACCCTGATATCTGCTGGGAGAGCAATACAGCGGTGCACAGGCAATCCAGGAAATTTTTGGATAGTGTAGGGGACAATTTCCT
Organism: Chrysemys picta bellii; assembly: GCF_011386835.1. Classification (NCBI taxonomy): domain Eukaryota; kingdom Metazoa; phylum Chordata; order Testudines; family Emydidae; genus Chrysemys; species Chrysemys picta. The sequence continues at coordinate 2,364,843 of NC_088815.1, forward strand.
GGTGCAAGTGCTGGAGGAACCAACTAGGGGCAAAGCTTTTCTTGACCTGCTACTCACAAACAGGGAAGAACTAGTAGGGGAAGCAAAAGTGGATGGGAACCTGGGAGGCAGTGACCATGAGATGGTCGAGTTCAGGATCCTGACACAAGGAAGAAAGGAGAGCAGCAGAATACGGACCCTGGACTTCAGAAAAGCAGACTTTGACTCCCTCAGGGAACAGATGGGCAGGATCCCCTGGGAGAATAACATGAAGGGCAAAAGGGTCCAGGAGAGCTGGCTGTATTTTAAAGAATCCTTATTGAGGTTGCAGGAACAAACCATCCCGATGTGTAGAAAGAATAGTAAATATGGCAGGCGACCAGCTTGGCTAAACAGTGAAATCCTTGCTGATCTTAAACGCAAAAAAGAAGCTTACAAGAAGTGGAAGATTGGACAAATGACCAGGGAGGAGTATAAAAATATTGCTCAGGCGTGCAGGAGTGAAATCAGGAAGGCCAAATCACACTTGGAGTTGCAGTTAGCAAGAGATGTTAAGAGTAACAAGAAGGGTTTCTTCAGGTATGTTAGCAACAAGAAGAAAATCAAGGAAAGTGTGGGCCCCTTACTGAATGAGGGAGGCAACCTAGTGACCGAGGATGTGGAAAAAGCTAATGTACTCAATGATTTTTTTGCCTCTGTCTTCATGCACAAGGTCAGCTCCCAGATTGCTGCACTGGGCAGTACAGCATGGGGAGAAGGTGACCAACCCTCTGTGGAGAAAGAAGTGGTTCGGGACTATTTAGAAAAACTGGACGTGCACAAGTCCATGGGTCCGGATGCGCTGCATCCGAGGGTGCTAAAGGATTTGGCGGGTGAGATTGCAGAGCCATTAGCCATTATTTTTGAAAACTCATGGCGATCGGGGGAGGTCCCAGATGACTGGAAAAAGGCTAATGTAGTGCCCATCTTTAAAAAAGGGAAGAAGGAGGATCCAGGGAACTACAGGCCAGTCAGCCTCACCTCAGTCCCTGGAAAAATCATGGAGCAGGTCCTCAAGGAATCAATTATGAAACATTTAGAGGAGAGGAAAGTGATCAGGAACAGTCAGCATGGATTCACGAAGGGGAAGTCGTGCCTGACTAACCTAATTGCCTTCTATGATGAGATAACTGTCTCTGTGGATGAGGGGAAAGCAGTGGATGTGTTATTCCTTGACTTTAGCAAAGCTTTTGATACGGTCTCCCACAGTATTCTTGCCGCCAAGTTAAAGAAGTATGGGCTGGATGAATGGACTGTAAGGTGGATAGAAAGCTGGCTAGATCGTCGGGCTCAACGGGTAGTGATCAATGGCTCCATGTCTAGTTGGCAGCCAGTTTCAAGCGGAGTGCCCCAAGGGTCGGTCCTGGGGCCGGTTTTGTTTAATATCTTTATTAATGATCTGGAGGATGGTGTGGACTGCACTCTCAGCAAGTTTGCAGATGACACTAAACTAGGAGGCGTGGTAGATACACTAGAGGGTAGGGATCAGATACAGAGGGACCTAGATAAATTAGAGGATTGGGCCGAAAAAAACCTGATGAGGTTCAACAAGGACAAGTGCAGAGTCCTGCACTTAGGACGGAAGAATCCCATGCACTGCTACAGACTAGGGACCGAATGGCTAGGTAGCAGTTCTGCAGAAAAGGACCTAGGGGTCACAGTGGACGAGAAGCTGGATATGAGTCAACAGTGTGCTCTTGTTGCCAAGAAGGCTAACGGCATTTTGGGCTGTATAAGTAGGGGCATTGCCAGCAGATCGAGGAACGTGATCGTTCCCCTTTATTCGACATTGGTGAGGCCTCATCTGGAATACTGTGTCCAGTTTTGGGCCCCACACTACAAGAAGGATGTGGAAAAATTGGAAAGAGTCCAGCGGAGGGCAACAAAAATGATTAGGGGTCTGGAGCACATGACTTATGAGGAGAGGCTGAGGGAACTGGGATTGTTTAGTCTCCAGAAGAGAAGAATGAGGGGGGATTTGATAGCAGCCTTCAACTACCTGAAGGGGGGTTCCAAAGAGGATGGAGCTCGGCTGTTCTCAGTGGTGGCAGATGACAGAACAAGGAGCAATGGTCTCAAGTTGCAGTGGGGCAGGTCCAGGTTGGATATCAGGAAAAACTATTTCACTAGGAGGGTGGTGAAACACTGGAATGCGTTACCTAGGGAGGTGGTGGAGTCTCCTTCCTTGGAGGTTTTTAAGGCCCGGCTTGGCAAAGCCCTGGCTGGGATGATTTAGCTGGGAATTGGTCCTGCTTTGAGCAGGGGGTTGGACTAGATGACCTCTTGAGGTCCCTTCCAACTCTGATATTCTATGATTCTATGATTCTATGATGACGACACTGAACAGAGCAGGGCCTAGCACTGATCCCTGCAGAACCCTCCCAGAAACGCCTCTCTGCCTGCCCTGCCCCACCCCACCTACTAGTCCGATCTGGGTTCCAGACCAGCTGTGGGTGGCAGGTGGCACACAGTCCTGTTAATCCGCAATGCTGGCCTCTGAAAGGCTGCGTGGAACAGCGCTGGACGGACTGCTGTGGCCTGGATGCGGCTGCTCTAACAGAACCGATCAGCCTTCTGGGGCCTTAGACCTTTGCTTTCTCTACTGGCCCAAGTGTGTCCGGGTGGGAAGCAAAGTCAATCCCTGGGTCCCCTGGATTGTTGGACAGGGCCGTAGCCCTTCTTGGACGCTGCTGTTCAGGGAGCACCCAGAGCTTGTGTGAGCAGTAACAATAAGAGGAGTAATTCCCAGCTCCTAGCATCGGTGAGTCTCACAGCTCTCTACAAAGGAGTCAGCATCATTATCCCCATTTGGAAGATGGGGAAACTGAGGCACAAAGGGGCTTGGCCCAAGGTCTCCCAGCAGGCCAGAGCTGGGAATAGAACCAGGTCTCCTGAGTGCTAGGCCACTGCTCCACCCAGTAGGCCACACTGCTGGCCACTGCAAGTCTCCACAGCAGCTGTCACAGCGCCCCCTGCTGGCCTCTGAAGAGTTGCCACCACACTGTTTTCCTTATCCTCAATGACTGTCCTGACCCAACAAGGTGCCATCCCACATCCATCAGGTTTGGCTAGACCCTGAGCAACACCGAGATGTGACCCTCAGGCTCCTGCTTTCACCCCTGCCCCAGTGGGTCTGTTTCCTTCCTCACTTTATTCCTTCTCTTTACCATCTTTCTTGCTTTGCATTCAGTCTACCGGGCATCTGGCTTGTCTGGCCAGGACACACCTCTGCTTGCATCCCTGCTGCTATCAGAGGGACAAACTGGAATCAGCACCTTGCCCCCATTACAAGCCCCCATTACACCAAAGGGGGAGGAGGCACCCAAATCCCCTAGGCAGTGTCAGAAATTACAACCAGCTTGATACAGCTCTTTGCACTGAAGGTCTGTCCCCTACCTGGCCTTGCTCTGCTCCACTGGGGTATTGCTGTTGGGAAGCCTAAGTGATTGGAACCTGTCCCATGGCAGCAGGCAGTGGAGAGGAAAGTTCAGGTAACCAATCTCCCGCTGCTCCCACTTGGCACCCAGCCCAACAGCAGTGGGACAGCAGCGTCCCTGCCGGTGTCCCAGAGCTGCACTGCATCCGGAGCAGCCCTGGTGCCTGAGGTGTCCTGTCCAAGGCTGAGAATCTCAGCACAGGGCACAGGCTTTTCCAAGCTTCTGGGGCATGTCTCCAGGTTATTGCCAGTCGGGGGCCATGCTCAGAGCTGTATTCAGCCCTGGCCCTCTACGGTGCAGCTCTGTTGACCCCGGTGGGGTGGGCCTGCTTGCCCCAGGGCTGGGTTTGGACCAGCTTGTGTTCGAGTGACTCCTGCCACTGTCAGGGTGGTGCACACAAGGGGATCTCACCCCCAACCCCACCTCAGCCCTCGTCCCAGTGCAGCCGTGTCTGGACGTGGTGGGCAGGGACCAGCCAAGAACAGCTTTGTGAGGATGTCCAAGGAGCTGGAGCTGGTATGAACCAGGCGTCTGGGAAGGATCCTTCCCAAGGGCAGACAGGAAGGAGTACGGGGATGAGGAGCATTAAGAGCTGCTGTATGTGAGGGACATGGGTACGTGTCTCAGCTCCCAGAGCAGCAAGCTCCAAGCCGGCTGCCAAGGACGGCTCTCTGCCATGAGTCAGACCCAGCCAACGGTCAGGGCGAACTCCCCAGTCACAGGTTCCCTTTGCATTTGGCTGCGCAGACGAGGCCAAGCGGGGAAGCTCTCAGCGGCTGACTGCAGGGCACGTGCGAGGGGTGGGTGACTAATGGCCCCAATCCTGTAGAGAAATCCCCACGGGCCCAGCCGCTCTGCACTCAGCAGAAAGCCAACAACACCCCAGCGCACCCAGCCTCTGCCAGTGACTGGGGCCAGGATTCATTCCAGAAAGGCACCTCCCAGGGCACTGCCAGGTTGCCACATCCCCAGAGGCACAAGCCAAATGCTCAGAAAACCCATGGCCACTGTTCGGGTCGGGGAGGGGCCCAGTGCCAATTCACAGCAGGCCCCCTCCACACAGCTGGCAGTACCCCAGAGGCCTACCCCAGCTCATGTCATCCTCTCCCTCCCCGGCCCCTGGGGCTCTGCAGGGAGGGGGGTTTGGCTGGTCTTCCCGCACCCCACTGGTCCCCACTTGGAGTCTCCTGGTGCGTCTTCCTCCACATGCCACTCGGGGGAAGGGGAGACTGGGTGGCTTGCCCCTACCCCTAGGCATGTCAGAGCCCCATCTAGCCCCCTTGCCTGTTTCCAGCAGTAGCTGGGCCAGCAGATCCAGGAGGTGCGATGATCCCGGTGATTCTGGGGCACAGCAGAGAAAGGGAGCGAACCGGCAAGGTGCGGGAGGGAAAGGTCAGTGCCTCACCATGACCCCAGCCACGCCAGCTCCATAGACACAGCAGCTGGGCCCCTCAGCCCCACAACAGCTCCTGGACACTGAGGAGATCTTCTCTGGCTTCCTATAGATGGGGCCAAACTGCCAGCAGGACAGTTTCCCTGGGGAATCCCAGCCCCACCGCCAGGGCCAGCCTGGGCCCCTCACATCATGCTCCTATGGCAGGGATGGGCAAACTTTTTGGCCTTAGGGCTGCATTGGGTTTCGGAAATTATATGGAGGGCTGGTTAGGGGAGGGGGTCATGCCCCCCTGGGACTCCTGCCCCATCCAACCCCCCCCAGTTCCCTGACAGCCCCCCCCCGGAACCCCTGTCCCATCCACACTCCCCCGCTCCCTGTCCCCTGACCGCCCCCGGACCCCCGCCGCCCCATCCAACCCCTCCTCTCATTCCTGATGCCCCCCCCGGGACCCCTGCCCCATCCAATCATCTCTTCTCCCTGTCCCCTAACTGCCCTCGGAACCCTTGCCCCTGACTGCCCCCTGCCGTCCCATCCAACCCCCCCCTTCCTGACTGCCTCCCCGGGACTCCTGCCCCCATTCAACCCCCTATTCCCCCACCACCACCCCGACCCCTATTCACACCCCCACCCCCTGACCACCACCCGAACTCCCCTGCCCCTCCTGCTCCATGCCCCTTACCGTGCTGCCTGGAGCACTGGTGGCTGGCGGCGCTACAGCCGCACCGCCCGGCTGGAGCTGGGCCACGCTGCCGCCGCCGCTGCCACTGCCACTGCCACTGCCACCACGCAGCACAGAGACCGGGTCAGGCCGGGCTCTGCAGCTGTGCTGCCCCAGGAGCTCGCAACCCCTCCGCCCAGAGCACTGTGCCAGCGGCAGAGCAAGCAAGCTGAGGCTGCAGGGGAGGGGCCGGGGCTAGCCTCCCGGGCCAGGAGCTCAGGGGCCGGGCAGGACAGTCCCGCGGGCCGGATGTGGCCTGCGGACCATAGTTTGTCCTCCCCTGTCCTAGGGGTAGACGTGGGACGTTTTTGGAAAGTGTAGGGGACAATTTCCTGGTGCAAGTGCTGGAGGAACCAACTAGGGGAAGAGCTCTTCTTGATCTGCTGCTCACAAACAGGGAAGAATTAGTAGGGGAAGCAAAAGTGGATGGGAACCTGGGAGGCAGTGACCATGAGATGGTCGAGTTCAGGATCCTGACACAAGGAAGAAAGGAGAGCAGCAGAATACGGACCCTGGACTTCAGAAAAGCAGACTTGGACTCCCTCAGGGAACTGATGGGGCAGGATCCCCTGGGAGAATAACATGACGGGGAAAGGAGTCCAGGAGAGCTGGCTGTATTTTAAAGAAGCCTTATTGAGGGCACAGGAACATCCCGATGTGTAGAAAGAATAGTAAATATGGCAGGGGACCAGCTTGGCTTAACAGTGAAATCCTTGCTGATCTTAAACACAAAAGAGGAGCTTACAAGAAGTGGAAGATTGGACAAATGACCAGGGAGGAGTATAAAAATATTGCTCAGGCATGCAGGAGTGAAATCAGGAAGGCCAAATCATATTTGGGGTTGCAGCTAGCAAGAGATGTTAAGAGTAACAAGAAGGGTTTCTTCAGGTATGTTAGCAACAAGAAGAAAGTCAAGGAAAGTGTGGGCCCCTTACTGAATGAGGGAGGCAACCTAGTGACAGAGGATGTGGAAAAAGCTAATGTACTCAATGCTTTTTTTGTTTCTGTCTTCACGAACAAGGTCAGCAACCAGACCACTACACTGGGCAGCACATTATGGGGAGGAGGTGACCAGCCCTCTGTGGAGAAAGAGGTGGTTCAGGACTATTTAGAAAAGCTGGACGAGCACAAGTCCATGGGGCCGGATGCGCTGCATCTGAAGGTGCTAAAGGAGTTGGCGGATGTGATTGGCCATTATCTTTGAAAACTCATGGCAATCGGGGGAGGTCCCGGATGACTGGAAAAAGGCTAATATAGTGCCCATCTTTAAAAAAGAGAAGAAGGAGGATCTGAGGAACTACAGGCCAGTCAGCCTCACCTCAGGCCCTGGAAAAATCATGGAACAGGTACTCAAGGAATCAATTCTGAAGCACTTTGAGGAGAGGAAAGTGATCGGGAACAGTTAGCATGGATTCACCAAGGGCAAGTCATGCCTGACTAACCTAATTGCCTTGTATGACAAGATAACTGGGTCTGTGAATGAGGGGAAAGCAGTGGATGTGTTATTCCTTGACTTTAGCAAAGTTTTTGATACGGTCTCCCACAGTATTCTTGCCGGCAAGTTAAAGAAGTTTGGGCTGGTTGAATGGATTATAAGGTGGATAGAAAGCTGGCTAGATTGTCGGGCTCAACGGGTAGTGATCAATAGCTCCATGTCTAATTGGCAGCTGGTATCAAGCGGAGTGCCCCAAGGGTCAGTCCTGGGGCTGATTTTGTTCAATATCTTCATTAATGATCTGGAGGATGGTGTGGACTGCACTCTCAGCAAGTTTGCAAATGACACTAAACTGGGAGGAGTGGTAGATATGCTGGAGGGTAAGGATAGGATACAGAGGGACCTAAACAAATTAGAGGATTGGTCCAAAAGAAATCTGATGAGGCTCAACAAGGACAAGTGCAGAGTCCTGCACTTAGGATGGAAAAATCCCATCCACTGCTACAGACTAGGGACCGAGTGGTTAAGGGCAGTTCTGCAGTAAAGGACCTGGGGATTACAGTGAACCAGAAGATGGATATGAGTCAACAGTGTGCCCTTGTTGCCAAGAAGGCTAATGGCATTTTGGGCTGTATAAGTAGGAGCATTGCCAGCAATCGAGGGACGTGATCATTCCCCTCTATTCAGCACTGATGAGGCCTCATCTGGAGTACTGTGTCCAGTTTTGGGCCCCACACTACAAGAAGGATGTGGAAAAATTGGAAAGAGTCCAAAGAAGGGCAACAAAAATGATCAGGGGGCTGGAGCACATGACTTATGAGGAGAGGCTGAAGGAACTGGGATTGTTTAGTCTGCAGAGGAGAAGAATGAGGGGGGATTTGATAGCTGCTTTCAACTACCTGAAAGGGGGTTCCAAAGAGAATGGATCTAGACTGTTCTCAGTGGTACCAGATGACAGAACAAGGAGTAATGGTCTCAAGTTGCAGTGGGGGAGGCGTGGTTGGATATTAGGAAAAACTTTTTCACTAGAAGCACTGGAATGGGTTACCTAGGGAGGTGGTGGAATCTCCTTCCTTAGAGGTTTTTAAGGTCAGACTTGACAAAGCCCTGGCTGGGATGATTTAGTTGGGGATTGATCCTGCTTTGAGCAGGGGGTTGGACTAGATGACCTCCTGAGGTCCCTTCCAACCCTGATATTCTATGATTCTATGACGCCCATAAGGTAAGCCCAGCTCCTGAGGCCATTTTGCCACCGGCCCCTCAGAGCACCATCCTGGGGACCGACTAGTGGTGGATAGGGGCCTGTGCCCAAGGACCCTGGCCAATTGGGGGGGGGCTCTGGAAAATGAGCGCTCCAGCCCCAGCCCCCAGCATAAATCTGCCACAGGCTGGCAGAAGCCTGGAGCCCTGGCAGAAGCCGTGGGGCAGCCCAGCGCCCCGAACCAGTCCCCAGCAGCAGCGCCAGATGGGCGGGTGGGGAGGGGGAAGCCCCAGCACCCGGTTGGAGGAGCTCTCGCTCCCTGCTGTGGCCATGGGGCCATGGTGGGGGGGACAGAGCTTCTCCAGTCTTGGGGCTGCGGTGGGGGGGCAGGGGGACAGAAAGAAGTGAATGGGGGAAGGGCAGCAGTGGGGGGCAGAATGGGACAGGACGGGGCAAGGCCATGGAGGAAGGGGCGGAATGGGGACAGGGCCGTGGGTGGAAGGGATGGGCACAGCCACGGTTCTGGCGGCAGCCCCCCATCCCCCACTTGCTCTGGCCTAGGGCCCCAGGAGACCTTAATCCACCTCTGGGACTGACAGCCAGTGTCTGCTTGCCATAGGTGGGTATCATGCCACAGGAGAAGGGAGGGAGCCAGCCGTAGCTATCAGCACTCTGGCACTGTCCTAGCGCCTCTCTGCCTCATGTGCAGGGCCTGGGAGCCAAACAAGGGGGAGTCTGGGGCCAGCAATCCCCACACAGGCTTCCCCCAGGATGGGCAGTTCACACAGCCAGAGGGGGTAATACCCCCCACCCCCCTAGCAGATAACGAACAGACACACCCTGGGCAGGTAAAACATGCTTTTGGCCCCAAGGGTGGGTAATACACAGACCCCTCCCCCAGGGGGTGACACATGTACACCCCCCCCCCCCCGTAGGGTGGGTAATACACAGACCCCTCCCCCAGGGGGTGACACATGGACACTCCTGGCCCCCTGGGTAATACACAGACCCCTCCCCCAGGGGGTGACACATAGACACTCCCCGCCCCCTGGGTAATTACACAGACCCCCTCCCACAGACACACACTCCCAGGCAGGTAACCCTCAGCTCCGCCCTCCTTTCCTTGCTTCCCCTTTCGCCACCCCAGCTCTCCGGACCCGCCCCAGTGAATGTCAGTTGTTCAGCCAGGGCCGGATGGTGCAGTGCCCCTGCCTGGGGCGCCCGGTGCCAGAGCCGCTTCCACACCCCACGGGCTCTGCGAGATCCAGTCATGCCCGGCCAGGCGTGGCTGAGCTCAGTCAAATGAGGCGTGTCACACACCGCGCCACCTAGTGGCTGAAGAGTGTAACACGTGATTGCTGGGGCACCCGGACTGCTTTCCCTATGGGGCGGGGTCAGGGCATCCCACTACACCTAGGGAGCAGGCTGGATACAGGATCCCTGGCATGCACAGGCCCACTGCACACAGGGCCATTAGGGAACAGGATGGGTAGGGCCTCTCTGCATTGCCCCTACTCCAGCTAGTGGCAAAATATCAGGGTTGGCCCTGATCTGGGGCTCAGATAGAGTCTAGCATTGGGTGAAGCTGCCCTGGCACAAATGGGAGTGCTGGACCACCCAGAACTGCCCTCTGCCTGGGTCCCCAGGTGCCCGGCTTTGCAGAGAGCAGCGCTCTCGAGGGTGAGTCGACACCATGCTCCCCGGTGAGGGTGCAGCTCCCGGAGACGTACCCAGCTGTCTGTGAGGGCGCCAGCGTGGGTAGTGCAGCAGTGATGTCACGGCAGCGCAGGTTTCAGCGCATGAGCCCATCTGGGGCCCTGGGTGCTCACGCCAGTGCCTAGCCAGTGCTGATATCATACGGCCGTGGCTTCACTGCTCGGGGACACAAGCTAACTAGCTTAATGCTAGCTGGGCTACATCTACATGAGCTGCAGTCCCACCCTGTGACACAGTGTAGACGGACCCCCAGACAGGCCTGCACTCTCCACAGGACAGCCACAGAGCTTTCACCTAGAGCTGGACAAAGACACAGTTGGCCCTGGCTTTGCCAGGCTGGCTCCACTCCAGGTCCCATCGGAGGAGGGTTTGCAGCACCATCTCTTGCCAGGGCCCCGCTCAGAGCTATTTCCTAGCTCATTGGACTGTGTCTGTTCACCCTACTGCCCCAGCTGAGACCTGCCATCCCCCAGCGGGGCCAGAGGGGCTACACCCGAATCGATTCTGTGCGTGCCGAGGGTTCGGGAATTGCGAATGAGTCGTGACGGGGGCCAAGCTGCACTTTGACACATTTTATTTATGTCAGTATTTGGGGAGCATTGAGCCTGTCTCACGACATCGGCCAGGCAGACGTCTATGTGCAGCGGAAGCTAACAGGTCTGGGGAGACGTCAGCTGAGAACTGGCAGGAGCAATAATTAAAGTGGTATCTCAATGAATGCTCTCCTGGGTCTCCAACACTTACGCTGGCTGCGAACCCAAAACATATTCAGGCACCACCTGCACTAAGCCTCCCTCTGCTTCCCCCCCGGCCCGGGGACTAACAATGCCATGGGGGAGCAAACGTGGACACAGCATGACCCAAAGATGCTGCAGAATCCCTGGGATGGAGAGAGTTTCCTCCCTAGGGTTCTCCTCCTGCACCTGGCTCGTGACTCCCACCTCCCTGCACTGCATAGCTGGGAGAGGGGGGCGCTGCATGGCTGGGGGAGGGAGGTGCTGCATGGCCAGAGGAGGAGGGTGCTGCATGGCCGGGGGAGGAGGAGTGCTGCATGGCCAGGGGAGGGGGGGCGCTGCATGGCCAGAGGAGGGGGGTGCTGCATGGCTGGGGGAGGGGGTGGCCAGAGGAGGGGGATGCTGCATGGCCGGGGGAGGGGGGTGCTGCGTGGCCGGGGGAGGGGGGTGCTGCATAGCCAGGAGAGGGGGGTGCTGCATGTCTGGGGGAGGGGGGCACTGCATGTCTGGGGGAGGGGGCACTGCATGGCCAGAGGAAGGGGGCGCTGCATGGCCGGGGGTGGGGGGCGCTGCATGGGCAGCTGCATGGTTGGGGGAGGGGGGCGCTGCGTGGCCAGAGGAGAGGGATGCTGCATGGCCGGGGTGGGGGGTGCTGCATAGCCAGGAGAGGGGGGTGCTGCATGTCTGGGGGAGGGGGGCACTGCATGTCTGGGGGAGGGGGCGCTGCATGGCCAGAGGAGGGGGGCGCTGCATGGCCAGGGTGGGGGGCGCTGCATGGGCAGCTGCATGGCCAGAGGAGGGGGCGCTGCATGGTTGGGGGATGGGGGCGCTGCATGGCTGGGGGACAGGGGCGCTGCATGGCCAGGGTGGGGGGTGCTGCATGGCCAAAGAAGAGGGACATTGCATGGTTGGGGACGGGGGCGCTGCACGGCCAGGGTGGGGGGCGCTGCATGGGCAGCTGCATGGTTGGGGGAGGGGGGTGCTGCGTGGCCGGGGGAGGGGGCGCTGCATGGCCAGAGGAGGGGGGTGCTGCGTGGCCAAAGGAGAGGGACGTTGCATGGTTGGGGGACGGGGGTGCTGCATGGCTGGGGGAGGGGGACGCTGCATAACTGGGAGAGGGGGTGCTGCATGGTTGGGGGACGGGGGTGCTGCATGGCTGGGGGAGGGGAACGCGGCATATGGCTGGGGGAGGAGGGCGCTGCGGACACAGTCAGTTTTGCCATCAAACAGCCGGACTAAATACCCCTTCTCCAAATTGCTCAACTTTCCGTCCCTGGCCGCTGCAATGTCCCCAGGTCCCACAGAGTCTGCAGCCTAGACCGGCCTGGATTGATAGTGTGAAAAACGAACAGGAAAAAAATTGGGGGAGGCGGGTGGGAACCTTTCCAGCTTCCAGCCCCAGGAGCAGAGCTGGGCACGAGCCCCGGCTCTGTGCCTTTGGGGCTCACTTGTTTCACAAGCAGGCTGCCCAGCCCAACAGAGCTTTCTCCCCGAAGGCTCCCTGCCCTCCCCTGGCTCTGACACCGGGCAGCCTGGCAGCTCAGCCATCTCCTGCCTCTCATAGTTTGGCACTGACAGGCCTTGCTCCCAGCTTCCTTTCTCTTCCCTGCTCCCGGAGGTCAGTTCCGGGTGTTGTGCAGTGCTGAGGACTGGTACTGTTCTGGGAGCACTAGTGTGGCTGCACAGGCACACAGCTCAGTGCGTTAATTCAGCAGACCCTGAGCCTGCTCATACAGAAAGACTCCGCCTCGGCAGTGGTGAAGGTGCTCGGACAGGTTTCTTTCCCTCAAGGGACAGTCCTGGCTTCCCACAGGAGCTCCAGGTGCACTAACACCTGAGTGCCCCATGGCAGGGAGCAGTCTCTGCTGCCCCTTGGCCACACAAAGGGTCACAGCGAGGTGCCTCACCATTTATAGATCGAGAAACAATGGCCAGTCTGCCTGACGTGTTTCATGACATCTCCTTGTTACCTCCTCTTGCACCTGGCTCCTGATGTCGCGGACAAAACCGTCTTGTCTTGTGCTTGGCTGGGGTCGACCTGTGCTTGGGAATGCCAGTGTGTGGTACTTCTTCAGAGTGCCTGTGTCTTACCCGCGCTCGCCGTACTCCTGACAAGTGCAGGTGCCGGACACTGAACTTGTGTGCAAGCGTTTGCCCTATGCCAGCATGGCCTGGCTTTGCTGACTGTGCTCCAGGCTTTCTCGCTCTACTACACCAGACGTGGGGTCACCACAGGCAATTCCACAGCCCCCAGCAGGATAACCAGGGTTAGCCTATTTGTCAGCCTGAGACAGAATTTTGCGTTTGACCTTTTGAGACTCATATCTCAATCCGTGTGAACAAAGACAGTGTGTGTGTGTTGCTTCTCCCTGGCCAGATGGGTTTGTCAGTATAATGGGAACAGATAAGAGCAGTTCAACTGTTACTGGAGCACACACTTTAAGATTGCCTCAACCCCATCTCAAGTCAAAGTCAAGCAGCCAGTCGGGAGGGGCAAAGGGGGGTCAGGGGTCAGGTATAAAACACTAAAAGGCCAAAGAAATGCCTGCCCCTTTCCGTAGCACCACCTCACTCCTCACTCCTCACCCGTCCCATGAGGTACAAAAGAGGTGGGACGAAGACCCTAGACTCACGACCCCCCAAAATGGAACATGACTATAAATTGTAAGGGTGGGACTAGGGGCGTGTATTTCAGGTCTATTTGGGCCTGCTAAGAAGGAGGAGGAGGGGGGAATGGGGACACAGGCAAGACTTTGCGGCGTCAGAGCTGGGAACGAAGCACTGGGAAACAGAACCTGCCGGCGTGTAGAGCTCTGGAGACGCTTGCTTGGAACTCACCCCAATGAAAATTGAATTGCCTGCACTTTGGACTTCTGGTCTTCTGCTTTATGTCTGCATGACAAGAACCAGGGGAGAGGGTGAAGGGAAACCCTCTAACAACCAGTACACTGCATGTGATGTCAGCCTCTGGCACCCAAGAGTCAGCACACTATCCTGTTCCCCTTGTCTGGGTGGCGTATGTCTGAGGCCAGCTCCCTCCCTGTGCAGTCCCTTACCCTGGCTGTCTTCTCCTGGTCCCTTTCTCTCTTTTCTTCTGAGCTCGTGGGCTTGCACCAGGCAGTGCCTCACTGTTGCCCTGTGGGTCACACCCATGGTGAGACACAGATGTACTTCATGGATTCACAGACTTTAAAGCCAGATGGGACCATAATTATCCTCATTTGATCCTGACCCTCCTGCATATTACAGGCCCTAGAACATCCCCAGTGATTCCCAAGTGGAGGGGCCAGTTCTCCCCTCCCAGGTCAGTGATACTGACAAGCCCAGTAAGTTGCAGTTGAACTGGAGTGATGACACACCCATTTATGTAGTGGAAGTTCCCGCATCTCCCATCCAACAATCAGGGCACTGCACAGCCAGCCAGCCGCTCCCTTCCCTGGAAAAACCTGGAAGGACAGATGCCCTGATGGTCGCCAAATCCAGGCTCTGGGGAACCAAGAGGGGACCTGAATTCCAAAGCCAAGAACCCTCCCTGGGGCAGTGAGACTGCCATGCCAGCGGCCAGGGGGCTGGTACCTCGAGGGCCTGGGTTGATCCCAGGCGGCTGCTGATGTAGCACCCAGGAGAGAGGCAGTTTGCAAGGAGTGTGTTAAAGGAAAGGACCAGGATTATGATTAGGGGGCTGGAGCACATGATTTATGAGGAGAGGCTGAGGGAACTGGGATTGTTTAGTCTGCAGAAGAGAAGAATGAGGGGGGATTTTATAGCTGTTTCAACTACCTGAAAGGGGATTCCAGAGAGGATGGATCTAGACTGTTCTCAGTGGTACCAGATGACAGAACAAGGAGCAATGGTCTCAAGTTGCAGTGGGGGAGGTTTAGGTTGGATATTAGGAAAAACTTTTTCACTAGGAGGGTGGTGAAGCACTGGAATGGGTTACCTAGGGAGGTGGTGGAATCTCCTTCCTTAGAGGTTTTTAAGGCCTGGCTGGACAAAGCCCTGGCTGGGATGATTTAGTTGGGGTTGATCTTGCTTTGAGCGGGGGGTGGGACTAGATACCTCCTGAGGTCTCTTCCATCCCTGATATTCTATGATTCTATGAGGAGTGGTGACCCTGTGGCTCTAGGTCTGGCTCTGCAGCTAACCAGTGGTGCCGTGTGCACGTCACTTAAGCTCTCCGGGTCTCATTGTCTGCTCTGTAAAATGGGGCTGATGGTATTGGCCAGTCTCGGCTGGCTGGGTTACTGTTCTCTGCCGCTGTTCATGGCACTTTGTGCAAGGAGTCCCTGCTCTGCAGCGCAGACAGGGCAGCCTGGAGCTGGGGTCGTGATCATGTACCTCTGCCGAGCGCCATGAGTCTCTGCAGGGCGGCTGCTGGCTGGCAGTGGCTGCTGAGAGTCACTAATGCAGACGGCATCTTTCCCATGGCAGCTCAGGATTTGTTTGCTCACCTGAAACCATCCTGTTTGCCAGGAGGCAGAGAGCTCGTGGGGCTGTGGGTTCCTTGGCTCACTGCTGCCCCTGGTTCCACCTGTGACCCACCCAGCTCAGGAGTCATAGGGCTGAGTCTTTATCCCTGTGCAGGAAAAGCAGCCCAGGGGGTGGGAGTGGGGCCTGTGACTTGCAGATCAGCTCCTCCCAGCTAGCACCGCAGGGCAGGGGGGGACAGGGCTGGTGCGGGCAGGGCAGGGGGTGCAGGGCTGGTGCGGGCAGGGGGTGCGGCAGGGGCTGGCTGCGGGCAGGGGGTGCGGGGCTGGCTGGAGACAGGGGCTGGCTGCGGGCAGGGAGGGGGTGCGGGGCTGGCTGAAGATGGGCTGGCTGCGGGCAAGGGGTGTGGGGCTGGCTGCAGGCAGAGCAGGGGTGAGGGTCTGGCTGGAGACAGGGGCTGGTGCAGGCAGGGGGTGCAGCAGGGGCTGGCTGTGGGCAGGGGGTGCGGATACAGGGGGTACAGGTCACTCTGTATGGTAAGTGCCTCCTCCTCTTCCCTCCCCCACTGGGGTAGCAGCAGCTATTTAAAGAGCCCAGGGCTCCCCTGCTTCTACTGCCCCGGACCTTTAAATAGCCGCAGGATACCTGGGGAAGCGTCGGGGCTCCAGCGGCTATTTAAAGGGCCGGGGCGGTAGAAGCAACAGGAGCCCTGGACTTTTTAAATAGCCCCCAGAGCCCCGCAGCCCTACCCTAGGGCTCCAGCAGTGGGGCTCTGGGGAGCCCCAGGCCCTTTAAATTGCCCACTGGGGAAGCCGGGCCACCCCGGTACGGCACACTGGGGCTTGGGCGCAGGGCCCTCTTAGGGGTGGGGCCCGATTCAGGGGAATTGGTTGAATTGTCCTAAAGCCGGCCCTGCCGCAGGGCTCCCTGCAGCGGGCCGGCTAGCGTCAGCCTGGGCTCAGGAGCAGTTAGGATGCTCCTGGCTGATTGTATTCCACTCACCTCCGAAATGGAGACAAGACTGCACCAGGCAGCTGGGGAGAGAACATCTGGCAGCACAACCTCATCCATCAGGAACGTCTGCCTGCGTCATGGAAACACCAGGCTGAAGGGCCCTCATTAGCATGTAAATGACCTGCTCTTAAGTGGCAGCTGGGGCCTTCCCAGCTAGCAGCTCAGGACTAGTCATTTACTTTTAACTAACACAAAAGTCAGAGGGAATTTTCTTCTCTTCCCTTCCTGAAGCGCCTGCTGGAGCTGGGCAGAGCCAGCCAGACGTGAGGACGCAAACACTGAGGCTGGCACTGGCCTCGCTCTCTGGCAGGTTGGTGACTGCTAAGACTTGTGTGTCTGGCGACCCTTCCACGGGAACATCTCTGTGGCTTCTGGACATTGCTGATCACCCCACGCACATGCTGTTAGTCCCATATGGCGAAACCCAGGCACAG
Organism: Chrysemys picta bellii; assembly: GCF_011386835.1. Classification (NCBI taxonomy): domain Eukaryota; kingdom Metazoa; phylum Chordata; order Testudines; family Emydidae; genus Chrysemys; species Chrysemys picta. The sequence continues at coordinate 2,381,374 of NC_088815.1, forward strand.
AGAGCGAAGTGACTTGGCCAAGGCCACTTGTGAGTCATTGGCAGGGCTGGAGAAAGAAGCCAGGAGTCCTGACTCCCAGTCTATTGCTCTGTGCTGAAGACTCGGGACCAGCTTATGGGAAGAGCAGAGAGAAGAGACTCAATTGCTGCCTAAACTGCTCACCCGTGCTGCCCTGGAGCTCCTGGAAAGGGCATCTGTTACTGGAAGCAGGTCCTGTCTCCTTCCTGTGGCTCCAGCCACTGGAGAGCCACAGCTCAGATCCTCAGAGCCCACCTATCACCCCACTGCACACACACAGCCCATCCATTGCATGCACACCCACACATACACCCACACCCACAGTACCCATCACCCCACTGCACACACACAGCCCACCCATTGCATGCACACCCACACATACACCCACACCCACAGTACCCATCACCCCACTGCACACACACAGCCCACCCATTGCATGCACAACCATACATACACCCACACCCACAGTACCCATCACCCCACTGCACACACACAGCCCACCCATTGTGTGCACACACCCACATACACCCACACACACCATACCCATCACCTCACTGCATGCACACAGCCCACCCATTGCATGCACACCCACAAATACACCCACACACACCATACCCATCACCCCACTGCATGCACACAGCCCACCCATTGCATGCACACCCACACATACACCCACACCCACCATACCCATCACCCCACTGCACACACACAGCCCACCCATTGCATGCACACCCACACATACACCCACACACACAGTACCCATCACCCCACTGCACACACACAGCCCACCCATTGTGTGCACACACCCACATACACCCACACACACCATACCCATCACCCCACTGCACACACACAGCCCACCCATTGTGTGCACACCCAAACATACACCCACACCCACAGTACCCATCACCCCACTGCACACACACAGCCCACCCATTGCATGCACACCCACACATACACCCACACACACCATACCCATCACCCCACTGCACGCACACAGCCCACCCATTGTGTGCACACCCACACATACACCCACACCCACCATACCCATCACCCCACTGCACACACACAGCCCACCCATTGTGTGCACACCCACACATACACCCACACACACAGTACCCATCACCCCACTGCACACACACAGCCCACCCATTGCGTGGACACACACACATACACGCACAGACACCATACCCATCACCCCACTGCACACACACAGCCCACCCATTGCGTGGACACACACACATACACGCACACACACCATACCCATCACCCCACTGCACACACACAGCCCACCCATTGTGTGGACACACACACATACACCCACACACACCATACCTATCACCCCACTGCACACACACAGCCCACCCATTGTGTGCACACCCATAAATACACCCGCACCCACCATACCCATCACCCCACTGCACGCACACAGCCCACCCCTTGCGTGGACACACACACATACACGCACACACACCATACCCATCATCCCACTGCACACACACAGCCCACCCATTGTGTGCACACCCACACAGACACCCACACCCGCCATACCCATCACCCCACTGCACACACACAGCCCACCCATTATGTGCACACCCACACATACACCCACACCCACCATACCCATCACTCCACTGCACACACACAGCCCACCCATTGCGTGCACACCCACACATACACCCACACACACCATACCCATCACCCCACTGCACACACACAGCCCACCCATTGTGTGCACACCCAAACATACACCCACACCCACAGTACCCATCACCCCACTGCACACACACAGCCCACCCATTGCATGCACACCCACACATACACCCACACACACCATACCCATCACCCCACTGCACGCACACAGCCCACCCATTGTGTGCACACCCACACATACACCCACACCCACCATACCCATCACCCCACTGCACACACACAGCCCACCCATTGTGTGCACACCCACACATACACCCACACACACAGTACCCATCACCCCACTGCACACACACAGCCCACCCATTGCGTGGACACACACACATACACGCACAGACACCATACCCATCACCCCACTGCACACACACAGCCCACCCATTGCGTGGACACACACACATACACGCACACACACCATACCCATCACCCCACTGCACACACACAGCCCACCCATTGTGTGGACACACACACATACACCCACACACACCATACCTATCACCCCACTGCACACACACAGCCCACCCATTGTGTGCACACCCATAAATACACCCGCACCCACCATACCCATCACCCCACTGCACGCACACAGCCCACCCCTTGCGTGGACACACACACATACACGCACACACACCATACCCATCATCCCACTGCACACACACAGCCCACCCATTGTGTGCACACCCACACAGACACCCACACCCGCCATACCCATCACCCCACTGCACACACACAGCCCACCCATTATGTGCACACCCACACATACACCCACACCCACCATACCCATCACTCCACTGCACACACACAGCCCACCCATTGCGTGCACACCCACACATACACCCACACCCGCCATTCCCATCACCTCACTGCACACACACACACACCCATTGCATGCACACCCACACGTACACCCACACCCACAGTACTCATCACCCCACTGCACACACACAGCCCACCCATTGCGTGCACACCCACACATACACCAACACCCACAGTACCCATCACCCCACTGCACACACACAGCCCACCCATTGTGTGCACACCCACACATACACCCACTCCCACAGTACCCATCACCCCACTGCACACACACAGCCCACCCATTGCATGCACACCCACACATACACCCATACGCACCATACCCATCACCCCACTGCACACACACAGCCCACCCATTGCATGGACACACACTCATACACCCGCACACACAGTACCCATCACCCCACTGCACACACACAGCCCACCCATTGCATGCACACCCACACATACACCCATACCCACCGTACCCATCACCCCACTGCACACACACAGCCCACCCATTGCATGGACACACACTCATACACCCACACACACCATACCCATCACCCCACTGCACGCACACAGCCCACCCATTGCCTGGACACACACACATACACGCACACACACCATACCCATCACCCCATTGCACACACACAGCCCACCCATTGTGTGCACACGCACACATACCCCCACACACACAGTACCCATCACCCCACTGCACACACACAGCCCACCCATTGCTTGGACACACACACATACACGCACACACACAGTACCCATCACCCCACTGCACACACACAGCCCACCCATTGCGTGGACACACACACATACACCCACACACACCATACCTATCACCCCACTGCACACACACAGCCCACCCATTGCATGGACACCCACACATACACCCACACACACAGTACCCATCACCCCACTGCACACACACAGCCCACCCATTGCATGCACACCCACACATACACCCACACCCACCATACCCATCACCCCACTGCACACACACAGCCCACCCATTGTGTGCATACCCACACCCACCATACCCATCACTCCACTGCACACACACAGCCCACCCATTGCGTGCACACCCACATATACACCCACACCCGCCATTCCCATCACCTCACTGCACACACACACACACCCATTGTGTGCATACCCACACATACACCCACACCCGCCATTCCCATCACCCCACTGCACACACACAGCCCACCCATTGCATGCACACACACACATACATCCACACACACAGTACCCCTCACCCCACTGCACACACACAGCCCACCCATTACATGCACATCCAAACATACACCCGCAGCCACAGTACCCATTACTCCACTGCACACACACAGCCCACCCATTGCATGTACATCCATAAGTGATTCTGAGAGACGACAGCCAGGAGGTTTCATAGGGAGAAGCTCGTGAGTGCAGCACGAGGGAGGGGAGCAAAACAATGAAAATGACAGCTGTGTAGGGAAAACAACTAGTGTCACTTGGTTCCCCATCCCTACGCCAGGGCAAGGAACAGGTTAATTGGTTCTGATGAGAACCGAATCCAAACCCTGCTTCCATCCCCAACCTAGGCTCCAAAGAGGTTTGCATCACATCTTCACGCTAGGTATTTTTCTCTGCCCTTGTGCACTGCAGAAGCCCTGACATCCCAGCTCTCCTGGCACAGCGATCCCAACAAAACGGGCATCATTTGCTCTTCTAAGGACAGAGGGAAACTGTGCTTTCTCAATGCCCGAGAGACACTGCTAAGGGCCATGCTGAGCACGTGCCTTTGCCCTCTGGTCTCTCTCGTAATGGGGTCCACGTAGCTCTGTCCTGTCACCCCTCCTGTTAAATGTGTATGGAAGCCACAAGGACTTGGTGAGAGGTTCTGGACTGTGGTGCCATGGCTGCTGCAGGCAATGGCTGTGATACCCCTGCCAAGAGCAACACCCAGTGCAGCCAGGTCTACCCACCCTGGGCACTCACAGGATGGGGTCACCTGGAAAGTGTTCGGGGCTCACGCGCCATCACAGCTCAGAAAGCTCCTCCCAGAGACAGTCCCAGGATATAGGGAGCTGTTTCCTTGGTCACCGGTGTAATGTTCTAGTTCCAGCAGCAGGGCTGGTGAGCGGCACTAGTTTCTTTCCTGGGGGAGCAGAACAGGAGCGCTCACGTGCCTGCGATCCTGTCTGGAACATCAGCGCCAGAGTCAGTGCTGTAGAAATGCCAATTGGGTAGATTTCTGGATGCTCATATCTATGAAATTCATAATAAAGGAATGATTGTCCCTGGCTCTAAGGGGGAGGGATAGCTGCTGATTCCAGAATCAAACTTTCTATGCAGCACACCAACGGAGGCCCCAGCACAGCAAAACCCTTAAGTACCTACTAAATTTTAGCATGTGCTTAAGTGCTCTGCTTAATCATGATTTAAGAAAGTTGCATTAAGTTTGTACAATTGCTGCTTAGCGATACCAACTTCCCTGCTGCTCCCAGCATGTCCTTTGGGATATGCAGACGATAGTTCAATGAAACTGTGTTAATTTCACCAACCTTTCCCAGTCACGTCCTGCTTTGGGACGCGAGCTGGACCATATTAGGCAGCTGACTGTCAGCTCTTAGCAGCAAAGACTGTCTCTTTGTTATATGTTTGTACTGCACATGGCACAGTGTAGGCCCCACCGCAGTAAAAAAGGGCTCATGATAATCACGGGGTTTGGGAGAATTTACAGATTTGGCACATCAGAAAATTTTGCCATTTCCGTCAGTGGCTCTGGCTTTCTCATTTTTGCGAACTAAAAAGAGGTGAACAGAGAGGGTTTCGTGTCTTAATCTGTGAAAATGGACGCTTGTTTCTCTAGGGGTGAGAATATGTTTGCCTGGTTCAACAGAATATAGGAATCGCCAGAACAGGTCTGGCCAGTGGTGTGGCAAAGCAGGTATCCAGTCTCCAACAGTGACCAGTACCAGGTTCTTCAGACTTCTGCTCCTAAGTCTCAGGCCCAGTTGAAAATCCTATCCTTGGTCATTATAATATCTTGTGGCAGTGAGTTACATAGGTTAACTGTCTAGCGATTCCTTTTAATCAGTTTTAAAGGTGATGCCTTTTAATTTCCTTATGTGGCCCCATGCTCCCACACCATGTTTTGCTCATCACTGCCACTCACCTGTCATTTCAACAGACCAGTGGGAAATATACCCCTGCAATTCATCAAAACGCAGATTTTCGCAGAGTGCATCCATAAGTCTGCAACTCTCACAGAGTAACGGCAGGGTGAGGAACCAGTTTTTCTAGCACTGGATCCATGAACAATTCCCCTTTAGTGACACTATTCCTGGCCTCTTGCTGCCAACATAGCCATTACCAGAGAGGAAGGGTTTCTGCGCATTTCCCTTCGCTCAAGCCTGATTCAGCTCAGTCTGTAGGATCTACAAGCTCCGGGCTGGCTAGCGAACGACGCCAGGGATTCGCCAGCTCACTGCTCTGGATTCAGTTCAGATCCACAAGCCAAATAGCCATAAAGCATTGAGGTGGCTAAGTGCACATCCCACTGCAGATCCTTGAAAGAAGGCAATGCCCTGCTCTGGGACACCTGATCCGTTCTTTCATGGCCACACTGCCGCTGACAGTGATGGGCTGTACAGCCTTGCAAGGAACGTCCTTCTCAAACATAAGAACATATGAATGGCCAGACTAGGTCAGAACAAAGGTTTATCTAGCCCAGTAATCTGTCTACCAAGAGTTACCAATTCCAGGTGCCCCAGAGGGAATGAACAGAATAGGTAATCACCATTCCTTGTCGTCCATTCCCAGCTTCTGGCAAACAGAGCCTAGGAACACCATCCCTGCCCATCCTGCCTAATAGCCATTGATGGATCTATCCTCCATGAGCTAATCTAGTTCTTTTTTGAACCCTGTTATAGTTGGCCTTCACAACATCCTCTGGCAAAGAGTTCCACAGGTTGACTGTGCGTTGTATGAAGAAATGCTTCCTTTTGTTTGTTTTTAGCCCGCTGCCTATTAATTGCCTTCGGTGACCCCTGGTTCTGAGAAGGTGTAAATAACAATTTCTTATTTACTTTCTCCACACCCGTCATGATATTTTAGACCTCTAGCATATCCCCCAGTAGTCTCATCTATAAGCTGAAAAAGCCCATTCTCTCTTCATACTGAAGCTGTTCCATGACCCCAATCATTTTTGTTGCCCTTTTCTGAATCTTTTCCAATTCCAATATATCTTTTTTGAGATGGGGCGACCACATCTGCACACAATATTCAAGATGTGGGCGTACCATGGATTTATTTAGAGGCAATATATTTTATCTATCCCTTTCTTGGTGATTCCCAACATTCTATTCACTTTTTTTTTAATTCTGCTGCACATTGAGTGGTTGATTTAAAAAAATTATCCACAACAACTCCAAGATCTCTTTCTTGAGTGGTAACAGCTAATTTAGACCCCATCATTTTATATGTATAGTTAGGATTAGGTTTTCCAATGTGCATTACTGAACTCTGAATTTCATCTGCCATTTTGTTGCCCAGTCACCCAGTTTTATGAGATCCTTTCATAGGTCTTCACAGTCTGCCTGGGACTTAGTTATCTTGAGTAGTTTTGTATCATCTGCAAATTTTGCCACCTCACTGTTTACCCCCTGTTCCAGATCATTTATTAATATGTTGAATAGACCTGGTCCCAGTACAGATCCCTGGGGGACACCACTATTTACCTCTCTCCATTCTGAAAACTGACCATTTATTCCTACCCTTTGTTTCCTATCTTTTAACCAGTTACTGATCCATGAGAGAACCTTCCCTCTTATCCCATGACTGCTTACTCCACTTACGAGCCTTTAAGAAGGGACCTTGTCAAAGGCCTTCTGAAAATCTATATACACTATATTCACGGGATCCTCCTTGTCCACATACTTGTTGATCCTCTCAAAGAATTCTAGTACATTGGTGAGGCATGATTTCCCTTTACAGGAACCATGCTGACTCTTCGCCAGCAAATTATGTTCCTCTATGTGTCTGACAATTTTATTCTTTTCCTGCTACTGAAGTCAGGCTTACCAGACTGAGATCACCGCTGGAGCCCTTTTTAAAAATTGGCATCACATTAGTTACCCTCCAGTCATTGGTACAGAAGCTGATTTAAATGATTGGTTACAAACCATAGTTAGAAGTTTGGCAATTTCACATTTTAGTTCCTTCAGAACTCTTGGGTGAATCCCAAACCATTCCATCCTTACTTCTGCGCTGCTGCTGGGGCACCGCTGCCTTCAGAGCTGGGCTGCTGAACAGGGGCTGCCGCTCTCCAGCTGCCCAGCTCTGAAGGCAGCGCCACAGCCGGCAGCAGTACCACGACACCCCCCCCCAGAATAACCTGGCCCTCCCCCCCACTCCTTTTTGTGTCAGGACCCCTACACTTACAGCACCGTGAAATTTCATATTTAAATAGCTGAAATCATGAAATTTATTATTTTTAAAATTCTATGACTGTGAAATTGGCAAAAATGGACCGTGAATTTGGTAGGGCCCTACTAATGACACAATGTGGGACACTCCCTGAGATTTGTCACGTAAAAAGAATGGTTCAAGTTTGGGAATCTCCCACATATTCTCCACCGTGAAGACTGATACAAATAATTCATTTAAGTTCTCCACAATGACCTTATTGTCTTTGAATGCTGCTTTAGCATCTCGATCGTCCAGTGGCCCCACTGATTGTTTAGCAGGCTTCCTGCTTCTGATGTACTTAAAAATTTTTTTGCTATTACTTTTTGAGTTTTTGGCTAGCTGTAATTCAAATTCATTTTTGGCCTTCCTAAGGAAACCCGGTGCGGACAGCATATTCATCCTCTGTACAGAGCTCCTGCTTCCCTACAAACACACAGTAGTACCAAATACCGACCAGTGGGGGGAGATTGTTTCCTGGGGTTGCTGAAGTACTGCCGTGGCCTGGAGTTATACTGCCAGAAGAAAATTCACAGCACCTGGGTTTTGTTTCTCATAAGCCTTAATGATTCTATTGTTGTATATAGTGTTGTAAATACACATCGCGCATTACAGAGACAGGCACATTCCCTGCTGCCAATTGCTTACAATTTACAATTGACTGTGTCTAGAATCATGGTGCTGGGCTCCTGACAAGGTAATGAGCAGCTCAGGCAATTGGAGCTCAGTTAACTTCAGCTCCCTGCCGGGGGCGGGGGGGGGGGGGGGGGGACAGACCATCCCACCAGGACAGCAGCTCTTGTTGAGTGGGGAAAGAGACACTGGACTCTTCAAATCAGCCCTATGCTCCACCCCACCCCCAACTGCTTTCAGCACAGGTGCGCACACACGGCATTCGTAGCCAAATTTTGCCTTAGGGAGGAGGGACGGGCTACATCTTCCTAGGCTGCCTAACTAATTCCAGACTTTACCCAGGCAGTGTTTGCCTGGGTAAAGTCTGGAATTAGGTCCCAGCAGTGTGATGGACAAGATGTATGTCAGGGGTCAGATTTCCACGAGAGCTCCGCTCCCCTTCAGGCACCAGAAGCAGAGCCCCGACTTCCAGCTGGGCTCAGTGCGGTGGGGGTAACGCTCGCCTGAAATCTGGCTCCGACTCTTGGGGCTGAGCACTAGAAAAATCAGGCCCTGAAACTCTTCTGAGAAACAATGTAAAACATAAATGTTTGGGTCCCATTCCGCGAAGCACTGACGCTGCCTGGGGCTGAGACACTTAGGCCTGGACGCACAAAAGGAGCTGGACGTTCTGATGCTGAGCGTCACAGCGCCTAATATTTAGACACCTCGAAAATCCCAGAAACGACGCCGCTATCCACAGAGCCACGCTCGATGCTCCGGCTCCCTGTACAAAGAATGGGGAGCAGGGGCGGCTCTATGTATTTTACCACCCCAAGCACAGCAGTCAGGCAGCTTTTGGCCTGCGGGAGGTCCGCTGGTAATGCGGATTCGGCGGCATGCCTGCGGGAGGTCCGCTGGTAATGCGGATTCGGCGGCGCGCCTGCGGGAGGTCCGCTGGTAATGCGGATTCGGTGGCATGCCTGCGGGAGGTCCGCCAGTCCCGCGCCTTCCGCGTACCTGCCACCGAATTGCCGCCGAAATTGCGGGACCAGTGGACCTCCCACAGGCATGCCACTGAAGGCAGCCTGACTGCCACCCTCACCACGACTGGCAGGCCGCCCCCCGCGGCTTGCCGCCCCAGGCACACGCTTGGTGCACTGGTGCCCGGAGCCGCCCCTGATGGGGAGAGAGAGACAAAAACCAGCATGCAGGGTGGGACGCCACCTATGCTAGCCAATGGGAGATGCCAACCAGAGCGGTGTGTGCTAAGTCCCTCTCCCAGAAATAGGGACCTAAGTCCCGGCTGCAGGGAGGTGCCAAGCTATGCTTGCAGTCCACTGCCAGGATCCCTCTTCAGAGGCAGGCAACACTGCCATTTGTGGAAGGAGGAGGGTGATCACCCTCAAAACCGTTAGCCCAGGGGTTCGGGCACTCAGCTGGGACATGGGCGATACCCCAGCTGAGAGGGAGCAGGGATTTGAGCAGGGATTTACCACCTCTCAGCTCCAACCACGGGGCTACGGGATATTCTGATGTGGGGGCTCCCTGTTGATATTGTTCCACTCTGGATGAAGAATCGGAACCATTGTCATTTATCTTGGAGAACTCCCGGAGGACAGCTGAGGTTCCAGAGGGCTGGAGAAGGACAAATATAATGCGGGGTTTTAAATAGGGGAACAAAGAGGACCTCAGGGGATTATAGCCCAGTCAGTCTAACTTCGATCCTGGAAAGACACTGGAATAAATTATTAAACAATCAATTTGTAGCACCTAGAGGATAATATAAGGAATAGCCAACGTGGTTTGTCAAGAGAAAATCGTGCTGAACCAACCAAACTTCCTTCTTTGACAGGGTTACTGGCCTAGTGGAGCAGGGAAGCTGTAGATGTGATACATTTTGATTTTAGTAACACAGTCTCCCGTGTACTCATAAGCAAACAAGGGGAATGTGTTCTAGACAAAATTACTGTAAGGTGGGCGCACAATTGGTTAAAAAATACTCAAAGAGTTTTTATCAATGGCTCACTGTCAAACTGGGCAGGTGTATCTAGTGGGGTCCCACAGCGGTCTGTGCTTGGTCTGGTACTAGTCACTATTTTCATTAATGACTTGGATAATGGAATGGAGAGTATGCTTATAAAATTTGCAGATGACACCAAACTGGGAGGGGTTATAAGCACTTTGGAGGACAGAATTAGATTTCAGAACAACCTGGCCAAATTGGAAAATTGGTCTGAAATCAACAAGATTAAATCATAGAATCATAGAATCATAGAATATCAGAGTTGGAAGGGACCTCAAGAGGTCATCTAGTCCAACCCCCTGCTCAAAGCAGGACCAATTCCCAGCTAAATCATCCCAGCCAGGGCTTTGTCAAGCCGGGCCTTAAAAACCTCCAAGGAAGGAGACTCCACCACCTCCCTAGGTAACGCATTCCAGTGTTTCACCACCCTCCTAGTGAAATAGTTTTTCCTGATATCCAACCTGGACCTCCCCCACTGCAACTTGAGACCATTGCTCCTTGTTCTGTCATCTGCCACCACTGAGAACAGCCGAGCTCCATCCTCTTTGGAACCCCCCTTCAGGTAGTTGAAGGCTGCTATCAAATCCCCCCTCATTCTTCTCTTCTGGAGACTAAACAATCCCAGTTCTCTCAGCCTCTCCTCATAAGTCATGTGCTCCAGACCCCTAATCATTTTTGTTGCCCTCCGCTGGACTCTTTCCAATTTTTCCACATCCTTCTTGTAGTGTGGGGCCCAAAACTGGACACAGTATTCCAGATGAGGCCTCACCAATGTCGAATAAAGGGGAACGATCACGTTCCTCGATCTGCTGGCAATGCCCCTACTTATACAGCCCAAAATGCCGTTAGCCTTCTTGGCAACAAGAGCACACTGTTGACTCATATCCAGCTTCTCGTCCACTGTGACCCCTAGGTCCTTTTCAGCAGAACTGCTACCTAGCCATTCGGTCCCTAGTCTGTAGCAGTGCATGGGATTCTTCCGTCCTAAGTGCAGGACTCTGCACTTGTTCTTGTTGAACCTCATCAGGTTTTTTTCTGCCCAATCCTCTAATTTGTCTAGGTCCCTCTGTATCCAATCCCTACCCTCTAGTGTATCTACCACACCTCCTAGTTTAGTGTCATCTGCAAACTTGCTGAGAGTGCAGTCCACACCATCCTCCAGATCATTAATAAAGATATTAAACAAAACCGGCCCCAGGACCGACCCTTGGGGCATTCCACTTGAAACCGGCTGCCAACTAGACATGGAGCCATTGATCACTACCCGTTGAGCCCGACGATCTAGCCAGCTTTCTATCCACCTTACAGTCCATTCATCCAGCCCATACTTCTTTAACTTGGTGGCAAGAATACTGTGGGAGACAGTATCAAAAGCTTTGCTAAAGTCAAGAAATAACACATCCACTGCTTTCCCCTCATCCACAGAGCCAGTTATCTCATCATAGAAGGCAATTAGGTTAGTCAGGCACGACTTCCCCTTCGTGAATCCATGCTGACTGTTCCTGATCACTTTCCTCTCCTCTAAACGTTTCATAATTGATTCCTTGAGGACCTGCTCCATGATTTTTCCAGGGACTGAGGTGAGGCTCACCCGCCAACTCCTTTAGCACCCTCGGATGCAGCGCATCCGGCCCCATGGACTTGTGCACGTCCAGTTTTTCTAAATAGTCCCGAACCACTTCTTTCTCCACAGAGGGTTGGTCACCTTCTCCCCATGCTGTACTGCCCAGTGCAGCAATCTGGGAGCTGACCTTGTGCGTGAAGACAGAGGCAAAAAAATCATTGAGTACATTAGCTTTTTCCACATCCTCGGTCACTAGGTTGCCTCCCTCATTCAGTAAGGGGCCCACACTTTCCTTGATTTTCTTCTTGTTGCTAACATACCTGAAGAAACCCTTCTTGTTACTCTTAACATCTCTTGCTAACTGCAACTCCAAGTGTGATTTGGCCTTCCTGATTTCACTCCTGCACGCCTGAGCAATACTTTTATACTCCTCCCTGGTCATTTGTCCAATCTTCCACTTCTTATAAGCCTCTTTTTTGCGTTTAAGATCAGCAAGGATTTCACTGTTTAGCCAAGCTGGTCGCCTGCCATATTTACTATTCTTTCTACACATCGGGATGGTTTGTTCCTGCAACCTCAATAAGGATTCTTTAAAATACAGCCAACTCTCCTGGACCCCTTTGCCCTTCATGTTATTCTCCCAGGGGATCCTGCCCATCTGTTCCCTGAGGGAGTCAAAGTCTGCTTTTCTGAAGTTCAGGGTCCGTATTCTGCTGCTCTCCTTTCTTCCTTGTGTCAGGATCCTGAACTCGACCATCTCATGGTCACTGCCTCCCAGGTTCCCATCCACTTTTGCTTCCCCTACTAGTTCTTCCCTGTTTGTGAGTAGCAGGTCAAGAAAAGCTTTGCCCCTAGTTGGTTCCTCCAGCACTTGCACCAGGAAATTGTCCCCTACACTTTCCAAAAATTTCCTGGATTGCCTGTGCACTGCTGTATTGCTCTCCCAGCAGATATCAGGGTGATTAAAGTCTTCCATGAGAACCAGGGCCTGCGATCTAGCAACTTCTGCTAGTTGCCAGAAGAAAGCCTGGTCCACCTCATCCCCCTGGTCTGGTGGTCTATAGCAGACTCCAACCACGACATCACCCTTGTTGCTCCCACTTCTCAACTTTATCCAGAGACTCTCAGGTTTTTCTGCAGTATCATACTGGAGCTCTGAGCAGTCATACTCCTCTCTTACATACAACGCAACTCCCCCACCTTTTCTGCCCTGCCTGTCCTTCCTGAACAGTTTATATCCATCCATGACAGTACTCCAGTCATGTGAGTTATCCCACCAAGTCTCTGTTATTCCAATCACATCATAGTTCCCTGACTGTGCCAGGACTTCCAGTTCTCCCTGCTTGTTTCCCAGGCTTCTTGCATTTGTGTATAGGCACTTAAGATAACTCATCGATCGTCCCTCTTTCTCAGCATGAGACAGGAGTCCTCCCCTCTTGCGCTCTCCTGCTTGTGCTTCCTCCCAGGATCCCATTTCCCCACTTACCTCAGGGCTTTGGTCTCCTTCCCCCGGTGAACCTAGTTTAAAGCCCTCCTCACTAGGGCCTTGGCTACACTTACCAGCTAGTTCGACAGCTGGAAATCGAAGTTCTGGGTTCGACTTATCGCGTCTAGTCTGGACGCGATAAGTCGAACCCGGAAGTGCTTGCCGTCGACTGCGGTACTCCAGCTCGGCGAGAGGAGTACCGCGGAGTCGACGGGGGAGCCTGCCTGCCGAGTGTGGACCAAGGTAAGTTCGAACTAAGGTACTTCGACTTCAGCTACGTTATTCACGTAGCTGAAGTTGCGTACCTTAGTTCGAATTAGGGGGGTAGTGTAGACCAAGCCTAAGTTAGCCAGCCTGCTGGCGAAGATGCTCTTCCCTCTCTTCGTTAGGTGGAGCCCGTCTCTGCCTAGCACTCCTTCTTCTTGGAACACCATCCCATGGTCGAAGAATCCAAAGCCTTCTCTCCGACACCACCTGCGTAGCCATTCGTTGACTTCCACGATTCGACGGTCTCTACCCCGGCCTTTTCCTTGCACAGGGAGGATGGACGAGAACACCACTTGCGCCTCAAACTCCTTTATCCTTCTTCCCAGAGCCACGTAGTCTGCAGTGATCTGCTCAAGGTCATTCTTGGCAGTATCATTGGTGCCCACGTGAAGAAGCAGGAAGGGGTAGCGATCCGAGGGCTTGATGAGTCTCGGCAGTCTCTCCGTCACATCGTGTATCCTAGCTGTAATAAAGATAAATGGAAAGTACTTCACTTAGGAAGGAAAAATCAAATGCACAATTACAAACTGGGGATGAAAAGGACCTGGGGGCTATAGTGGATCACAAATTGAATACGTGTCAGCAATGTGATGCAGTTGCAAAAAAGGCTAATATCACTCTTAACGGGTATGTAAGACACAGGAGGCAATTGTCCCACTCTGCTGGGCACTGGTGAGGCTTCAGCGGGAGTCCTGCATCCAGTCCTGGGAGCCACACTTCAAGTAACAAAAAGGATTAAAGGTTTTTAAAAAGTGACCTATGAGGAAAGGCTAAAACACTGGGCACGTTTAGACCTGAGAAAAGAAGACGGAGGGGGGACCTGATCACAGTCTTCACATCCCTTAAGGGCTGCTAAAGAGAGGGAGGTGATCAATTGCTCTCCATGTCCTCAGAAGGACAAGAAGTAAGGGGCTTCATTGGCAGCAAGGGAGATTTAGGTTAGATAGGAAAAAAACTATAAAAAAAAACTTTAAGTTCTCAGGGAAGTTAAACTCTGGAACAGGCGTCCTAGGGAAGTTGCGGAATCCACATCATTACAGGTTTTTAGAAACAGGTGGGACAGGGATGGGCCCGGTTTGCTTGGTCCTGTCTCAGCATGGGGGCTGGACCAGATGACCTCTCAAGTCCCTTCCAGCCCTGCATTTCTGTGATTCTCTAATTAAAGAGCTCATGGAATAAGGGGACGGGATCCTGGGTGAGAGCTTAACCACCAGGATACAGACTCTTTCTCATGCTTGGGCTTGCTCAGGGCCCATAGGGTGGGGCCATAGGCCAAGGGCCCCCCCATCCCAGGCAGGTGGAGGGTCCACAGCTCTCGGCCCACTCCGGCTTCCGGCTTGACCGGGGCAGGGCCTCGGGCAGAAGAGGGAGGGTGGGGGCCCTGGCCCTGGCCCTGGCTCCCCTCCCTTTTGGGCAGCCTCTGCCACCCTTGCATGCACCACTGTCTGATGAAATGACTTTTGGCAAGTTTTTGCAATCTATTGTGGGGTAGCAGTGAGTCACACAGGCCTGACTGAGAGCCAGGGGTTAAGTTCCCATCATGCAATTTTATCCATCCCATAATGCTATCTATAGCCCATAATTTTTGTGCCTTTTATTTAAAATCCCATAATCTTGGGCAGCACTTTTCGTTCTGCCATTTCCAAGAGAAGCAGGGAGCCTGCCCTATTGTCATAAGCGGTGCTAACACAGGATGCAATCCTCCTGTATTTACATAGCCACAGGAAGAACCACAACGAGGGACATGACAATTTCTTGGAGGGCAGTTGGCTGAGGGACATAGAGAAAAACAATTCAAGGTTGCTGCTGGTGTTCCCAGAGCAGCTGCAGATGGTGGAGTGTCGCTTCTGGGCCTGGGAAATGAGCTGCAGGTTTGGGATGAGTAGCGGGGGCTGCAGCGCTCTTGGATCTGAGTGCAGCAATGGGGCTCTTGAATTGTGGTGCAGTGGTGGATGGCATGCAGGCACCAGCCCGCCTTGCCACAGAGTACATCAACAGACAGCTACTTTTCTGTGGTTATGCACGTGTTGGTGGATCACTGGGTGTCAGGGGTGACTGTGTGCTCAATACCAGCAGTACCACCTAGCAGCAAGACTCCAGACTGTAGTACCTGATGGTGAGTGGCTCTCTAGAGCATTCATGCAATTTCACTGGGTGTGAGTCTCTACATGCCAATGGCTGAGTATTCACCGCACCCGGATGGGTTTGCTGCTTCTCACTGGCATAGCTTTACGAGAGGCAGCCCAAATTGGAGAGTAAAGGGGACACAGCGGTCCCACAGTTCCAGATTGTACCCCAGAGATCCGATCAAAGGCAGAAAACATTCCTACCCATTTCAGTCCATTCTGGCTCCACACACAGCAGCCGTACACCAACCATCTGACAAGGCAGTGTATGGGAAGCTGTGTTTGTTCTTGCTTTCACCCAGGGTGGAGGGGCAGGGTAGGGATGTGACCCACGCTATCATGTGGCATGTAGTGAGGGGAGGGTGTAGGGAGCTGCTCCTGTGGAGTTCTCCAATGACTTCAAAGGGTGGCAAGTCCGACATTGTTGGACGTGTAGGTCAACAAGCGTCTGCACCGTTTGGGTTTGCTGCCTGAGAAGCCCCATAATGGCCTGGTTCATCTCCCTCTCCTTCTCCTGCTGGGACTCTTGGGCCTTTCTCCTGTCCCTTCTTTCCTTCTCCAGGCTGTCAGCCTATTGGCCATCCAGGCCCTTTGTAGTCTGATGCAGCACTGGCTGCAGGATCGCACTGAACATGTTCTCCCTAGTCCGCTTCTTTCTCCTCCTCCTCAGGGTCAGGTGTTCCATAGGGGTGGAGGGGACCCCCTTCAAGGCCCAACGGTGGTTTACAGTCACGTGATTTACAGTCACAACGGAAAGGGAAAGTTACGTTTCAAAATGTTCTTCCCTTAGTCCCTTAAGAAGAAGAGAGAGGCCACTTGTCCAGACCTGAACCAGACAGTCCTCTTTGGGGTGGTTTGTCCCCCATCTGGGCCTAAGACAAAGCCTCATGGTTTTGTCTAGCATTAGCCAGGGAATGCCATTTTGAAGAGTACATCGCTCTGCCCCCACTGGTGTGACCTTGCACGAGTAGGCCCACGCCGTTCCCAGAAGCACCAGACTGTTAGGGTTAAAGGATTATGGTTAGGATTATGGTTAGGGGGTTGGGGTTAGGGTTGTCACTCCGGGAACAGGTGCGTGGCTGCCCGGAAGAAGACATGCTTATTGACACTGCAGCCCCAAAGCGGCTCTGCACAGCACTGCTCTCCACCCCCAGCCATGGTGCGTACGGGAGGTGGAGTGAGCGAGTGGTGTAAGGAAAAGGGAATTTTTGGTTTCATATAAGAACTAAATTTCAGCCACTATTTCCATGGGTAGGGCAGGGCAATGGTTTCAACAGGCAGGGGTGATATTAGCTGATATCGCACTCCTGGGGGTTACAAGGACAGAGAAAGACCAGCAGCTGCTGCCATCCCAAAGTTGCCTGGGTCCGTATACTGCCAGCCTGTTTAGCGCAATGGTGCTAGAATAACCACCTTTCCCAAAGGCAAACACGGGACACATGCATGGCCTCCATGGCCCCACCCCCCACGCGTACTCTTCCCCTGGACAGGTTGGAAACCGGAGCCGGGCAGTGGTAAGAGCCACCCATGGTGCACGGGTGTTATGGGGAGCAGAGGACCCTCCACCTGTCCTGGGTGGGGGGCCCAAGAGCAGCCCCGGCCCATGTCCCCACCTCCGGGGCACGACACCTAGGGAAGGTGGAGAGTCCAGGACTCCAGGGCTCCCCACAGCAGCCCAGGCTCCCTGGCTCCAGCTTCTGACGTGGCCAGGGGCAGGGCTTCAGGGGGAAGAGGAGGAGCAGAGGGCAGGGCTCATCTCAGCCCCCCCCCTCCGCCCACTCCGCACTCCTGGAAGATGCTGGCACCACTACCCCTGAACCTTAGACAGGCGCGGAGCAGCGCTGCAGGGAATCCAGAACAAATGCTGTCCTGGAGTCATTCAGCCCAGGACCGGGACTTGAAATGTACATTTCGGGACTGTCCTGCCCTAAATGGTGCATGCCAAACTCACTGCAGAGTGACGTGGGAAAGTGAGCTACCACAGAGGAAGAAATAATGCTGCCCTTCCTAGAAACCTTCGGGAGGGGATTGCAAAGTGTTTCCATACAAGTTTTCTCAAGATCTCTCAGGAGGATTGTGCACATAACGTGCTTTGTATGGACCCCTCTACCTAACCCAACAGGAGATTGAAAACCAGAGGCCAACTCTGCCTCTGGTGCTTGTACCGCTACCTCGTCTCGTATGAGTGAAACAATGAAAAGTCGATACCTGTGTTCGTTAATTGGGGGATGGGCCAGGCACCACTCTAACATCTAAACACTGAGCAAAAATGTATGCAGACACTTACCTTCCCCTTCCTCGGGCTCGTCCGTGCTCGGCTGGTAGGACAGGCCAGACTCTGGCTCCCCACTATGTCCCCCCCTTCCTCCTCCTGGTTGTTCATGGCAAGGGTCTCTGTCTCAAGCACCTCTGAGGTGTCCATGGTGGCCTGTAGATAGCTCAGTGTGAAAGTGGCAGGTTTACAGCTCAGCTCCAGATCAGCTGTTGGCCTCCCTGGCCCTGGGCACAGCGCCTTTGCTTCCAGTCGGCATTGCTGCTGGTCCTTGTTTGTGCCAACAACAAATGCTCCTAGATCTCCACTGTGTTTCCTGCCCTCAGCACTGCAGCTTTCCCCCGCTTAGCTCACGGCACTGCCAGTTGCAGACAGCCATAGAGTTACTGCTTAGACAGCTCCTTCCTCCTAGAGTAACCAAGCCAGCTAGCAGAGGGGGCGCATGTACTAAGCAGGGATTGACCTTGGGCGGCTGAATCAGCAGGTATATTCCTCTTCCCTCAGTGTCTTTGCAGCTCTGTGTCCCGTCCCTGCAATGCTCTTCAACAGGAACGAGTACGCTAGGATTGTCCATTGTGGTCAGCTCACAGTCACTGTCCTTCCCCCCAGCAGGCTCTGCCCTCCTGGCAGTGCTGCCATAACTTGCCCTGTCCCCGGGAGTGCTCTCTGTTAAGCTGACCATTGTCATGTGGTGCCCACCCAGTGCCCAGCGTCTGTCTGGTGCTACAGGTGGGCTGGCTTCCTGGGATGTTCAAGGTGCTCAGCCTGGCACCTGCCCACATCAAATAATCCTGGCAGAATCTCAGGCTGCTCTTCACAGCAGCTCCCCAGGCAGGCCCAACCCCCAGAGAACAGAGCTGTTGCAATAAAGGTGCAGGAGTTTGATTGCAGGAAACCTGGCAAAGCCCGCTCACAAGATCCTAAAAGTTGGAGGTGGGGAAATCTCCTTCCGCCATCCTCTACTCAGCCAGGCGATTCTCAAGGGCTTTGACAACTCACATGCGATTAACTCCTGAAGCAGAGGTTCCCCTGCTGCTCCAGTGAGACTGAGCTGAAAATGAACATGCCTAGAGCAAAGTCTTGTTCCAGCACCAGGAGTCTGCAGCAATAGCTGCTGTCAAAGCAGAGAGTCATCGTTACCATGGCAGCAGAGAGGCTTATTGAACTGTGCTCAGGGCCGATGTCCCCTGGGTACCAGATGCCCCAATAAGCCAGGCTAGGATTACTGCACAGCCTGACCCAGCACCTGTGGTGGCTGGCAAGCATTGTCTCTGTGACTGGCTCCAAGAAGCAGCTGCTGAACTCAAGAGGTGGGGGCCCATCCAGCTGAGAGACCCCAGCAATAGCAGCTCAAGGGGGCTTCTTAGAGGTTCAGTGGAAGCAGCCGAAGGTGGAGCAGAGATGGGAGGGAGATATATGGAGGTCCCTATTTCTTCTGTGGAGAGGAACACAGGGGGGATTCCTTGCAGAGTTTTCCTTCTTTGTCATGCTGCGTGTGGGTCTGCCCCAGAGGCTATGCGGCTTGGCTGGCTTGGGGGGGTGTAGTTCCAGGGCCAGGATGCGGAGCCTTTGCAGCCATGTTTGCAATGCTGGATGTTGTGAGCATCGGGGCTTCCTGCAGTGAACTCAGACCAGGTCCTCTCTCCATCACGATTTCAGCTACAAAGTGCCTGTTCTCGGCTGCAGTTGTTCTCACTGGGGGAGCACATGCAGCGCCCTGACGGCATCACAGCCAAAGCACAGAGCGGTCACAGAGCCCAGTTGGTGGTGACAGAAAGGGCGGGATCGGGCCCAGGAGCCACATACCTTGTGCAGAGGTTGGAGCTGCACCAACCGATGGAGACATTCATGCCACGGGACAGGACTCCCCCACTACACTGCACTGCTGGCTGGGAATTCTGTGAGGCACCCACGGAGTGGGACGGGAACAGGCCCCCTGTTACTGCAATTCTGGCTGGCTGGCCCAGCGGAGGGAAGCTCCCTGTCCCCAGACAAGGTCTGGCTGGACTAGGGCTCTTCCTCAGGGCAGACAGGGCCAGAGGGGCTGTAGGCAGGGGCCGGGGCAGCACGCTGGCAGCTGGAATTCAGCACTGTTGTATCTAAGGGACTGGACACTGGATGGCACATGGGAACTCCTCAGGCACCTGGCTGGGCTCTGCATTACCATGCAGGGAAGAGCCCAGCCCTCAGTGCAGGTGGCTCAGTAAAACCCACTGCCTGATGTGCAGGCACAGTTGAAAAAGCAACCAAAACATTCAGGTGTGTGAGGAGCAGGCAGGGGAGTAGGGCTGAGAATGTGACTGGGGCACTGCCACTGCTCACGTCAATTGCCCATCCTCCCTGCACACTGTGAGCTGGCCTGATTCCACACGAAAGGGTCTCCCGCTGACTAGTGATTTAGGGTGCACCTCTGAGGACCCAGCATGAGGCTCCTTAAAGGCACCTGGCTTTCAGAAAGGGCTGGGCACCCCCCCCCTCCCGGAACCCAGTGTCACAATCTGGGACCCCAAAATCAAGGCGCCCAAAGTTACTAGTCGCTTTTGATGACCTTGGCCTCCAGCTGAGATAACAGAACTAACTGGAGTTGTGAGATGGGCACAGAGAGAGGCCTGGACAGATGCCCCAATGAGGAGAGATGAAGAAGATGGGGACTCTTTGGTGTGGCATGGAGACAAAGAAAGGGTTACAAAGCAGTGAATGGTGGAGAGAAAGTACATGTGTTCACCTTTCCTCACCATGCAAAACAAGGGGGCAGTCTGTGAAATTAAAGCCCACCCATTTAAAACCAACAAAAGGAATACTTCTTTATACAATGGATCATTAGCCTATGGAACTCACTGCTTTGGAGGATTCCAAAAAGGACCTGGCATTTATATGAATAGTGAGAACGTCATTGTATGCAGTGTTGTTGCTAGTTATTAGAGAAATCGGGTTAGGGAGGGAATATCTTTATTGGACCAACTTTTGTTGGGGAGGGAGACACACTCCAATAAAGGAGAACTAACAACTTTAAATGCCTTGTACAAAAATTTTAAGTAACACTTAATTTTCAAATGCCTGAACAGCAAATGTATCTTTTCTTGTCTGCATAGTAAACACTGGCATTTTTAGCTGTTTGAATAATCAAAGTGGTGCTTTCCGTGTCTTCTTGGTTGCAAAGATTTGAACTGCTTCCTGCTGAAGGTCCACAGTCTGGACCAGCTCATGCTCTACTGAGATGCAAGGCTGACCAGCCTCTCCTGTGTCATTGTGGAGCATAGATGTGTTTTTATTAACTTCAGCTTGGAGAAGCTACGTTCTCCAATGGCAACTGTTACAGGAAGTGTTAGAAGTATGCGCAGAGCAACAAAAACATTTGGCAAGAGGGTGATCATCTTATTTGTGCACATATATTCCAGAACAGTCTTTGGAGTTGATCCTGCTGAAATGTATCTTGAAAGGGCTTTCTGTAGGTCCTCTTCAGGTATAGTGAGGAGTTTTGGAATATCATACAACATCCCAAATATACTGCTGTGTTCTTGAGTTGCATGAAACTTTCCTTAACTGACTCTATTGCACAATCTAGCACCCGGTTAAAGAATTCAACTTTGAATTGTTGTTTAGGGTCTCATGGGATTATCACATACCTCGTAATCAAAATGTCATCTTCTTCGGTGACTCTTGTATTCTTGAATGGATGGAAAAATAGCTTCAGTGTGATGTTCCTCTGCCAACTTCTGTGCATCCCTCATCTGACCGATAAGACTGCAGGTATGACTTTGCTTTGTCCAGTTGTTCCACTGCTCCAGATATCAAGGTCAACAATGGACCTTGCTTACAACATTTATTTCAAACAGTATGTCATTCCACAACAGTAAGCCACACAGAAATCTGAAGTTATGTATGTTTCTGGTGATTTCTTCTCCCGCTGCCACTGTTCTCCCACAAACAGTTCCTCTCATAGCTTTATCCTTCATAACGGCAACTATGGTATCATCTATCTTTCCAATTTGGTGTTTAATAGGCTTTATTGCCTCCACTTGACTTTCCCATCGTGTGGCACTCAGTGGTTTCCGTGTGAGAGAAGATGTTCCCAGATGTTGCTTCAAAATTTGCCATCGATGAGTTGATGCAGAAAAAATACATAGATGCTTTGAATTACATTAAAAAATTCAGCAGCCTCACTAGAAGCTGATGCTGCATCACTGACCACCAAGTTCAATGAAGGAGAACTGCATGGGACAAAAAAAGCTCGAGGGTTTAACTCTCGGATCTGTGTCAGCACTCTGGTCTTTCCTCTCATGTTGGCACCATTATCGTAGCACTGACCTCTCATGTCAGCTATCGCAATTCCCGTATCTTCCAGTTTTTTAAGAAGCACATTTGTCATACCAGCTCCTGTAGTCACATCAATGTCAGTAAATTATAGAAAATTCTCTCTGACAGTCACCATTGCAGGGACATTTTCACTAGGTTCTGTTGTTGTTACAAAATGCACCATTAAAGTCATTTGTTCCGTATGGCTGCTGTCAGGTGTGCAGTCCAGAATAACAAAGTAATATCTTGCTGACTTTAGATCTGCCACACTCTTCTGTTTGACTTTTGTTGCCAGTAACTGTATGATCTCATTTTGAATTGTTTTTCCAAGGTAGTGGTATGTGTACATTTCTTGGGTTGTGACTCTTCTTAGATGCCCCTGGAGTACAGCATCAAACTCAGCCATCAGCTCCACAATGTTAAGGAAGTTTCCATTGTATGGCACATACAGCTGATCTGAAGGGCCACGCAGTGCTAGAGTTTGGGTAGCCAGCATTCTCACAATGGCACTGAGCCTTTTCAGAACATTTTGCCAGTAAAGAGACTCTGATGCAATCTTCTCTTGATGCTGTTCATCTATGGTGGCCTTTAACCTTAGTCTCATCTCAAGCTCTTTCCACCTATGGGATGCTCTCTGGTGATTTGCTGCCTTCTCATGGCATGCCAGGTTTCTAGCCAGATTTTTCCAGTCCTTTGTTCCTGTAGAACCAAATGTGGCTGGAACATTAGACTGGAAGAGTTTGCAACAAAAACAGTATGCAGCATTCTGGGCTTTTGAGTACATAAACTTCTCCACTTCGTCACCACTGGGGATTTCACACCAGTAATGTGTTGGATGAAAACTGCTATTTTCATTCTCTTTGTGGAACATGAAGTTTTTCACTTGCTGTGGCCCATGCAGTACAAGGAAGTCCCTCAGGCTACTGCTCAAGTGGGTCCCCAGTCCTGGATCATCTAGACTTAAGGAACTAAACTCAGCAGCAGCTGGTTCTTGTGCCTCCACCACACTCTTCTCTGATCTACCCTTTTCTTCAGGAATGTGCCTGGTTACACCCATTTGAGATGGAGATATGGATGCTGCAGTAGCTGCCAGGTCACCTGCACTCTGACTAACTGGAAGATCAGGCATCTCCTCACCACTCACATCCTCACTGGGCTGGAAGGCTCACCGTGAACATTTGTGTCTGTGTATATCAGGAGAGCTCCTTCCTGCTTAGATAGAAAAGCTTCCTTTGCTTTCTTTCTTTTTCTGAATGCTGCCCCAGAGGGGCATTTTCTTCTTTCACTCATGACTGCTGTTCTGCGCCAGCTATAGTGGCTCTCAACACTCAGTTGAAGGGAACAAATAAGCAGGCTGGTAGCAGGGCCTGAGTGAGGGAAGATAGCGTCTTACGGGCTTAACTGGCTCCTACTTCAGTTGACTGCCTGTTCTCCTCAAGTGGGTTCAGGGAAGCAGCAGGAAACAGGAAGCTCCTGAGAAGCTGGTGTGAATCAGTCCAGGCTCCTGAAGGTGCTGGAGAGGTACATAAGAGGCTCCTCCTCTCTCTCCCTGCAGCTCCTGCTGCTTTCTGTTATTCCCTCTCACCTTTTCTCCTGCCTGCCTGTTATGTCTCTTGTGCCCTCCTTCCTCCAGCACAGCACTCCACCATCTCTGTGCTTCTAGAACAGAGAGAAAGTATATGTACCAGCAGCAGACACAATTTTCTACACGCTGAGTCCTAGGGGTGCCGCCACCCCCACCCCTCCCCCAGTCTGGCACTTGAGGCGGCCGCCTCAGTTCGCCTCATGATAAGGCCAGCCCTGGGCGATCCCAAAACATCACAATGGCCACCTTCTTCACTGATGTTTGGGAATGGAAAGTGCCATAACAACAACCCTCAGCTCTCGCGCTTCCCCCAGTGTCATTATCCCTGTTTTACAGATTGGGAAACTGAGGCACAGAGCAGTTAAAGCAACCTAAGTTCACCCTGCAGGCCAATAGCAGATTCAGGACTTGAACCCCGCTCTCCTAAGTCCCACACCAGACCCCCAAACCATTCAGCCCCACTGCCTACCTAATTACTGACAGTGATAATTATTCTCTCCTCCATGGTGGGAGTTGAGCCTGCACCCCTCCACACACACACATACACACACTGAGATCAGCAGCAGGAGTACCTAGCCTGGGGAACTCCTGAAGCATCCATCAGACGCTGTGTTGGAGGCTGCACACCTCACCAGGAGGGATTTCGGCTTAGCTGGGCTTTTGGCTGGGCATTACTTTGCTGTCTGCTCCTGATTCTCATCACCTGTCCCTTGCCCACTCAACACTTACGAAAGGCAGGGCATTGTGTGGGTCTGGCTTATCATCAAGTGATCCATGCCCGGTCACCCAAGCCCAGCTCTGGCAAACAGAGGCTAGGGATGCCATCCCTGCCCATCCTGGCTAATAGCCATTGATGGACCCATCTTCCATGAATCTATCTAGCTCCCTTTTGAACCCGTTATAGTATTGGCCCTGTCTTATTAATATCTCCTCATACGGAAGGAGGAGATATTATTTTTATTGCCCTTTTCTGACCCTTTTCCAATTCCAATATATCTTTTTTGACATGGGGGTGACCACAGCTGCATGCATTACTCAAGGTGTGGACGTACCATGGATTTATACAGAGGCAATATGATATTTTCTGTCTTATTATCTATCCCTTGCTTAATGATCCCCAACATTCTGTTCGCTTTTTTGACTTCCGCTGCACATTGAGTGGATGATTTCAAAGAACTATCTACAATGACTCCAAGATCTCTTTCTTGAGTGGTAACAGCTAATTTAGACCCCATCATTTTATATGTATAGTTAGGATTATGTAGGGTTACCATACGTCCGGATTTTCCCGGACATGTCCGGCTTTTTGGGCTCCAAATCCCCGTCCGGGGGGAAATCCCAAAAAGCCGGCCATGTCCGGGAAGATCAGGACATGCGGGCTGCGGTGCTGGGCCGGGGGCGCCCAGCGCCAGCGGGGCAGAGCGCCGGCGCTGCCGGGGGCCGGCGGGGCAGAGTGCCGGCGCTGCCGGGGAGCCGGGGGCAGCGAGCGCCGGCCGGCGCTGCCGGGGGACCGGGGGCCGGCAGGGCAGAGTGCCGGCGCTGCTGGGGAGCCGGGGGCAGAGAGCGCCGGCCGGCGCTGCCGGGGAGCCGGGGGCCGGCAGGGCAGAGTGCCGGCGCTGCCGGGGAGCCGGGGGCACCGAGCGCCGGCGCTGCCGGGGGCCGGCGGGGCAGAGCGCCGTCCGGCGCTGCCGGGGGACCGGGGGGGCAGAGCGCCGGCCGGCGCTGCCGGGGGCACCGAGCGCCAGCAGGGCCAAGCGCCGGCGCTGCCGGGGGGCCGGCGGGGCTGAGCGCCGGCCGGCGCTGCCGGGGACCGGGAGCGCCGAGAGCTGGCGGGGCCAGGGGGTGCTCGGCTGGGGGTCCGGGGGGTGCTGAGCGGGCCGGGGGGCCGGCGGGGCTGGGGGGTGCTGAGCGGGCCGGGGGGGGCAGGGGGTGCTCGGCAGGGGTCCGGGCCGGGGGGTGCTGAGCGGGCCAGGTGGCCGGCGGGTGCTGAGCGGGCCGGGGGGGCCAGGGGGTGCTCGGCAGGGGTCCGGGCCGGGGGGTGCTGAGCGGGCCGGGGGATGCTCGGCCGGGGGTCCGGGGGCCGGTGGGGCCAGGGGGTGCTCGGCCGGGGGACCGGGGACCGGCAGGGCAGAGTGCCGGCGCTGCCGGGGAGCCGGGGACAGAGAGCGCCGGCCGGCGCTGCCGGGGAGCCGGGGGCAGAGAGCGCCGGCCGGCGCTGCCGGGGGACCGGGGGCCGGCGGGGCAGAGCGCCGGCCGGCGCTGCCGGGGGCACCGAGCGCCAGCAGGGCCAAGCGCCGGCGCTGCCGGGGGGCCGGCGGGGCCGAGCGCCGGCCGGCGCTGCCGGGGGCACCGACCGCCAGCAGGGCCAAGCGCCGGCGCTGCCGGGGGGCCGGCGGGGCCGAGCGCCGGCCGGCGCTGCCGGGGACCGGGAGCGCCGAGAGCCGGCGGGGCCAGGGGGTGCTCGGCTGGGGGGCCGGGGGGTGCTGAGCGGGCCGGGGGGCCGGCGGGTTGGGGGGTGCTGAGCGGGCCGGGGGGGGCAGGGGGTGCTCGGCCGGGGTCCGGGCCGGGGGGTGCTGAGCGGGCCAGGGGGCCGGCGGGTGCTGAGCGGGCCGGGGGGGCCAGGGGGTGCTCGGCAGGGGTCCGGGCCGGGGGGTGCTGAGCGGGCCGGGGGATGCTCGGCCGGGGGTCCGGGGGCCGGTGGGGCCAGGGGGTGCTCGGCCGGGGGCCGGCCCAGGCTGGAAACGCCGGGGGGGGGGCAGCCTGGGCCGCTCCTCCTCCCCCCACACCGCCCCTTACCGGCTTCAGGCTTCCCGCGAATCAAATGTTCGCGGGAAGCAGGGGAGGGGGCGGAGTTGGGGCGGGGACTTTGGGGAAGGGGCGGAGTTGGGGCGTGGGCGTGGGCGGGGCTGGGGGTGGGGCCGGGGTCCGGTCGAGTGTCCTCCTTTTGGAGGCTTGAAATATGGTAACCCTAGGATTATGTTTTCCAATGTGCATTACTTTGCATTTATCAACATTGAATTTCATCTGCCATTTTGTTGCCCAGTCACCCAGTTTTGTGAGATCCTTTTGTAGCTCTTCGCAGTCTGCCTGGGACTTAGCTATCGTGAGTAGTTTTGGATCATCTGCAAATTTGCCACTCACTGTTTACCGCTTTTTCCAGATCGTTTATGAATATGTTAAATAGGACTGGGCCCAGTATAGATCCCTGGGGGACACCACTATTTACCTCTCTCCATTCTGAAAACTGACCATTTATCCCTACCCTTTGTTTCCTATCTTTTAACCAGTTACTAATCCATGCATGATATGGATGGTTTGTTTTTCTCTTCCCTCATATCCCATGACTTCTTATTTTCCTTAAGAGCCTTTGGTGAGGGACCTTGTGAAAGGCTTTCTGAAAATCTAAATACACTATAGCCACTGGATCTCCTTGTCCACATGCTTGTTGACCCCCTCTCAAAGAATTCTAGTAGATTGGGGAGGCATTATTTCCCTTTACAAAAACCAACAAATTTCCCAACAAATTATGTTCCTCTATGTGTCTGACAATTTAGTTCTTTACGATAGTTTCAACCAGTTTACCCGGTACTGAAGTGAGGCTTACTGACCTGTAGTTGCCAGGGTCACCTCTGGCGCCCTTTTTAAAAAATTGGCACCACATTAGCTATCTTCCAGGTTACAGATGACAGTTAGTAGTCCTGCAATTTCACATCAGTTCCTGGAGACTTATTAGTGTTTAGTTTATCAATTTGTTGCAAAACCTTCTCTAATGATACCTCAATTTGGGACAGTTCCTCAGCTCTGTCAACCAAAAAGAATAGCTAAGGTTTGGGAATCAAACTGGCAACAAAAGTCAAACAGAAGAGTGTGGCAGATCGGAAATCAGCAAGACCTAAATAACAGAGGCTGTCAGACTAGGGGTGGAACCATTCTAATGTGTCCCGGAAAGTCTCATCTATGTACCTCTCTGTCTCCCTTAGCTTCTCCAGCTCAGCAACCCTAGTCTCCAAAGTCCGTATATGGTTTCTGAGGAATGCATACATACACCACCAGCTCATAGGTCAGGTAATTATACATGCTGCATTGGGTGCAATAAACTGAGTAGCTCCCACTCTGTTGCTGGACTTCTGCCTGCATTCTCTTTTTACTCCCGAAGCTTGTTCCCTTGTTGGTGTTTTATTTATCAAGCGGTGTTTTGACCTTTAAGTGCAAAGAATGTTACGTGTATCTTGTCCCTGCTCACACTCCCCCCCAGTTAACTCCCTCGCCATACTCCCCCGTTAGCCGTTGTCTATGACGGGATGGTGCTGAGGGCATAGGACTGAGACAGCACAGCCACTGCAGACACACAGGCCCATGGGTGCTCTTGCTTCCTCCCTTGAGTGATATTGACAGCCCTGGAGGATGCAGACCATGGAAGGGGTGCAGTGCAAGCTTCCTGGACGCAGTGCTAGCTCCTGCATGGAACAGGGTAATTCAGCCTCTGGGTTACCAGATGTAACTACACTCTGCAAACCAGCGCTACTATCTCTACATCAATCACACACCGCTAGAAACAGGATCTTCCTCTTACCAAACACAGGCCTTCTCCCACTAGCTAAAAGGAAACTCCCTTAGCTAGCTATGGTAGCAGCCACTAGAGATCAACATTCAGAAACAAAAGGCCAATACACTACTCTGAAACCACAAATAAAGGGGACAATTAGTGATTAGAGCTGCGAGAAATTCAGAATTTACATCCTGCAGGAAATTCCAACAGTTGTTTTCATCCCATATCAGGATACAAAGTTGAAATTTTGAATTTTATTGCGAAATAGAAATTAATTTTGACATTTTCGATCCAAACAAAAATGTCAACATTCCCAAACTGAAGCGTTTTATTTCAATATGTTGAACTGTCCTGAAATACTTCAATATCCAATATTCAACTGCATTTTCCCATGTGCCTTGCCTTATGATAGCTTCCATTTTATCAGATTAGCCAGGCTCCCTCGATGGACTCTATCTCCCATTATACATCCATAATCATCTGACTCCTATGATGCACCACATAGCTCAACTGAGGAAAATCCATGTTGCACTATGGGAGATGTAGTCCTCCAGGAAACTCAGCCCATAAAAGAGAACAGAGCTTGCACTACAATTCCCATAAGGCAATGTGATCTAAGGGAAAACCAGTTTAATGTTCTGTTGAAGTGATTCAAAATAAAATGTTCCATGTCCATTTTTTTTAAATGAACTATTCCGATTTTGGCCAAACCCAACATAAATTAAATATTTCATTTGTATTTTCCTGACAGAAAATGTAAAATTTGCAGCAAAAATTTTTATTATGCAGAAACTGCATTTTCAGTTGGAAAAATCATTGTAATGGAAAATTCCTGGCCAGCTGTATCAGTGATGGCCTCAAGGAAGTGGGCGCAAACCCATTACCCTGTAACTCCACAAATTATGCTTGCAGCCAGTAATGACGTGGCTGGATTGGAGCCATTGAGCTGGGAGTTAAAGGATCCTTTCCCCATCACTGAACTGCAGAGACCCACATCTTGCCTCTTGTACTTATCTGCTTTCAGAGGCCCCAGAACGTGCAGTGAGTCACTGGTGCAAAGAAGAATGTCCTGATTCAGGAGTTGTTTTCAGGCCACCACTCAAACATGATCTTCTGGCTGAAGGGCCATTTCAGTGACTGCAGCCCTCCCCAGCACCTGAACGGTCTCATTATCAAGCGATGAGCAAGAGCAGCTAGTGAGCAGAGGGCATGTGATGGAGGGTCTCTCGGACAGCCTGGACTGGCCCTTTGGCTAATGTAATGAGCACCAAGCACAGACACTTGGATAAAAGCCTCAGCAGAGATACTGTTCCAGCTCCTCAGTGATGACCCATTCAGTGGCTAAGTCGGGTGGTTTATGCAGGCAGCAGTCACCTTGGCTGGTGAGCACCAGGAGGGGCCCTGAGTGGCCACAGAGCTCCTGCTGGACCAGCACGCAGTGGTTTGCTCTTTGTGGGTCAAACAAATAAGAAAGATGGGGGCAGTGCCCGTAAACAGGACAGCAAGAGGAAAGGCCAGCAGGAGCAACAGCAGCAGTCGAACCCAGGCAGGCGACAGAATCCCAGCTGCTGCAGAGACAGGGGCCTTACACCATAGGCAGGACAGCAGTAGCAGAGCTGGGGGACAGAGCTGCAGTCAGGGCCTGAGCAGAGGATGCATTCATAGCCGGAGCAGCAGGAAACACTTAACCACTTGGGTAGCACTGACATAACCTAGAACAGAACCCATCCACAGCCCATCCCATGAGAGAAAAACACTTCACATGTATCCAGACCATCGCTTCTCTTTGAGCAAGAGCACAGCTTTTGGAAAGAGAGCTCCCAGACGTTAAGGATCACCACAGTAAGTTTTCCCAATGGTTGAAGATGCTGAGGTCCAGCATGTTCCCTCCCATGGCAAACAAGCACAGATCACACATTCTGTCATTCACGGGTCACGCCAAGAAGCTCACGTTGGGCTATATCATGCTGCTGCAGGGGAAGAGGGCCAAGGGCAGACCTTAGCCAGCTGGGCAACCCAGAGGGAGAGAGTCTATTTGGAGCAATAGGGGCTCTCTTGGCTCGGGGGAGGATGGCAGGGTGGGGCAGTGTCAGGAGCAGGGTCAATGATTGATAATCAAAGCCCGGGCAGAAGAGCTAGATTGACCAATAGGCGGTGAGATGCCATCCCCAGGAGTGCTGGGAAAGGGGAAAAGCCATTTTGGGGGTCTAGTGCCAGTCACAGAAAGAGCAGGGCTGGCTGTGAGGAGCTGAGGAGTCCCAGGCCTGCATACAGGCAGGGTCCCTGAGAACTGGCCTCAGGATGCCTGTCAGCAGCTTGGCCCTGTCTCTGGGTATGTCTACACTACAGGATTACTCCGAATTTACAGAACTCGATTTTTGGCTACCAATTGTATAAAGTCGAGTGCATGAGGCCACACTAAGCACATTAATTCGGCGGGGTGCATCCATGTACCGAGGCTAGATTAGACTTCCGGAGCGTTGCACTGTGGGTAGCTATCCCGTAGTACCCGCAGTCTCCCCCGCCCACTGGAATTCTGGGTTGCCTGATGGGGCAAAAAATATTGTCGCTGGTGGTTCTGGGTACAGCCTCACTCCTCCCTCCGTGAAAGCAACGGCAGACAACCGTTTCATGCCTTTTTTTCCTGGGTGAACTGTGCAGACACCATACCACAGCAAGCATGGAGCCCACTCAACTCAAGACAGCAGTCATGAACATTGTAAACACCTCGCGCATTATCGTGCAGTTTATGCTGAACCAGGACCTGAAAAACCAGGCTACGGCAGCGCAGCGACGAGAGTGATGAGGACACGGTCACAGAATTCTCTCAAACCGTGGGCCCCGGCGCTTTGGAGATCATGCTCTTAATGGGGCAGGTTCTAGTCGTGGAACACCGATTCTGGGCCCGGGAAACAAGCACAGACTGGTGGGACCGCATAGTGTTGCAGGTCTGGGATGATTCCCAGTGGCTGCGTAACTTTCGCATGTGTAAGGTCACTTTCATGGAACTTTGTGACTTGCTTTTCTCTGCCCTGAAGCGCCAGAATACCAAGATGAGAGCAGCCCTCACAGTTGAGAAGCGAGTGGCGATAGCCCTGTGGAAGTTGCAACACCAGACAGCTACCGGTCAGTCGGGAATCAATTTGAAGTGGGCAAATCTACTGTGGGGGCTGCTGTGATGCAAGTAGCCAAAGGAATCGCTGAGCTGCTGCTACCTAAGATAGTGACTCTGGGAAATGTGCAGGTCATAGTGGATGGCTTTGCTGCAATGGGATTCCCTAACTGTGGTGGGGCGATAGATGGAACCCATATCCCTAATTTGGCACCGAAGCACCAGGGCAGCCAGTACATAAATCGCAAGGGCTACTTTTCAATGGTGTTGCAAGCACTGGTGGATCACAAGGGACGTTTCACCAACATCAACGTGGGCTGGCCGGGAAGGGTTCATGACGCTCGCGTCTTCAGGAACACTACTCTGTTTAAACGGCTGCAGCAAGGGACTTACTTCCCAGACCAGCGCGGAGAGTTTGTTGGGAAAACTTCTCTGCAGCCGGGAGGCGTTAGCCCTGCAGCTCCTAGGAAAACCAGTCACCACGGGGCAGGTGCTTCTCTGATGTTAGGAGCGTGTCTGGGCGCTGGGGTAGGTGATTACAGTTGGGGGGTTTAGTAGAGTTATTGCAATCTTCACCCAGAGCCCTGCACCCCTTTGGGGGTGAGGGGAAATCCTGGGTCCAGCAGCAGCCTGACTCCTGCATGGAGAGGATGGCTCTCGGCAGTGATCGTCAGTCCCCTGCAGTGCTGAGGGGTCCAGAGCCATCTCTGAACCTGAGGGTCACTCACAGCGTGGTGAGTCACCATCCGTCAGTTAGACGGTCAGGAAAATGGTTTGGGAGACCCCCCCGACTCCCTACACTGTGTTCTCAGGCCAGGCTTTGGCGATTTTATTCCCTGCTGCCTATTAAACCTGTTGAAGGACTGACTACCCATCCTGCATGTGAGTTCTGGGGGCTGTGCTGAACCCCATCAGCCAAGCTGCCTTGCTGCTATGTAACCATCGGGCGGGCTACAGTTCACTTCATTGCCCTTCTCCAGGGTCTAAACAAACCCCAACTCCCATAGAAAGCAGCTGGAGACCCAGAGTTCAGTCTCAGGATTTTCAGCAAGGATGCACAGGATCAATCTTTGCACATTGAAGTCCCAAAAGAAATGGATTTAATTAAACAACTTTATAAAAATTTTGTGATAAATCGAATTTTACAGCATAACATGGCTATTTTATAATCCAGACATTATATTCACTTATACATAAACATAAATAAAGAAAACACATTCAAATCTGAACGGTTCAGTCCCCACAGAAACACAGCGAGAGGAGATGGAGAATTCCCAAAAGTTTAGGTTTTGTTCACCTAGGTCTCAGTTAGAGTCTTTGATCACCAAATCTAGACAGTTTGCTGAGTCTAAAACAAAATCTTCCCTCCACTTGCTTGTAGGACTCTTCATCTGGAATCCAGTCTGACTCTTCCTCTGTTGAAATCCCTGCTAGCCAGCCAGCGAACTGATTAACCAACCACGCTGTTACGTGTCTAAATGTAAAGAAAACCCTGTTACAAGAAAACACAAAACTGAGAATAGCAAAACAAAAATGGCTGTTTCCCCATTACTGCATTTAAAGAACAGTTGGTGACAGACTAGTTCTGACAATGTAACTAGAGCAATTTGGCTAAAATCAAACAACATTCAAAGCGTACAATTAAAATAGACGTGATTTTCCCCTCCCAAGTGCCCTGGCTGTGATCAGCATTGCCCAGGCTTCCCTGGTAGCGGGTTACCAATAGCACTAACCTGCTGCAAAATGCTTCAGACAACCTGCTTTCTGCTGCTGGGCTCAGCTTTCCAATTCACCGAGGGCACATGGCCCCCTGCAAAGCAGCTGCCCTGACTGCTCGCCCTCAGGGCGTCTGACCCCCAGCAACAGGGAACCTACTGGAGCAGACCCCAAACCGCCACACCCAATTTCAAAAACTTTGGGATGTGCAGTGCTTAATCTGCCTAGCAACAATGACCCAGACACAACTCATTCTTATCTCCCACCATGGGCGGTGGTGCAAGTAGAAATTATTTCTTGCTGATACTGCACTTATGGGAGGGACACAAGGGGGGCACGTGACCCACCATGTGACTTCTCCCCACCCCAACCCCAGCCCCCACGCTCTACCCGTCCCTTGCGACACCCCCCTTTGTATATACAAACATGAAGATGCTCAACAACTCACTTCCCCCAAAATATATACTATTCAGTCTGTTTATATGGAATATGGGAGTTGGATGAGGAGCTATTTCAGCATATGTATGACTTATTAAAAGACAAATTTTAAGTAGAACTGTATCCTAAACTGCTTTATGGTATTGTACCCAAACATTGCATTTCAATGGGGTATTCAACTTCCTTTATAAGAACAGAACAGACTCCTGAAACTCTTTCCAGTCCACAAAAGTGGTACATACTCATGCAACTAGCCCCATTGTCTTCAATAGGATTGATCAAATGATTGCGGGTTTACAGGTTTAGGTACCAAGTTTGTAAATTGTTCTGGATGAAACTGACAATGCCTGAGCTGTCAGATCAGAAGGAGCATCATTCAAGTAAAGGTGGGCAGATGTGTGATAAGTCTTAGCTCCATTGCTAAGATGAGGGACATGTTTTCAGCAAAGTTCGTGGCAGATTCCTGAGACAGCTGGTTTAAGGCCGTCAGTGTCCGGCATTATAATCTTCACTTCTAGTTCTCTCTCCCACAAAGCTGGAAAATGAGGCATTTGTTTTCTTTGTTTTGCTGCTCCAATTCCAGTTAACAAAATGCATGTTAGACTAGTTTGGCTACAACTTTATATTGGGGAATATATGTGATTCCTGTCAGGCTGCAGAACTGGGCTGACATCAGAATCCAAACATCCTCTGGTCTGTGCAAGCAGAGGCATTCCTCTAATGATTTGGACTTGATGTGATGCAGTATGGATGTCATGGATAATTCATACAAATGGGGGGAAACAGAATCAAAAACACTGTTTCAACACCTTCCATCCCCACCCCCACCCTCACCCCTCCCCTCTTGAGGACGCTTGACCAAACAGCATAATATATGTGCTAGCAAACTTAAACAAAGCCCCAAGTCTTTCCTGTAATCTGTACCCGCTAAAATTCTCTTACCGGTACTGTGTACTGGTGGGTACTGCCCTACTTGTACCCCTGCCCATGGGTCTCTTAAAGAGCTAGCTCCCTATTAGGCACTTGGGTTACAGCTAGAGAAGCGATCATTGTCACAGGTCATCAAGAGCATGGGTGCTCCAGGGCTAGAGTGTTCACGGTGACCGTGCTAGGGGAAGGACTGAGAGGGGTGAAGGCACCGCCAAATCAATTCCTATCAGAAGAAAATCAGGAAGTTACACCCTGTGATGCTGCAGGCGGGATTTCTCTGGGTTTGTGTTTGTGACTTGCCGGTTGTAGGTCAGAGCTGGGTTCATTAGTGGGTTTCATTAGCGTGGTCGTCTCACCCTACTGGAGCATGCTGCCCAGATAGCGCAGTCATGCACACAACGTAAGAGCCTGTTAAATAAGAACAGCTCTCAAGCCATCCCCTGCGGCACCCACTCGACACCTCCCACACCTGTCTGCTCTGTTTATCATCATCACCTTTTCTTCATGTCCTTCACCAAGTGGCGAATCTGCAATGTTCCCATTTGAATTCATTTCTCAGTTAGGTGTTAGGTGTTTGGGAGATTAAGTATCGAATGCGTTACTCAAATCTAAATATATCACATCTGCTGCATCCGCCTCATCCACAGATTTTTTAAAGCATTCTTAAAAAAGCAATCAATCCTTCTGGCAAGATGTGTCCCTATAAACCTGCATTGCTTTCTGCTTAGACTTCCATTACCCGCTAGATAGGCAGCAATTTTGCTAGGAATAAACGTTAGACGTAGGCACATGGACTTGCAGAAATCAATTTTGTTTGAAAACGGATACTACATTTCCTTTCTTCCAGTCTCCCTGGCCTTCCATTGCTGTCCATGATCTTACCAACCCAACTGTTAGTGGTTCAGTATGGTGGTTTGCTAATTCTTTGAATAGCCTAACTTCAGTAACTCAGCCAGAGGTTGTGGTCTATTCTAGGAGTGAGAGGCTTGTGGCTTGTAAGGTGCAGGAGGTCAGACTAGATGATCACAATGGTCCCGTCTGACAAAGTCTATGAGTCTAATGTAACAAAGTGGCCCATAAAGGGCCAGGAGGCCAGGGGTTAGCCAGCCCTGTTGAATCAGTCCTGCCTGTGCTATAATCAGCTGCCTCCATGGTTGGCTTGGACTTTTGTTGACCACTCAGAGTGACCCAGCCAGGGGACTGAGCCACAGGAATCCCCAGGAGAGACAGAAAATCCTAATGAGGGGGAATGGAGGCAGGGAGTGCCTGCAGTACCACACTCAGGCAACAGGGCATGCTATGGGGCAGGCAGCCCTGCGACACATCGGAAGCAGGGCATCTCAGCTGCATGATTCGTGTATGTTTAGATCTGATTTTCCAAGTATTCCCTTACCCACGCTTTATCACTAAGGGTACATCTCAAATTTATTAGGGTCTCCATGGATGCACAAATCTTTTGTTGATAAGCGTTCATACAATCAGGGCCACGTATAATAATCTGCTGTCTGTTCCAGGCTAATTAATTAAACAGCTTTGTCGAACTGAATGTCACGAAATAGAGGCATGCTATAGGATCGTCCT
Organism: Chrysemys picta bellii; assembly: GCF_011386835.1. Classification (NCBI taxonomy): domain Eukaryota; kingdom Metazoa; phylum Chordata; order Testudines; family Emydidae; genus Chrysemys; species Chrysemys picta. The sequence goes on from NC_088815.1 coordinate 2,417,920, forward strand.
TCACTGCTAACGCTGCAAACTCCCAGCTCTTTAGGAGGAGGGTCTGAGCCTGCAGACCTAGAATGGGTCAGTGGGTCCAATAATGCAACAACCTATGCAATTTGAAGCACTTGGAATAGAGGAAGGTGATCAGGAACAGTCGACCTGGATTCAGCAAGGGCAAGTAATGCCTGACTCACCTGATTGCCTTCTATGATGAGATAGGCTCTGTGGATATGGGGAAAGCAGTGCATGTGATATATCTTGACTTCAGCAAAGCTTTTGATATAGTCTCCAACAGTATTCTTTCCAGCAAGTTAAAAAAGTATGGATTGGATAAATGGACTATAAGGTGGATAGAAAGCTGGCTAGATTGTCGGGCTCAACGGGTAGTGATCAACAGCTCGATATCTAGTTGGCAGTCGGTATCAACTAGTCTCCTGGGACCGGTTTTGTTCAATATCTTCATTAATGATCTGGATGATAGGATGGATTTACACCCTCAGCAAATACGCGGGGGGGAAGGTAGACACTAAGCTGGGGGGAAAGGAGAGTAGGGATAGGGTCCAGAGTGACCTAGACAAATTGGAGGATTGGGGATTTGATAGCAGCCTTCAACTACCTGAAGTGGGGTTCCAAAGAGGATGGAGCTCGGCTGTTCTCAGTGGTACCAGATGACAGAACAAAGAGCAATGGTCTCAAGTTGCAGTGGGGGAGGTCCAGGTTGGATATTAGGAAAAACTATTTCACTAGGAGGGTGGTGAAGCACTGGAATGCGTTACTTAGGGAGGTGCTGGAATCTCCATCATTGGAGGTTTTTGAGGCCCGGCTTGACAAAGCCCTGGCTGGGATGATTTAGTGGATGTTGGTCTTGCTTTGAGCAGGGGGTTGGGCCAGATGACCTCCTGAGGTCTCTCCCAAACCTAATTTTCTATGATTCTATTAACTTGCCTCTTAAGGGTGAAAAATTTCCATCAAAACGTTTTTATATATAACAGAAACTTTAATGCAAAATTTTCCATTTTCATTGAACACTTTTGGGTTTCCTGCTCCCCATCTTCCTCCCAGACTTTGTACCTCCCTCCTCTCTTCATCTCCTGCTTCCACTCCTAGCCACGTATCTCCCACGTTTCACTTACACCCCACTGCCCATCCCAGAGGCACCCTCTTCCAAGCCCCTCTCCCTCTTCTCTGTCTGTTGGAAACGGTGTTGATTTAACATTGCTTCCATAGCCTATATGCTCCTTGGGGCTGAAGCGGCGGTTGGAAGTGCTGGGTAAATGCATGTGACGCGATAATTGTTCTTGAATTATAACAATCTATCCAGCTCTGTGAGTCACTCCTGCAGGGACATCGGGCAGCCAGTATGCAGGCATCTGTCGGAGAAAAACACAGTTCTCACTCTCTGTTTGGGTGCAGCAAAGTCAGATACTTTATTCTCAAGCAATTGCATAGAGAGAGAGTGCACTAGGACACAGGATTCCCCCTCCTAGGCAGGTCTCTCTACAGGTAAACAATTACAGCAAGTATTTATATCTTTTGTTTCATACAATAATGAGCAACAGTTGCATTTTGTTTATACATAGGTCATCCTATCTTATTTTTCATATCTATTTACACTCTAGTCTACATTCCATATTTATCTACACAAGGTCGCAACAACTTCTCACACAAGTCTTTCCCATTTGCCTCACACAATCCTTCTTCTACAACTCTCGCATTATTAGGTTTACAGTTAGCCTGACTCTTGGATGTTCACATTGAAATCCCTTTCAAATCCCTTTCAGTGCTTTCTCTACTTCCACACCTACCCCTTTTGTACTTCTAGTACAACAAAGCTTCTCAAACTTCTATTTGCATTAAGCCTTGGATTTCAGATTCTACATCAGATGCGTCACCCTTAGGGGTTTTGATTGTATGCAGTGACAATGCATCATTACCATGGACATGAAAGGTATTACTATTATCACGTCCTTTACAACAACAATAACATAATCCTAAACCAAATAACAATAAAAGCAGTAACATTCTCACAGTAATAATATGATAGGGGTTGTACAGTTTTAGTCACAAAGCACAATACATCATACTTAGTACATAAAGTAGACACTCTATAAGCTGTACGAAAGGCATTCTTTTCAACTTGATATATATTTTGAAGCATGTGAATTTGCCCTTGTACTTCAGAGATTCTTTGAACCTCTGGAAACAGTGAAAGCAAATTTTGAAACCGATCAGGTACTAAACTAATCCAATTAAAGGGTATCTGGAAACTAAGGGCTACTTGTAAAACTCTATCCGCAGGCCAGTAAATAATATGATTGCCTGAAGCAGTAGTGAGATTAACATGTATATCTCGCAATGTGGTGGCTTTAACATACACACAGCTAGCATTAGCTTGAAAAGGTAGGTGTCCTGTCAGGGTAGTTCCTTTTCCCTTACCCTCCCAGCAAACATTGTCATGAACAATGACAACTTCCCCTGGCTTCAGTTTACGTATACACTGAAGCTGTGGAGGTTCTAATGGCCAAAATGTCCATTAACTCCCTATTCCCCATCCAAATGTTGGGTGTTATTCCAGGAGCACTAACAACAAATCGGCTAGGCATACCAGGTGGTCTACTCTCCCAGATACCACGGTGAATAATCCAGCCCCACATGCATCCTCCCCATGGACCCGGCAGTGTTCAGTATGTGGGAGCCCATACCCCTCCTACCGGCCCATATGCTTGGGAGGAGCACTGTGAATATATACAACTCCATCCTGAAAAATCTCCATAGCCACAAATCAGATGGCATTTCGGAGGTATCTGTAAGGGCAGTAGGCTATGCCTCAGGCTCGAGATCACTCAGAATGGCCATCAGCTGGTCATTCAGGAACTCTGTAATTCTGAACATGCCTAATCCCACTGCACTACCTTCCCAGCCTCAGTGATCTTCAATACCATCTCTGTCAACAGCTCCTGGTTATTAACTAAGGGTATGTCTACACTACGAAATTATAGAAGCCGGTTTTATTGAAATTGGTTGTATACAGCCGATTGTGTGTGTCCCCACATAAAATGCTCTAGGTGCTCTAGTCGGCGGACCGCGTCCACAGTACGAGGCTAGCGTCGACTTCCGGAGCATTGCACTATGGGTAGCTATCCCACAGCTATCCCACAGTTCCCGCAGTCTCCGCCGCCCCTTGGAATTCTGGGTTGAGATCCCAATGCCCGGATGATGCAAAACAGTGTCGCGGGCGGTTCTGGGTACATGTCGTCAGGCCCCTCCCCCCCCGTCACAGCAACGGCAGACAATAGAATGGCGCCTTTTTACCTGGGTTACCTGTGCAGACAACATACCACGGCAAGCATGGAGCCCGCTCAGCTCAGCTGAGCTCACCGTCACCATATGTCCTCTGGGTGCCGGCAGACGTGGGACTGCATTGCTACACAGCAGCAGCTGCTAACTGCCTTTTGGCGGTAGACGGTGCAGTAGACTGGTAGCCTTCATCGGCGATCTGGGTCCTGGCAGCCGTGGGGCTGCATTGCACCAGCCCCTTGCCTTTTGGCAGTAGATGGTGTATTACGACTGTTAACCGTCCTGTTACAAGTTGGGTCATCGCACATTAGCAGAGTCTTCCCTGAGCAGCAGATCGTGCAATAGGCCTGAAGACCATCGTCATACACTAACTGCCAAGTGCCCAGTATTTGCTGCCAAGCACCCAGAAAGATGCCGAGGGCTATCAGTCATGCTGCACTGTCGTCTTAAGATGTAAAAAATAGATTTGCTCTGTATTCATTTGCTTCCCCCTCCCTCCATCAAATCAACGGCCTGCTAAACCCAGGGTTTTCAGTTTAATCTTTGGGGGGGCCATTCTGTGTGACAGTTGTTTGTGTTTCTCCCTGATGCACAGCCACCGTTCTTGATTTTAATTCCCTGTACCTGTACGCTATGTCGTCACTCGGCCCGCCCTCCCTCCTTCCCCTAGTCCGTCAGATACTACTTTCGCGCCTTTTTTTTGAATTCTGGGTTGAGATCCCAATTGCCGGATGATGCAAAACAGTGTTGCAGGAGGTTCTGGGTACATGTCGTCAGGCCCCTCCCCCCTCATCACAGCAACGGCAGACAATAGATTCGCACCTTTTTACCTGGGTTACCTGTGCAGACAACATACCACGGCAAGCATGGAGCCCGCTCAGCTCAGCTGAGCTCACCGTCACCATATGTCCTCTGGGTGCCGGCAGACGTGGGACTGCATTGCTACACAGCAGCAGCTGCTAACTGCCTTTTGCCGGTAGACGGTGTAGCATGAGTAATAGCCGTGGGGCTGGCAGCCGTAGGGCTGCATTGCACCAGCCCCTTGCCAGGAGATGGTATATTATGACTGGTACCCATCATCGTCGTACTGGAGTGGCTGTCAATCATGGCCACCTGGGCAGACATGCTACTGTTTCGATGATGATGGCTACCAGTCGTAGTATACTATTTTCTGCCAATTGCCCAGTATTGTCTGCTAAGCACCCAGAAGAGGCCGAGGGCGATGCTGGGTGCTGGCAGCCGTGGGGCTGCATTGCACCAGCCCCTTGCCTTTTGGCAGTAGATGGTGTATTACGACTGTTAACCGTCCTGTTACAAGTTGGGTCATCGCACATTAGCAGAGTCTTCCCTGAGCAGCAGATCGTGCAATAGGCCTGAAGACCATCGTCATACACTAACTGCCAAGCGCCCAGTATTTGCTGCCAAGCACCCAGAAAGATGCCGAGGGCTATCAGTCACGCTGCACCGTCGTCTTAAGATGTAAAAAATAGATTTGCTCTGTATTCATTTGCTTCCCCCTCCCTCCGTCAAATCAACGGTCTGCTAAACCCAGGGTTTTCAGTTTAATCTTTGGGGGGGCCATTCTGTGTGACAGTTGTTTGTGTTTCTCCCTGATGCACAGCCACCGTTCTTGATTTTAATTCCCTGTACCTGTACGCCATGTCGTCACTCGGCCCGCCCTCCCTCCTTCCCCTAGTCCGTCAGATACTACTTTCGCGCCTTTTTTTTGAATTCTGGGTTGAGATCCCAATTGCCGGATGATGCAAAACAGTGTCGCGGGCGGTTCTGGGTACATGTCGTCAGGCCCCTCCCCCCTCATCACAGCAACGGCAGACAATAGATTCGCGCCTTTTTACCTGGGTTACCTGTGCAGACAACATACCACGGCAAGCATGGAGCCCGCTCAGCTCAGCTGAGCTCACCGTCACCATATGTCCTCTGGGTGCCGGCAGACGTGGGACTGCATTGCTACACAGCAGCAGCTGCTAACTGCCTTTTGCCGGTAGACGGTGTAGCATGAGTAATAGCCGTGGGGCTGGCAGCCGTAGGGCTGCATTGCACCAGCCCCTTGCCAGGAGATGGTATATTATGACTGGTACCCATCATCGTCGTACTGGAGTGGCTGTCAATCATGGCCACCTGGGCAGACATGCTACTGTTTCGATGATGATGGCTACCAGTCGTAGTATACTATTTTCTGCCAATTGCCCAGTATTGTCTGCTAAGCACCCAGAAGAGGCCGAGGGCGATGCTGGGTGCTGGCGGACGTGGGGCTGGCAGACGTGGGGCTGCATTGCTACACAGCAGCAGCCCCTTGCCTTTTGGTAGAAGATGGTATATTACGATTGGTATCCGTCGTCATCGTACTGCAGAGGCTATCACTCATGCTGCACCGTCGGCTGCCAGCTTAAGATGTAAAAAATAGATTTGTTCTGTATTCATTTGCTTCCCCTTCCTCCGTGAAATCAACGGCCTGCTAAGCCCAGGGTTTTCAGTTTAATCTTTGGGGGGACCATTCTGTGTGACAGTTGTTTGTGTTTCTCCCTGATGCACAGCCACCTTTCTTGATTTTAATTCCCTGTTCCTGTTCCTGTACCTGTACGCCATGTCGTCACTCGGCCCTCCCTCCCTCCCGTCCTCCCTCCTTCTCCTGGTCCATCAGATACTAGTTTCGCGCCTTTTTTCTGACCAGGCGCCATAGCTAGCACTGGGATCATGGAGCCCGCTCAGATCACCGCGGCAATTATGAGCACTATGAACACCACGCGCATTGTCCTGGAGTATATGCAGAGCCAGGACATGCCAAGGCGAAACCTGGACCACCCGAGGAGGCGATTGCAGCGCGGCGAAGAGAGTGATGAGGAAATTGACATGGACATAGACCTCTCACAAGGCACAGGCCCCAGCAATGTGGAAATCATGGTGTCACTGGGGCAGGTTCATGCCGTGGAACGCCGATTCTGGGCCCGGGAAACAAGCACAGACTGGTGGGACCGCATCGTGCTGCAGGTATGGGACGATTCCCAGTGGCTGCGAAACTTTCGCATGCGTAAGGGCACTTTCATGGAACTTTGTGACTTGCTTTCCCCTGCCCTGAAACGCCAGGATACCAAGATGAGAGCAGCCCTCACAGTTGAGAAGCGAGTGGCGATAGCCCTGTGGAAGCTTGCAACGCCAGACAGCTACCGGTCAGTCGGGAATCAATTTGGAGTGGGCAAATCTACAGTGGGGGCTGCTGTGATCCAATTTGCCAGGGCAATGAAAGACCTGGTGATATCAAGGGTAGTGACTCTGGGCAACGTGCAGTCAATAGTGGATGGTTTTGCTGAAATGGGATTCCCAAACTGTGGCGGGGCCATAGACGGAACCCATATCCCTATCTTGTCACCGGAGCACCAAGCCACCGACTACGTAAACTGCAAGGGGTACTTTTCAATGCTGCTGCAAGCCCTGGTGGATCACAAGGGACGTTTCACTAACATCAACTTGGGATGGCCGGGAAAGGTACATGATGCTCGCGTCTTCAGGAACTCTGCTCTGTTTCGAAAGCTGGAGGAAGGGACTTTCTTCCCGGACCAGAAAGTAACCGTTGGGGATGTTGAAATGCCTATCGTGATCCTTGGGGACCCAGCCTACCCCTTAATGCCATGGCTCATGAAGCCGTACACAGGCAGCCTGGACAGGAGTCAGGACCTGTTCAACTACAGGCTGAGCAAGTGCCGAATGGTGGTGGAATGTGCATTTGGACGTTTAAAAGCGCGCTGGCGCAGCTTACTGACTCGCTCAGACCTCAGCGAAAAGAATATCCCCATTGTTATTGCTGCTTGCTGTGCGCTCCACAATATCTGTGAGAGTAAGGGGGAGACATTTATGGCGGGGTGGGAGGTTGAGGCAACTCGCCTGGCCACTGATTACGCACAGCCAGACACCAGGGCGGTTAGAGGAGCACAGCAGGGCGTGGTGCGCATCAGAGAAGCTTTGAAAACGAGTTTTGTGACTGGCCAGGCTACTGTGTGAAACTTCTGTTTGTTTCTCCTTGATGAACCCTCCAACCCCCCCCCCCCCCGACCCGGTTCACTCTACTTCCCTGTAAACCAACCACCCCACCCTCCCCTCCCCAATTCGAGCACCGCTTGCAGAGGCAATAAAGTCATTGTTTTTTCACATTCATGCATTCTTTATTAGTTCCTCACAGAAGTAGGGGGATAATTGCCAAGGTAGCCTGGGATGGGTGGGGGAGGAGGGATGAAAAAGGACACACTGCATTTTAAAACTTTAAGTCTTATTGAAGGCCAGCCTTCTGATGCTTGGGCGATCATCTGGGGTGGAGTGACTGGGTGGACGGAGGCCCCCCCACCGTGTTCTTGGGCGTCTTGGTGAGGAGGCTATGGAACTTGGGGAGGAGGGCTGTTGGTTAAACAGGGGCTGTAGCGGCGGTCTCTGCTCCTGCTGCCTTTCCTGCAGCTCAACCATATGCTCGAGCATATCAGTTTGATGCTCCAGCAGACGGAGCATTGACTCTTGCTGTCTGTCTGCAAGCTGACGCCACCTATCGTCTTCAGCCCGCCACTTGCTCTTTTCATCCCGCCATTCAGCCCGCCACCTCTCCTCTCGTTCATATTGTGCTTTTCTCATGTCCGACATTGACTGCCTCCACGCATTCTGCTGTGCTCTATCAGCGTGGGAGGACATCTGCAGCTCCGTGAACATATCGTCCCTCGTCCTACGTTTTCTCTTTCTAATGTTCACTAGCCTCTGCGAAGGAGAAACATTTGCAGCTGGTGGAGGAGAAGGGAGAGGTGGTTAAAAAAGACACATTTTAGAGAACAATGGGTACACTCTTTCATTACAAGGTCGCATATTTCGGCTTGCAGGCAGCCATGGTAGGCCACAGTGTTTTGGCTTTTTTAACCTTCTTAACATGCGGGAAAGGTTGCAAACAGCAGCGCATTTCCCATATCAAGGATGAATTGGGTTGTCCATTTAAAATGGGTTTTCAATGTAAAAGGAGGGGCTGCGGTTTCCCGGTTAACATGCGGCACAAACCCAAGTAAACCACCCCCCCCCACACACACACACACGATTCTCTGGGATGATCACTTCACCCCTCCCCTCCACCGCGTGGTTAACAGCGGGGAACATTTCTGTTCAGAAGAGCAGGAACGGGCGCCTCTGAATGTCCCCTTAATAAAATCACCCCATTTCAACCAGGTGACCGTGAATGATATCACTCTCCTGAGGATAACAAAGAGAGATAAGGAATGGATATTGTCTGCATGCCAGCAAACACCGGGACCATACGCTGCCATGCTTTGTTATGCAATGATTCCAGACTACGTGCTACTGGCCTGGCGTGGTAAAGTGTCCTACCATGGCGGACGGGATAAGGCAGCCCTCCCCAGAAACCTTTTGCAAACGCTTTGGGAGTACATAAAGGAGAGCTTTCTGGAGATGTCCCTGGAGGATTTCCGCTCCATCCCCATACACGTTAACAGACTTTTCCAGTAGATGTACTGGCCGCGATTGCCAGGGCAAATTAATCATTAAACACGCTTGCTTTTAAACCATGTGTAATGTTTACAAATATTTACAAAGGTACACTCACCAGAGGTCTCCTGTGTGCCCTGAAGGTCTTGGGTGAGTTCAGGGGTTACTGGTCCCAGGTCCAGGGTAACAAACATATCCTGGCTGTTGGGGAAACCGGTTTCTCCGCTTCCTTGCTGCTGTGAGCTACCTACAGTACCTCCATCCTCATCTTCCTCGTTCCCCGAACCGTCTTCCCTGTGTGTTTCTCCAGTGAGAGAGTCATAGCACACGGTTGGGGTAGTGGTGGCTGCACCCCCTAGGATCGCATGCAGCTCCGCGTAGAAGCGGCAAGTTTGCGGCTCTGCCCCGGACCTTCCGTTTGCTTCTCTGGCTTTGTGGTAAGCTTGCCGTAGCTCCTTAATTTTCACGCGGCACTGCTTTGTGTCCCTGTTATGGCCTCGGTCCTTCATGGCCTTGGAGATCTTTTCTAATACTTTGCCATTTTTTTTACTGCTACGGAGTTCAGCTATCACTGCTTCATCTCCCCATATGGCGAGCAGATCCCGTACCTCCCGGCTGGAGCTCTTTTGCGATCCTGGGACTCCATCACGGTTACCTGTGCTGATGAGCTCTGCATGGTCACCTGTGCTCTCCACGCTGAGCAAACAGGAAATGAAATTCAAACATTCGCAGGTCTTTTCCTGTCTACCTGGTCAGTGCATCTGAGTTGAGAGTGCTGTCCAGAGCGGTCACAATGAAGCACTGTGGGATAGCTCCCGGAGGCCAATAACGTCGAATTCCGTCCACACTACCCCAATTCCGACCCGCAAAGGCCGGTTTTATCGCTAATCCCCTCGTCGGAGGTGGTGTAAAGAAACCGGTTTAAAGGACCCTTTAAGTTGAAAGAAAGGGCTTCGTCGTGTGGACGTGTCCAGGCTTAATTTGATTTAACGCTGCTAAAGTCGACCTAAACCCATAGTGTAGACCAGGCCTAAGGATAGAAATAACACGTAATTCACCAACTCCAGCTTGCACCTGAGTCAGCTGTGCTCCAGAAATAAGACCAGTGGCCTTTTCTAGTTGCCCCAATTTTTCATCATGTTCTTGGCTCTTAACAATATTCCAAATAGCTGCTACACTATTGGCCCCATCCCATAGGGATCCAGTCAAGTCACTCTTCTTTCTAGAGGAAATAACCCAGGCTCTCTGTTGTGCTAATCTAATGGCAGCTCCCTGTGAACAATCTGGGTATGTAGAGGTGATCTGGAAACTGGAAACTGTAAATCTGACAGTCCCTAGGGTTGTATTAATCACAGTCCATCGATAGCGTAACACATCGCTCTTTGGTGTAGTACTATACCACATCTTTTGGTTGTACACCTTTATATACTTCCGGGAGGCATTAATATTAATGGCATAAGAGGGGAGGTATATTGCAATACAGTACAGGTTACATTATCAGTCACTGGAATCATTTCAATACAGGTAAAATTTCCGGTGGCAAAACAAACTCTTTGGGTATTTGTTTAATTAAGGCACAAGCTATATTGGCTTTCCCAGGTTTTCATACACAGGCTAAAAATCCCTCTAGCCTGGGACCATCATTTCCCACAGTTCAGTCCTCGCCTCTCACATGTTTCCAGGTGTGTTGTTGTAGGAAGAGTGAGGTACCAGCATGATGTCATTGGCCCCCTTTTATATCTTCTTCACACTCGCTGGAAAGCTCTTTTGCTGTGACCTGGATCAAACAGTTCCCATTGTGTAGTGCTATCTCTGAGAGGTTTCTCTTGTACACAGTTCCTGGGATAATCCTTGTGCTTGTGTGCCTTTCCTCAATAAGCCATTAATATTGTTTGGCCTTTTTACTGTTGTACTTGAAAGTCTGCTTGTGGGTGTTTTCAACTTCACAACATTTCAGTAAAACGTACCTAGCACATACCCAAGGGTATGTCCAGACTACCCGCCGTATCAGCGGGTAGCGATAAATTTATCGGGGATTGATACTGAACGCGCTCCCGTCGACTCTGGAACTCCACCGGAGGGAGCGGCGGTAGCGGAGTCGACGGGGGAGCCGCGGCCGTTGACCCCGCGCCATGAGGACGGGAGGTAAGTCCAAATAAGATATGTCGACTTCAGCCACGGTATTCCCCCCCAGTGTATACCAAGCCCAGGACTGCGCTGGTGGCAGGGTTGTCGGAGGAGCTGAAACATAGTGAAATTGAGCAGAGCCTAGATTCAGTGGGAATACTGAGGAGGCTGAAGGTCCACACTTGAATTTACAGCTGCGTAGTGGGGGGACATGGGAGTGCTATGTGCAGTCTCCAAGGAAGCTGGTGCCCAAAGAAGTGAAAGTGGGAGGTACTCCTGGAAAATCCTGGGGCCAGAACAGCCCTCTGCCAGGGCACCCATGTCACTCAAGGAGGAGCCATCAGAGCAGATACTGCAGACTCTGCTGGTGGATGAGAAGCGCCACAAAAGGAATTAATCTCAGCATTGAGAGGTGCTCCAACACCTGCAGCAACAGCCTGGTGGAGTGGAGCAGAGTGCTCAGGAACACCTTGAAAGTTGCACTGAGGCCTGTGTCTGAAAGTGCCCCCTACGAGCGATTCTGCTGTTTCGGCCCATCGGCAGCAGCACAGAAAGATGGCACTAGAGACCTACAGAGGGGTTGGAGGCTTTGTGACCTCTCCACTACTGTGTAGTGAGTTTCCCTCCGTGGTTGCAGCTGCACGTCCCATGTGCGTGAGCCCCCAGCGTGGGTCGCCAGACTGAGGCTTGCGGAGCTCACACTAGTGCACTAAAATAGCTGTGTAAATGGTGCAGCTTGTAGTTGGCCTAGGAGCAGGTGGGTGTGATGGGTTGGATCATAGAAACCCCTTTGTGATGCCACCTGATGTGCCTGTACTACCTCTGAGCTCGTTTTCCCTGCCAGCTTGGGACTTCAGTACCTTGCCTTGTTTGAGACAGACACGCTTGCCTGCTGCAAACACAGAGCCAAGTCTGAACCAGGTCTCCCACAAGCTTCAGGCTAAACTGAAAACAACTTAAGTACTCAATGGGGTCCAACCCCCCCCAAAAAATCCATCTTACCCTGTATAAAGTTTATATATGCATAGCTGTTTGCCCCTTCCTCCCCTCCCCCCAGGTATTAATACTTACTCTGGGTTAATTAATAAGTAAAAAGAGATTTTATTAAATATAAAAAGTGGTTCCAAGTAATAATAGACAGAACAAAGTAAATTACCAAACAAAATAACATAAAACACGCAAGTCTAAGCCTAATACAGTAGGAAACTAAATGCAGGTAAATCTCACCCTCAGAGATGTTCCAATAAGCTTCTTTGACAGATTAGCCTCCTTCTAGTCTGGGTCCAGCAATCACTCACATCCCTGTAGTTACTGTCCTTTGTTCCAGTTTCTTTCAGGCATCTCTTTGGGGTGGAGAGGCTATCTCTTGAGCCAGCTGAAAACAAAATGGAGGGGGTCTTCCAGGGGCTTTTTTGCCTCCCTCTTGTGGGTGGAAACCCCTCTCTCCCACTGTGTAGAATTACGGCTACAAGATGGAGTTTCGGAGTCACATGGGCAAGTCACATGTCCATGCATGACTCGGTTCTTTACAGGCCATCACCATGTTAGTTCGAATGTTCACAGGAAACATTCCTCAGCTGTGGATTGGCGTCTATCAAGGTCCATTGATGGCCAAATACTCCAAATTACTTGAATAACCCCTTCACACTATGTTGACCAAATCTGCCTTAGGTACTTTCTACAGCAAACACTTTAAATACAAGCATAGAGCCAATGATTATAACTTCAGATCTAAAAATGATACATGCAAAGGATGAATACATTCAGTAGAACATAACCTTTGCAGAGATATGTTACATGGCCTATGTAACATAGAACATATTCCAGTTATGTCTTATTTACATTCATAAACATATTTCCCTAAAATGTCATAGGGTGCAATATCACAGTGGGCTTCTAGGCCAAAGCGCTCCAGCCCAAGACGCAACTTCAATGCGCTGTTGGCATAGCTGGTAGCATAGTACTGTGAGCAGTAGTCTGTCGACGTGGGCTGGGAGGCTTGCTGCCACAGGCTGGGTAGACATACATTGCCAGATTAACTGGGAAAAGGCAAGGAGCACAGTTAACCTCTCTCCCCATCTCCACTTCATCCAGAATGAGAGTGGCCTTTCCTTTGGTTAGCTTATATCACTTGGGAAGGGGCTGGATAGAGCTCCTCTTACACCAGAACCAGAGTGTCCACACACGGTTATAATTCAATGACTGTTCTGGTTTCTCTACACTAGTCTAACTGTGGGGAAGCAACTTGCCCAAGGTCAGAGGGAGAGCCAAAAACAGAGCCCAGACAATCCTTCCACTGAGATCAAGAGTTGCTAGCGAGGCAAGGTTACAGGGCTGCTCTCTGCTCTGAGGAGCTCAGACAGGATCTCTCTCTTTCTTGGCCTTTGGTTCTCTGAGCTGTTGGGCCCTGCCTGTCCCCCAGGAGCCTGGAGGACTTTCAGCAGCAGTCTGAGGCCTGACCCCTTCCAACACTCATTTTGACTGCACTTCTCAAAGGCCCCCATTGTGCTAGCCTCAAGCACCCCTTGCTAGCTCCACCTGTGGAGTCTGCTGTTTCCCTGAGGCCTCTAGGGCAGGTCTCAGGGGTAGTTCTTTATGGCTTGTAGCCACATTTCTAGCCATGCTGCTCTCTTAGATTCAGCCGCAGTCGAGTGCAAATCCCCATGTCAGTGTGTAACACCCTCCTTCCACCACCATGGCTTGTCAGTGCTAACCAAACCCTCGGTCCTTCCACATCATAACACAGGCCTCAACCTCTGAGCTGAGGGAGCTCTTCTCTGATAGGTAGCTCGCCCCTATGGGGAGGCAGAAAGCTATTTAGCCAGTGTGCCAAACTTCTCCAGTCAGGGGATGCTCACCCAGGGTCTGACAGCCAAAGGAGCCCACATCCCTGCCCGGGTCACCACTCTGCTAGCGCAGCTGGTAGACGTGGCTGTTGGTGCAAAAGGTCCTCGGTTCTGTCCACAATGGAGGTGTTACCAGAGTCCCAGGGGGTTGTGCTGAGGTCACTTAGGGTGACTTGCAAAGAACGGGGCAGAGAATCCCCAAAGCTGGTGGATATTCCAATACTTAGGTTTACCAAACCAGCACAAAACAGCTTCTATTTACTGGTTGCCCAGAAGCCAACAACACAGTTCCCTTAAAGCAATCCAGCCTTGGGCTTCCACCGAGAAACCCAAGTCAAATATGATGAGGATTCCAGAAAATCTTATTTACCATATAAGAAAGTTCTGCCAATCCCAAAGGATCGGGCACATTACCTCCCAGGTTAATGAATATTCTAGATCTTACCCAAACACACGCTTACAGCCAATTCTTATTAACTAAACAAAAATTTATTAGAAAAGAAAAGAGATAGAATATTGGTTAAAAGATCAGTATACATACAGACATGAGTACAGTTCTGAGATCAGATTCATAGTAGGGCTTTGTAGTTGCAAAGCGCTCTTTCAGAATTAGTCCATAGGTTCCAATTCCCCTATTCAGGGTTATCCAGATTAAAACTGGAGCTCTCAGCCTTACGGCTTAGGCTTCCCCTGCATGAAGCAGCCAGCAGATCTGAGATAAAAGGATCCAGAGTCAAGGGGGTTTTAGACAGTTCCAGGCCATCTCTTGAGAGGTCACAGTCCTTAGGCAAACAATAGACAATCATGGAGACTTTGAAGTAGACCCATTTAATACACATCACCGGTAATGAGCTACACAGGTTACCATAAGGCAATTGCCTGTTTTCCACCATTCTCAGGTGACTTGCTAAACATTTCAAAGAGAGATGAATACAGTGATATCACTACATTTACAAGGTTTCAGAGTAGCAGCCGTGTTAGTCTGTATCCGCAAAAAGAAGAACAGGAGGACTTGTGGCACCTTAGTGCTAATAAATTTGTTAGTCTCTAAGGTGCCACAAGTCCTCCTGTTCTTCTTACTACATTTACAGTTCATTTAAAGGTTATTTCCTTTTGATCTCTGAATTAACAGAATACAGCATAGACAGGGACTGTTAACCTCTAACAATATATATATGTAACCACCAAAAACCACAAACATTATCTACCAATATGTTCCTAAAGGTTGAATCTGGGTCAAGTAGCCTGCAAGCTGCTTAACCCTTTCTAGCCATGCGTCACACTTTGTATAAGATTCGTTGCAATTATATAACAGTGGTAGCAACAATGATTTGTATGGTGATATTTTAATTAAATAATGTCACAGGAGGCCATTCCAAGTATGCCCTAAGGTTATAGTGAACTGTTGAAAATCACTAGTACTTACACAGAGCAGCTGCCAAGCACTCATCCATCACACCTGGATTATGGTCCTGTGGGCTTGCAGTCTGGGACCCCGAAAGTCCAGGGGATGGCATAACTGTTTGATTTTACCAATTTGCTACTTTCTCTGCAGTTGCAGACTTGGCCAGCCATGAGACTCTGTTCCCTCTGCTGCTGTCTTGGCCCCTGGAGCACCATAAAAGGTGCAGCATCACATAACTAATGAGGTTAAGCGCCCTCCCCCCACCCCCCCGGCCTTCTTTCCAACCTCCTACGTCTATAGTTAAATGTGACATGCCGGTACCAAGGAACCGGTGCAGCACACCCATGGTCCTAGCTCCTAGTAACATCTCTCCTTCCTCTCACTCATTTATTCCTTAGCATGGCCCTGACCTGATAAGGGATGGTGTCAGAAATGCAAAGCTAGCTAAATAATGTGATGGAGATGGTCTCACAGTACCACCTAGCGAAGGGTCTCTTACACAGGGGCACCCTTGAATATACAGGGCTGCGTATCCTGCAGCTCGAGCGCACTGATCGGGATATCGAGGTTAGGGGGGCAAGCAGATCCCCAGCTCACCCGATGACTAGCCTTGCTGGCACCCTAAAGACCCTAACTGTAAGCTGGGTCTACTCCCTGCATTTCCTTGGCTCTGCTCTCACATCAAGGCTCTCTGCAGCCCAGGGAGGCAGATTTCTCAGCTTGACCTGGGGACACAGCAATCACCTATTTTTAAACAGTGCCATTTCCCCTGACAAGCAACCTCTCGCATTTAGGTTCTTTCAATACTCTCTCTCACTTAGCAGGCCAGTCTGTAAATATGTCACAATCCTGCTGAAGCTGACCAATAAGGGCTGAGTTATTTGCGCTTTCATCTCATTTTCTGCCGTCAGCAAATCTAGACACACTCATACTTTAATTCAATCGTCTGAGTAATATACAAGGATAAAACATGCCCTGCTAGCTGCTGCTGGCAGCTGGCTTGGAGTGCGAGGGTTACTCCAGGAACTGTAAATCTCCCTGTCTTCTGGCTGCTCCTGCATTTCCTTAGAATGTGTGTTTTCTGTACGGCTCTGTCTGCTTGCCAATGCACTGTGGAGTCTCTCTGCCACTGCCACTCTGTCTTTAAATATCTCTGGGAAGTTTTGATACCTACAGATAAACGGAGCAGATAAAGCAGCTAGGAAGAGGAAAGAACGAAAGAACGGATCTCTAGCTCTGTAATGGAACGCTACACTATATTATATGGTCAGCCACTAGCTGACACTGTGTGTAATACGTTACTTAAGCTAATCTCAGCCATACCTGGTAGAGTATTAAAGGATCTTAGATTAACATACGTGGTGTATATAAGCAAAACACAACAGGTGAAGCCAGTAAGTATGTATGTAACCAGTCCATATCTGGTACAGGGACATGAAGTGGTGTCAAGAGGAACAAAGCAACAAAGATTGGAGGATCTCATCAGCATACCACTCTTCAATGCCCCATAGAACTTCAGTTCTGACAACCCCTACAGTGGACAAACTTCTCAACTACAGATATTCAGGTATCTTCCATAAGTTATGCTATGGGGAAGCAAGCAGAGCATATCTTTAAATCCTTTGACTTCACTGAAGACAATCACAAATCTGACTATGAAAGGGGTTCTGGCAATGTCTGATGCATACTTTATACCTCAGCTTATGAAAAAGCAGATTTCCACAGGCTGACTATCCCCTTACTTCATAATGTGGAAACTGAGTTACAAAAATCAAAGCAGATTGGCATAATCGAGAAAAGCCAACAACACGGTGTTCCCCAGGTATACAGAAATATGAATCTGTGTGGATCTTAAAAGACTTAATGAAGCAGTTGTGAGCGAAAAAGCTATCCTCCCAACACTGGACGACTTCCTCCCCAAAGTGAAAGGAATTACAGTATTGTCCAAACTGGCTGCCTCGAGCAGATACTGGCAAATTCCTTTAGCCAAATAAAGTGCTAAACTGAGTACAGTTATCACGTCCTTTAGGAGATTTTGCTTTCGTAGATTACCGTTTGAATTATCAGTGCACCTGAAATTTTCCAAAGAAAGATGACAGAACTGTTAATGGAGTACAACTTTTCATGGACGATATTCTGATATATGGTTCCTCAATGGAAGACACACCGAAACCCTCAGCAAAGTCCTAAGCCTAATAAATCAACCTGCACTGAATCTAAACAAGGAAAAATGTGTTTCCCCCCTTTCCCAAATCGAGTGTTTGGGACAGACAATAAACAAAGATGGAATCAGTCCTAGCCCTGATAAAGTAAAAGCAATTCAAGAACTGAATGCACCAGCTAATGTACCAGAATTCAGGTGTATACTGGGGATGGTAAATTACCTTGGTCGATACCTACAAGACCTTTCTACAGTGACAATACCACAGAATGAACTGTTGGCTATGCGGGGAGGGCAAACCAAGAAATTGCCTCAAAAAAGTAAAAGAAATTTATCACAACAACTCCAATTCTCAAGTATTACGATGTGAACAAAGCCCCAGTGGTCAGTGTGGATGCAAGCGGCTCTGGCCTAGGTGGTGTACTGTTACAACAACATGGCTCGGAATAGAACCCAGCAGAAAAACGATACGCACAGATTGAAAAGGAGTGCCTGGCAAGCACTTTTATTAAGCCCTGGGTGGATGGACTTTGTTTATGTTATTGCTTCATTCGAAGAAAGAATGGGGACTGACAAACAGCTGTGTCACAGAAGGCAGTAGAGCAGAAACTTTCTGGGTTATGGTATTGAACTTTATTTTGCGATTTGAGGTATCCCTATTCAGAAATGACCCTGTGACTTGGGTGTTGTTATCCTAAGAGAGTGTTGGAGAAGCATCTCTGAGGAGTCCTAAAAGGAGGAAACTGAGGGGAGAGGGGTGTCTTCAGGGCCACCTCACACCATGAGGGGCATGAGGTGGCGCTGTCACCCATAGATAACATCGTCAAAGCAGCTGAAGTGGCTGCTGAGAGGAGTTATAGTAAAACACTTTCTCCTTAACTGACCCTGTGTCTGGCTGTAAAGTTGCAAGTTGGAAGCTTTTGACAGTTTCTACGTCTACAACTACTTGTGTGGGGAACAAATATTTGATCAACGGTTCTTCATGCTAGCAGACAATCATAGAACAAGATCCAATGGCTGGAAGTTGAAGCTAGACGAATCCAGACGGGAAATAAGGCATACATTTTTAACAGGAAAGATAACGTTAAACTCTGGAACAATTTACTAAGGATCACGGTGGATTCTCCATCACTGGAAATATTTAAATCAAACCAAGAGCACCAGAAATTATTGATTTTGACAAAGAATTTAAACACCCAGAACGAGACATTGAAAAATCTTGAATGACAAGCAAATAAGAAAAAAACGCAGTAAAAAGGGTAAAACTTGGGAAAGCTGCCTGTGAAGATCAAGGTCCGCGGGGAAATGTTGAAAGCTTGTGATGATGAGACCACTGATAAAACCAGTGAACTTTTCAACATAGTAGTGCAGCAGGAAAGGCCTCCAGAACAATGGAAAACAGCATTATAGTCAAAATGCCAAAGAAAAATTAGCTAAGTGACTACAATAACTGGTGAGGTGTTACCCTCCTCTCAGAGATATACAAGGTCTTCTGCAGTATCATTTTAAGCAGAATAAATCAAGCAGTTGAAGCAAAAGAAAGGAAAGAGAAGGCTGTATATCAACCCAGAAGATCATGTCTCAACCAGATTTTTCACCCTAAGAACAATCATAGAAGAGAGAATCGAATAGCAAAAAAACACCCTTCATAAATGTCATAAACTTCCAGAAAGCACAAATACAGCTTTCAGCAGATGAGACATTTATTTATATCAACATTAGTTACACAGTGTTATGATGGTGGGTGGAATGGGATGCCGGCAGAATGAATATTCATGGCAAGACTGTGAATGGCTATCCAACTACAGAAACAGTTTCTCCTCCCTTGGTGTTCACACCTCAACTGCTAGCAGAGCACCTCACCCTCCCTGATTGAACTAACCTCGTTATCTCCACACTGATTTATACCTGCCTCTGGAGATTTCCATTACTTGCATCTGAAGAAGTGAGGTTCTTACCCACGAAAGCTTATGCTCCCAGTACTTCTGTTAGTCTCAAAGGTGCCACAGGACCCTCTGTTGCTTTTTACAGATTCAGACTAACACGGCTACCCCTCTGATACTTGACACCATGCAAGGCACTGCATTTAGCCGTATGGAATGGAAATCTATCAACCTCATGAAGAAACTTGCACAAATACAGACAGATATCATCTTCCTTTCCAAATGCAAACGGATGGACATCATACCAAATGGACTGAAGGTGAAAAATCCATTGCTATCTACATACTGCACAGACCACAGTGAGAGATTATGCCATACATTATCAAAGAAACTGAGGAACCACCTGATCAGCATCCTATACAGCAAACAGAAAAACATCAAGAAAGAGCTCTCCAACCTGGAGACTTTCATAAATCACCAACCCTCCACACAAATGGACTTTACTAAAATAAGACAGGAGATCTACATTACACACTTCACCTCTCTACAAAGGAAAAAGGACCGTAAGCTGTCTAAAATCCTACCTGCCACATGGGGCCACAACAGGGGTACCCCTAACTCACCCAGCAATATCGTCAATTTATCCAGCTACACACTCAACCTATCTCGGGGACTCTCCTTTTGCCCCAGCACCCCCACGAACATGATACAGTTCTGTGGTGATCTGGAAACCTACTTTCGCCGCCTCCGACTCAAAGAATACTTTCATGATAACACTGAACAGCGCACTGATACACAGATACCCTCCCACCAACAACACAGGAAGAAGAACTCCACATGGACTCCTCCTGAGGGTCGAAATGACAGTCTGGACCTATACATAGAATGCTTCCGCCGACGTGCACAAGCAGAAATTGTGGAAAAACAACATCGCTTGCCTCATAACCTAAGTCGTGCAGAACGCAATGCCATCCACAGCCTCAGAAACCACCCTGACATTATCATCAAAGAGGCTGATAAAGGAGGTGCTGTTGTCATCATGAACAGGTCTGACTACCAGAAGGAGGCTGCCAGACAACTCTCCAATACCAAATTCTACAAGCCACTTTCCTCAGATCCCACTGAGGAATACACTAAGAAACTGCACCATCTACTCAGGACACTCCCTACACTAACACAGGAACAAATCAACATACCCTTAGAGCCCCGACCGGGGTTATTCTATCTACTACCTAAGATCCACAAACCTGGAAATCCTGGACGCCCCATCCTCTCTGGCATTGGCACTCTCACTGAAGGACTGTCTGGATATGTGGACTCCCTACTCAGACCCTACGCCACCAGCACTCCCAGCTATCTCCGTGACGCCACAGATTTCCTGAGAAAACTACAATGCATTGGTGACCTCCCAGAAAACACCATCCTAGCCACCATGGATGTAGAGGCTCCCTACACAAACATCCCACATACAGATGGAATACAATCTGTCAGGAACAGTATCCCTGATGATGACACAGCACAACTTATTGCTGAGCTCTGTGACTTTATCCTCACGCACAATTATTTCAAATTTGGTGACAATATATACCTCCAGACCAGTGGCACCGCTATGGGCACCCGCATGGCCCCACAATATGCCAACATTTTTATGGCTGACCTGGAACAACGCTTCCTCAGCTCTCGTCCACTCATGCCCCTTCTCTACCTACGCTATATTGATGACATCTTCATCATCTGGACCCATGGGAAGGAGACCCTGGAAGAATTCCACCATGCTTTCAACAGCTTCCACCCCACCATCAACCTCAGCCTGGACCAATCTACACAGGAGGTCCACTTCCTAGACACCACCGTACAAATAAGCGATGGCCACATTAACACCACCCTATACCGAAAACCCACCGACCGCTATGCCTACCTTCATGCCTCCAGCTTCCACCCCGGTCACACCACACGATCCATCGTCTACAGCCAAGCACTGAGGTACAATCACATCTGCTCCAACCCCTCAGACAGAGACCAACACCTACAAGATCTTCACCAAGCATTCTCAAAACTACGATACCCACACAAGGAAATAAAGAAACAAATCAACAGAGCCAGACGTGTACCCAGAAGCCTCCTGCTACAAGACAGGCCCAGAAGAGAAACCAACAGAACTCCACTGGCCATCACCTACAGTCCTCAGCTTAAACCTCTCCAACGCATCATCAGTGATCTACAACCCATCCTGGACAATGATCCCTCACTTTCACAGACCTTGGGAGGCAGGCCAGTCCTCGCCCACAGACAACCTGCCAACCTTAAGCATATTCTCACCAGCAACCACGCACCGCACCATAACAACTCTAACTCAGGAACCAACCCATGCAATAAACCTCGATGCCAACTCTGCCCACATATCTACACCAGCAACACCATCACAGGACCTAACCAGATCAGCTACAACATCACTGGCTCATTCACCTGCACGTCCACCAATGTTATATATGCCATCATATGCCAGCAATGCCCCTCTGCTATGTACATTGGCCAAACTGGACAGTCACTACGCAAGAGGATAAATGGACACAAGTCAGATATCAAGAATGGCAATATACAAAAACCTGTAGGAGAACACTTCAACCTCCCTGGCCACACAATAGCAGATGTAAAGGTAGCCATCTTACAGCAAAAAAACTTCAGGACCAGACTCCAAAGAGAAACTGCTGAGCTCCAGTTCATTTGCAAATTTGACACCATCAGATCAGGATTAAACAAAGACTGTGAATGGCTATCCAACTACAGAAACAGTTTCTCCTCCCTTGGTGTTCACACCTCAACTGCTAGCAGAGCACCTCACCCTCCCTGATTGAACTAACCTCGTTATCTCCACACTGATTTATACCTGCCTCTGGAGATTTCCATTACTTGCATCTGAAGAAGTGAAGTTCTTACCCACGAAAGCTTATGCTCCCAGTACTTCTGTTAGTCTCAAAGGTGCCACAGGACCCTCTGTTGCTTTTTACAGATTCAGACTAACACGGCTACCCCTCTGATACTTGATTCATGGCATTGTTTCATAGCCCACAGCTAGGAAGCAAAACTCTATTGGGAATGGCTTGTAAGTAACCAATTGGTTTTTGCTTTTTTCCTGAATACAATAAAATGTTATCCCAGTTCCCCAATATGTTCCCTGCCCGTCTCTGCCTCATGCATATTATTTGGTCCATGGGAACATATGCCAAGACTCTCCAGCGTGGGAGTTCTGTCACCCCACAACTCCAGGGGCAATCGGGGGCAGCTGTGGGGCCTCAGAACCTCTGCGGATCAAGATACTTTCATTAAAAGGCCTAAAGGTGGATGCTGGTGCCGCATTTTAAATCTCCATGCTCAGAACATTGGCCCTAGTTGCTCCCGCAGAAGCACCTTGCTAAGAGAGGAAACAGATGCTGATATTTCTTTGCCCACAGTTAGTCTGATTTCACAGTCTTCTTCTTTTTGTGTGGCTGACTCCAGCCCTTGCACTGGGCTGGCAGCAGGAAGCCACCATGATGTGTGTTGTTTATCTGGCTGCAAGATCCAGGTAATTCATGGGCACAGAGTTCACAGGCCACACAGGGTCATTTATCACCAAAGGCAACTCACACCCGGGGCAGGTGCCCAAGAAAGCCTTGAGGTGCCATAAACCGTGTTCTCATCCATCACACTCTGTGCCTCGGCAGCTTTGCCTCATGCCCAAGTCAGTGGGGCCAGTTTGGTCAGAGGCATGTAAGGCACCTACTGTATTGATCTTGTTGACACCCAGAATGTTTCCATTCGTCTTTGGGAAGCTGGACTCTGAGGCTCCCACCAGACAGATGCACTCCTGCCCCTCCCAGCTTGCCTACGGGGGAGGAGAGCAGGTGGGCACGGAAACAAGCTGTGCCAGTGTGATGCAAATGTAAGGGGACTGTTGCCCCCTTACTAACATTCAGTGTGGGGGGGTTGGTTGCTAGCTCCCAGCACTAAAAGGGGAAGGGTCGATGGGAAATCAGGAGCCTGAGACTGACAGTCCCCAGGAACAATGGGGAGAGGCCAATGCTCCAGATCAGCCTGATTGACAGGGTGGGCAGCTAATCAGGGAGTAGGAGGCCAGGGGGGTCCCGTCCTCTGTGTGAACTGGAATGGCCCGAGTCAGACAGAGTGGGGCCGAGCTAAGGAGAGAGCAGGGGCCCGAGCTGAGCTGCTGGGAGCAGAGCTGCAGCCCCAAAGCCAGAGAGGCCAGAAAAGCAGCCCAGGGGGCTGGAGGCAGAGCAGCATCAGGGATGAGGCTGAGTGGAGCTGGAGCCGGGGCTGGGGCTGGAGCTGGGGCTGGAGCAGTCCGGGGCTGGAGCAGTCTGGGGCTGGGTGCGGTGAGCAGCTGGGGAGAGCGAGGGGGACCCTGGGCAGTGGGCCCAGTGCAGGGAGACACCTCAGCCAAGAGGCTCTGCAGGCCAGACTTGGGGGGGATCGTAACCCCGACGGGGTGGGGGCAACTCTGGGAAAAAGGGTCCTGCCACCTAGAGCCTGAGAGCGTGTGGCCACCGCCCGAGCAAGTGTCCAACCCGCAGCGTCTGTGCAGCACAGCCAGGGCCTGAGAAGGAGCCTGGGACCTACAAGGAACAGACTGTGACCTGCCCTGATGTTCCAGAGACACTGTTTGTGATGTTCCCTGCCACAGAGCAGGGTGATGTGTTTTCCTTTAACCTTTCCCATTTTTCCTTATTCTTTTTTTAAATTAATTGTTAATTAAACAACTTGTATTTGCTTTAAATTGTATGAAATGATCAGTGAGTCAGGGAGGTGCCCAGTGCAATGAGAGTACCCCGGAGTGGGGACACCCTAGCCCCTGTCCTGGGTGACCACAGCAGGGTTGGGGGTCGAGCCCCCCAGGAATCCTGGGCCCAGCCTTGTCGGGGTTTACGAGGACTCTGCCAGACAGGAGAGTGGAAGGGGAGTCCTCAAGGGCAGGGAGGCCTCTGGGTAAAGGAAGTGGGAGCGAGGACTCGGATCCTTTCGCTAGCCCACTTCACCGGGGTAGTGCAGAAGCCAGGAAAGTTCCCCACAATAGCGGGACCATTCCCCTGCTTACACAAAGAGAGGTCTGCCATTCTGGGAGTGACCCCAGCCGGGCAGGGTTCCACCACTCTCATCCTCTTGCCAGCCGCTGGCACAGATAATTGGGCACACAGAGGCTGCAGGGCCCTGTCTGAATGCCCCATCCGTCCCAGCTCTTTGCAAGTGGCTGTCTCTAAATTGCAGGTGCCACCATGATAATGAACAGGGCATTAGCCAATAGGAGTCAACAGCTGCAGAGCTCAACCTTCCAGGGCCAGATTATTTAGCACTTCATAAATATGACAGCAATTCCCTGGCTATGAATGAGTGTTTCTTTGGAGCAGGTGCCTGCCAACCTCATGTTCCAGCTGCAGAGCAGGAGAAATCACACTCGCTGGCTGCAGCACCAGGAGACAACCCGGGGGTGGGGGGGGCGCTCTGTCTGGAGCGCGATATGGTGCGGGACTCAGGAGGGTGGCTAAATGCAAAGCAGCGGGAAAATTAAATTGTGCAGCCCTCTGACCTCCCGTCTAATGAGGCTGGGAAAGCTCTAGGAATCCCAAGCTTCAGGTAACAAATTCCTTCCCTCTCCCCACCCATCCTCACATCTGTTTGGCAGCTGCATTAATAAGAGGTTCATAGTCTGCTTTCTTTTGCTGTGCCCTTGATCTAGTTTAGACAAAGCTCTGGGGGCAGGAGCCTTCTCTATGCATGTGTTTTTAAAGTGCTGTATAAACAATTAATGATCATCTCCTTCCCCTCGAGCGTCAGGATGGCATTTCCACTCTGTATTTTCCTGCAAGTTGAGACCTTCTCCACTTTTTCCTTCTCTGTGGATATGATGCCTCTGGCCACAAAGCCAACCACTCACTGCTCCATCCCTCGAAGTCTGTCTACAGAACAAGGTCACCGGGGGGTTTCTGGGAAGGGAGAGACCTGGCCTAGCCTCCTTGGAGGGCTTTTGGTTTAAAATGATCCCACCGCTCTGCCACCATGTCAAGGCTCCTTCCGCACTCTGAACTTTAGGGTACAGATGTGGGGGCCTGCATGAAAACTTCTAAACTTAACTACCAGCTTAGATCTGGTCCGCTGCCACCACTCCCAATGTGCTAATTCCCTTCCCTGGGTAGCCTTGAGAGACTCTTCACCAATTCCCTGGTGAATACAGATCCAAACCCCTTGGATCTTAAACCAAGGAGAAATTAACCATCCCTCCTCCTTTTTCCCGCCAACTCCTGGTGGATCAAGATCCAACCCCCTTGGATCTAAAAACAAGGAAAATCAATCAGGTTCTTAAAAAGAAGGCTTTTAATTAAAGAAAAAGGTAAAAATCATCTCTGTAAAATCAGGATGGAAAATAACTATACAGGGTAATCAAACTTAAAGAGCCCAGAGGACCCCTCTAGCCTTAGGTTCAAAGTTACAGCAAACAGAGGTAAACACCCTAGTAAAAGGTACATTTACAAGTTGAGAAAACAAAGATAAAACTAACACGCCTTGTCTGGCAGTTTACTTACAAGTTTGAAATATGAGAGACTTGTTCAGAAAGATTTGGAGAACCTGGATTGATGTCTGGTCCCTCTTAGTCCCAAGAGCGAACTCCACCAAAACAATGAGCACAAACAAAAGCCTTCCCCCCACCAAGATTTGAAAGTATCTTGTCCCCTTATTGGTCCTTTGGGTCAGGTGTCAGCCAGGTTACCTGAGCTTCTTAACCCTTTACAGGTAAAATGATTTTGGAGTCTCTGGCCAGGAGGGATTTTATAGTATTGTACACAGGAGGGCTGTTACCCTTCCCTTTATAGTTATGACACCTTCCCCTCGAGCGTTAGGATGGCATTTCCACTCTGTATTTTCCTGCAAGCTGAGACCTTCTCCACTTTTTCCTTCTCTGTGGATATGATGCCTCCGGCCACAAAGCCAACCACTCGCTGCTCCATCCCTCGAAGTCTGTCTACAGAACAAGGTCACCGGGGGGTTTCTGGGAAGGGAGAGGCCTGGCCTAGCCTCCTTGGCAGCCCCTTCGGATGGGAGTGCTGCTGAACCACTCCAGTCAGGCTTCTTTCCTGGCTTGCTCAACCCAAGAATGCGGGGAAAAGCGAGCGCCGAGTTGGAAGCACTAATGGGTATTGGGCCCATTACGCATCTCCAGATCAATGCACTGCACAAAGCCTCTTTACACCACATCCTGTGTGAAGCCAGGGTCAGGGCCCCTCACACACTCCTAGCTCCCACCGGAGCCCTCAACTCCAAGTGTAGCAGGAGGGGAAGCAGGCCCATAGCTGTGCTCAGGTCTCTGAATCTGCAGCGCCTCCTGAAGGGGTCAGAGCTGCGGCTGACTGGCAGCACTGGGGAAGAGGACTGGGGGCAGGAAGAAACGGGGAGGGGATGGAGTTGGAGCAAGAAGAGGCGGAGCAGAGTGGGGGTTTGAGGGATGGGGGCGGGGCCTGGGGCAGAGCAGGGGGTGGAGCACCCCCTGGGAACTTAGGAAGTTGGCACCTCTGCAGGCATCTAGCTTGCCTCAGAGCACTGGCCACGCTGTCTGATGTCACCTCCAGCTGTGGCCAGTCCCTCGGGGGGACTGTCATATATATCAACCACGCCTAACAGCAGCAATAACTAGGACTCAGGAAACGCTGATGTCAGTGTGTGACCTGGGCCCCGTTTGTCAAGTGTTGCTGCTCCCATTGGCTCAGTGGGGATTGGCACACCCCGTCACACAGTGACTCTAGGGGTATGTCTACACTACGAAATTAGGTCGAATTTATAGAAGCTGGTTTTATAGAAATCGGTTGTATACAGCCGATTGTGTGTGTCCCCACATAAAATGCTCTAAGTGCATGAAGTCGCCGGACCGCGTCCACAGTACCGAGGCTAGCATCGACTTCCGGAGCATTGCACTATGGGTAGCTATCCCACAGTTCCCGCAGTCTCCGCCGCCCATTGGAATTCTGGGTTGAGATCCCAATGCCTGAATGATGCAAAATAGTGTCGCGGGGGGTTCTGGGTACATGTCGTCAGGCACCTCCCCCTCCGTCAGAGCAACGGCAGACAATCGATTCGCGCCTTTTTACCTGGGTTACCTATGCAGACAATATACCACGCCAAGCATGAAGCCCGCTCAGCTCAGCTCAGCTCACCGTCACCATATGTCCTCTGGGTGCCGGCAGACGTGGTACTGCATTACTACACAGCAGCAGCTAATTGCCTTTTGGCAGTAGACGGTGCAGTATGACTGGTAGCCTTCATCGGCAATCTGGGTGCTGGCAGACGTGGGGCTGGCAGACGTGGGGCTCCATTGCACACAGCAGCAGCCCCTTGCCTTTTGGTAGAAGATGGTATATTACGACTGGTATCCGTCATCGTCGTACTGCAGTGGTTATCAATCATGGGCACCTGGGCAGTCTCGACGATGATGGCTATCAGTCGTAGTATGCTATTTTCTGCCAAGCACCCAGAAGATGCCGAGGGCTATCAGTCATGCTGCACCGTCGTCTGCCAGCTTAAGATGTAAAAAATAGATTTGTTCTGTATTCATTTGCTTCCCCCTCCCTCCGTGAAATCAACGGCCTGCTAAACCCAGGGTTTTGAGTTCAATCTTTGGGGGGGCCATTCTGTGTGACAGTTGTTTGTGTTTCTCCCTGATGCACAGCCACCTTTCTTGATTTTAATTCCCTGTACCTGTACGCCATGTCGTCACTTGCCCCTCCCTCCCTCCCTCCCTCCGTCAGATACTAGTTTCGCGCCTTTTTTCAGACCAGATGCCATAGCACTGGGATCATGGAGCCCGCTCAGATCATCGCGGCAATTATGAGCACTATGAACACCACGCGCATTGTCCTGGAGTATATGCAGAGCCAGGACATGCCAAAGCAAAACCAGGACCAGCCGATGAGGCGATTGCAGCGCGGCGACGAGAGTGATGAGGAAATTGACATGGACATAGACCTCTCACAAAGTACAGGCCCCAGCAATGTGCAAATCATGATGTTACTGGGGCAGGTTCATGCCGTGGAACGCTGATTCTGGGCCCGGGAAACAAGCACAGACTGGTGGGACTGCATCGTGCTGCAGGTGTGGGACGATTCCCAGTGGCTGCGAAACTTTCGCATGCGTAAGGGCACTTTCATGGAACTTTGTGACTTGCTTTCCCCTGCCCTGAAGCGCCAGAATACCAGGATGAGAGCAGCCCTCACAGTTGAGAAGTGAGTGGCGATAGCCCTGTGGAAGCTTGCAACGCCAGACAGCTATCGGTCAGTCGGGAATCAATTTGGAGTGGGCAAATCTACTGTGGGGGCTGCTGTGATCCAAGTTGCCAGGGCAATGAAAGACCTGGTGATATCAAGGGTAATGACTCTGGGAAACGTGCAGGCCATAGTGGATGGCTTTGCTGCAATGGGATTCCCAAACTGTGGCGGGGCAATAGACGGAACCCATATCCCTATCTTGGCACCGGAGCACCCAGCCACCGAGTACATAAACCACAAGGCGTACTTTTCAATGCTGCTGCAAGCCCTGGTGGATCACAAGGGATGTTTCACCAACATCAACGTGGGATGGCCGGGAAAGGTACATGATGCTCGCGTCTTCAGGCACTCTGGTCTGTTTTGAAAGCTGGAGGAAGGGACTTTCTTCCCAGACCAGAAAATAACCGTTGGGGATGTTGAAATGCCTATAGTTATCCTTGGGGACCCAGCCTACCCCTTAATGCCATGGCTCATGAAGCCGTACACAGGCAGCCTGGACAGGAGTCAGGACCTGTTCAACTACAGGCTGAGCAAGTGCCGAATGGTAGTGGAATGTGCATTTGGACGTTTAAAAGCGTGCTGGCGCAGCTTACTGACTCGCTCAGACCTCAGCGAAAAGAATATCCCCATTGTTATTGCTGCTTGCTGTGCGCTCCACAATATCTGTGAGAGTAAGGGGGAGACATTTATGGCGGGGTGGGAGGTTGAGGCACATCGCCTGGCCGCTGATTACGTACAGCCAGACACCAGGGCGGTTAGAAGAGCACAGCAGGGCGCGGCGCGTATCAGAGAAGCTTTGAAAACAAGTTTTGTGACTGGCCAGGCTATGGTGTGAAACTTCTGTTTGTTTCTCCTTGATGAACCCTCCACCCCACCCCCCCACCCGGTTCACTCTACTTCCCTGTAAACCAACCACCCCACCCTACCCTCCCCCTTCGAGCACCGCTTGCAGAGGCAATAAAGTCATTGTTACTTCACATTCATGCATTCTTAATTAATTCATCACACAAGTAGGGGGATAATTGCCAAGGTAGCCCGGGATGGGTGGGGGAGGAGGGAAGGAAAAGGACACACTGCAGTTTAAAACTTTAACTCTTATTGAAGGCCAGCCTTCTGATGCTCGGGCAATCATCTGGGGTGGAGTGACTGGGTGGCCAGAGGCCCCCCCACCGCGTTCTTGGGTGTCTGGGTGAGGAGGCTTGGGGAGGAGGGCTGTTGGTTACACAGGGGCTGTAGCGGCGGTCTCTGCTCCTGCTGCCTTTCCTGCAGCTCAACCATACGCTGGAGCATATCAGTTTGATGCTCCAGCAGCTGGAGCATTGACTCTTGCCTTCTGTCTGCAAGCTGACGCCACCTATCATCTTCAACCCTTGCTCTGTTCATCCCGCGATTCAGCCCACCACCTCTCCTCTCGTTCATACTGTGCTTTTCTGCACTCTGACATTGACTGCCTCCACGCATTCTGCTGTGCTCTTTCAGCGTGGGAGGACATCTGGAGCTCCGTGAACATGTCATCCTGAGTCCGCCGTTTTCTCCTTCTAATCTTCACTAGCCTCAGTGAAGGAGAAACATTTGCAGCTGGTGGAGGAGAAGGGAGAGGTGGTTAAAAAAGACACATTTTAGAGAACAATGGGTACACTTTTTCATGTTAAATTTTGCGGTTTACATTACACAGCACATGTGCTTTCGTTACAAGGTCGCATTTTTCCTCTTATATTGAGGGCCTGCCGGTTTGGTGTGAGAGATCACTCACGCAGTGCCAGGCAACAGATTTCGGCTTACAGGCAGCCATGGTAAGCCACAGTCTTTAGGCTTTTTTAACCTTCTTAACATGTGGGAATGGTTTCAAACAGCAGCGCCCTCATTTCCCATACCAAGCACCCATTTGGTTGGCCATTTAAAACGGGTTTGCAATGTAAAAGGAGGGGCTGCGGTTCCCGGGTTAACATGCAGCACAAACCCAACTAACCCCCCCCCCCCAATTATCAGGGATGATCACTTCACCCCTCCCCCCCACCGCGTGGCTAACAGCGGGGAACATTTCTGTTCAGCAGAGCAGGAACGAGCACCTCTGAATGTCCCCTTAATAAAATCACCCCGTTTCAACCAGGTGACCGTGAATGATATCACTCTCCTGACGATAACAAAGAGCAATAAGGAATGGATGTTGTCTGCATGCCAGCAAACACCGTGACCATACGCTGCCATGCTTTGTTAGGCAATGATTCCAGACTACGTGCTACTGGCCTGGTGTGGTAAAGTGTCCTACCATGGCGGACGGGATAAGGCAGCCCTCCCCAGAAACCTTTTTCAAAGGCTTTGGGAGTACATGAAGGAGAGCTTTCTGGAGATGTCCCTGGAGGATTTCCGCTCCATCCCCATACACGTTAACAGACTTTTCCAGTAGCTGTACTGGCCGCAATTGCCAGGGCAAATTAATCATTAATCATTAAACACACTTGCTTTTAAACCATGTGTAATATTTACAAAGGTACACTCACCAGAGGTCCCCTGTGTGCCCTCAGGGTCTGGGAGCACGCCTTGGGTGAGTTCGGGGGTTACTGGCTCCAGGTCCAGGGTGATAAACATATCCTGGCTGTTGGGGAAACCGGTTTCTCCGCTTCCTTGCTGCTGTGAGCTATCTACATTATCTTCATCCTCCTCTTCCTCGTATCCCGACCCCTCTTCCCTGTGTGTTTCTCCAGTGACGGAGTCATAGCACATGGTTGGGGTAGTGTGGCTGCACCCCCTAGCATGGCATGCAGCTCCGCGTAGAAGCGGCATGTTTGCGGCTCTGTCCTGGACCTTCCGTTTGCCTCTCTGGCTTTGTGGTAGGTTTTCTTTAGCTCCTTAATTTTCACGCGGCACTGCTGTGCGTCCCTGTTATGGCCTCTGTCCTTCATGGCCTTGGAGACCTTTTCTAATATTTTGCCATTTCGTTTACTGCTACGGAGTTCAGCTAGCACTGATTCGTCTCCCCATATGGCGAGCAGATCCCGTACCTCCCGTTCGGTCCATGCTGGAGCTCTTTTGCGATCCTGGGACTCCATCATGGTTACCTGTGCTGATGAGCTCTGCGTGCTCACCTGTGCTCTCCCCGCTGGGCAAACAGGGAATGAAATTCAAACGTTCGCGGGGCTTTTCCTATCTACCTGGTCAGTGCATCTGAGTTGAGAGTGCTGTCCAGAGCGGTCACAATGAAGCACTGCGGGATAGTTCCCAGAGGCCAATAACATCGAATTCCGTCCACACTACCCGAATTCCGACTCGCTACGGCCAATTTTATCGCTAATCCCCTTGTCGGAGGTGGAGTAAAGAAACCGGTTTAAAGGGCCCCTTAAGTCGAAAGAAAGGGCTTTGTCGTGTGAACATGTCCAGGCTTAATTCGATTTAACACTGCTAAAGTCGACCTAAACTCGTAGTGTAGACCAGGCCTAGGTGAGACACTGGACAAGTTCGTCCTCCTCTTTGTTTTTCTCTCTCTGCGTATGCAGGGCACAAAGAGACAACAAGCAAAGCAGCCCTGGGGCTGTGAAGGGAGAGGAGCTTAAACTACTGACAAAGTCGAGAACAGCTTTGAGAACCAGGGGGCTTGAGGCTGCACTGAAAAGAGTGATGCCCTGAGCACTGCACATGGACAGACACACTGAAGTCAGGAACCAGAACCACTGAGCCTGCAGTGCAGCCCAGACATGCACCCGCATCTGCCCTGGACTCCCAGATAAGGACATTAGACATAACAATCTCTTTCTTTCGTCTCTCTAGCCATGCATTGTTCATTGTTGTTTGTATCACACTGTGGAATTTGGGAAAAGCACAGACATCTTAGTCTTGTAGGAAAAGCAAGAGTCAGGCTAATTCTTCTATTTAATAACCTGAGACTTTAATGCAGGGCCCGGGGAAGTGTGGAAAAACTATGAGAGGTTATTTTGACCTTGTGTTAGATAAGAATGGAATGCAGACTGTAGCAGAAAATTGCTGAGAAAAGTAAGATATCAGGAAGGAATATGTATAAACAAAATGCAGCTGTTGATCATTACTGTATGTAAGAAAAGGTGTAAAAGTTTGCCCTAATTGTTTATCTGGTGGAGACCTGCTTAGGTCGGGGAATCCCTATCCGAGTGTACTCTCCCGACCAATTGCTCATAACAAAGCTGCCTCTGGCTTGTTGCTTTAAACTCAGAGCGAGGACTTTGTTTTCTTCCACAACACACACAGCTCCTGACATGAGCCGTCTTTGTTTACCTTTGACACATTTCACTGCAGAATGCAGCTCATTTGCCACTGAACAGAAATGATTCTGAACCCCAGTGCCAGCGTTACAGCTCCCCTCTTCCCCCGTTCACTGCAGGAGCCAGACACTGCGCTGATTATTCAAGTAGTAGAGGCTGGGCCCGCCAAACATACACAAATGCAGGGTGCATGGGCATGGATAGGCATTAACCCACATTTCCAAAGGGTGAGTGCTTAAAGTTAGGGGTCTAGACACTGATCCTGAAAAGGGACTTTGCAAGAGACCCGTCCACTTACATGAGCCCCCGCCAAGCCACGCTGCTGGGCAGAGCTGGCCCAAACATTTTTGTCACAACAGTCTTCCATCAGAAAATGCAGTTTCATCTAAACTGAAATGTTGCATGGAAATGTGTGAATTTTGATGAATTTTTGGTGGAAAAATGTCAAAACAAATCTTCTTGACTTTGTCATTTGGTTTCTATAATGTTGAACTGTTTCATTTTGACTTTGATTCATTTAACTTATATAGCTATATATAAAAAATAGAATATTTGTTCTTTGATGTTATGTTTTGACCGTACTGAAACAGAACAATTGGATCTTTCCAAATACAAACTTTTCAGAATTTCCTTTCCACAGAAAAATTGAAATTTTTGACTTTTTGTTCCAATTTAGAACAAAAGCAAAATTTTGAAATATTGGAATTTCTGTCAGGATGGAAATACTGTTTTCCAGCCAGCTCAAATGCTGCATCTCTTTGGCACTCAAATCAGCATGTAGGTGCCTCAGTATGGACTGAGGTATCTATCTCACTTTAGACACCTATGGTTGAAAATACACACTTTGTTTGTGTGTAGATCTAAACATCAGCTTTTGAGATGTATCCCATGAGGCTTCATTGGCCTTTATGCTGCCAGTGCTCATTCAAAACTCTGTTTGTCAGCAGGAAAACCAGAGTCCTGATCACTATGCAGAAAATCACTGAAAAATGTGTCACCTCTTCTTTCCAAAGGCCTAATCTGAGCTCTGACCTGGAAATGGTAGAAAGTAGCACAGTGCCTAGCGAGAACGTCCTGTAATGAAAGTGAAACATGGACAGCGAACATAAGAGCCTCCTCCTCCAGGCAGCGTGCCCCCATGCTCCCCACTCTGGTCACTGGCTCTAGGAAACTTGATGAAGTTTGGAATATGACAACATTGCAGCAGCTGAACCATTTCCTGATCCCAACGTACTTGGTGGGAAGAACACACTCACTCCTAGAGAAGGCTTATTATATCCTGGCAGCTCATTAAGCGATGGGAGAAGCATCTGAAACGTCCACTTCCAGATCTGTGCTCCTCAGCTGGCACCAAAGCCCAGCGCCTTGTCCCGACTGGAATCAACAGACAGAAAGCTGGGTTCTAGGAAAGTTAGACAGCAACCCTGCAAGTTAGTGCTTCCTCCCAACACCCAGCTCCATGGGGCTCCTCTCCCTCCCAACTCGGCTTCCCTTTGGGAAATCAGCTACACCAGCAAGGGGAGAAGCTAACACTCAAACCTGGCCCAATGCCTGAGAGTTAGAATCCCAATCCAAAGGGATTCATGCACCCACATTACATGTTCTTTAAAGCTGTGAATTTGCCATAATTCTGAAGGCACTCAGCAGCACCCCTGCGGGACAGAGAAGTTGAGCCTTCATTAAACTTCACCCACCTGTTCCAAATTGTACCCTTCTGACTACCAGGTGACAACTTCAGTAGTTCCTAACTGATTGCCAGTGTGAGCATGGCCCGAGAGAAAGCCATAGACAGCATCTGAGGAGGATTCCCACCTCCCCGCACCTAGCCTGAGGGAGCGCTTCCCCCAGCATTTCACTGGGGATGTAGCCAGGATCTGAAGGGAGCATCGTTCTAGCCAGAATTCTTCTAAGACCAGCACGCCAGGCTGTTTGCCTGCACTGTTCACAAATGAAGCTGATCAACAGGTTTTTGTTGTTGTCTGGACATTTCATTAAGCTGAAAGATAGTAACGTGTTCTCGGTTATTTAAATGCGCCATGTTTACAGATACCACCCCTGTGTACACAGACTGCACAGGGGTTAGAATAAATATTGTAAGTGGCCATTAATATCTCCTACAGTGATATTGTCCTGGTTCACTGTACACATAGTGTGACAGCATACCCCATAAGGCTTTATGGGGGGGCGTTTATAAATGTATGTATGATATAACTGAAATATGTTTTGTGCCGCCTGTGCCACGTAACATATCTCCTTAAAGGTTATGGTCTACTATATCTATTCATCCTATTTGTACATATATATCATTTTCCACTTGAGGTTAAGAATTTTCTTGCTTGATTTCTAAGTAAGCTCTGTGAGGCATTTGGTCAGCTTCTTTAGGAAGGAATTCACCAGGTTAAGTACCTGATCAGGAAGCACTTGAGGAACAATGCATCTTGGAATGCTCCAATCCACATGAGAAGTCTTCCTGGAGACATGCAAGATACCATGTGGACAATGGCTTCAGCCTGTAAAGACTGAGTCATGCAGGGACATGTGACTTGCCCAGGTGACCCCAGAACTCCATCTTGGAGCTGGACTTTGCATAGGAGGGAGGAGTGGGGGGTCTCCACCCACAAGAGAGAGTCTATTTAAATCCGTGGGAGACCCCTCCATTTGGTCTTCAGCTGGCTAAAGAAGGAGCCTCTCCACACACCCCCCAAGATACTTGAAGGAGACTGAAACAAAGGACAGTAACTACAGGGGGTGTGAGTGATTGCTGGACCCAGGCTAAAAGGAGATTAGCCTGTAAAAGGGAGCACTCTGGAACTGGTGAGGAAATTATCTGTATTCAGTTTGATTAGGCATAGATTTGCGCATTTTATTTTATTTTGCTTGGTGACTTACTTTGTTCTGTCTGTTACTACT
Source organism: Chrysemys picta bellii (assembly GCF_011386835.1). Lineage (NCBI taxonomy): Eukaryota > Metazoa > Chordata > Testudines > Emydidae > Chrysemys > Chrysemys picta. The sequence goes on from NC_088815.1 coordinate 2,453,558, forward strand.
TTGAACCACCTAAATCCTACTGTCTGTATTTAATAAAATCACTTTTTATTTAGTAATTTACTCAGAGTATGTATTAATACCTGGGGGAGCAAACAGCTGTGCATATCTCTCTATCAGTGTTATAGAGGGCGAACAATTTATGAGTTTGCCCTGCATAAGCTTTATGCAGGGTAAAACGGATTTATCTGGGTTTAGACCCCATTGGGAGTTGGGCATCTGAGTGCTAAAGACAAGCACACTACTGTGAGCTGTTTTCAGGTAAACTTGCAGCTTTGGGACAAGTGATTCAGACCCTGGATCTGTGTTAGAGCCAGACAGGAGTGGCTGGCTCAGCAAGACAGGATGCTGGAGTCCTGAGCTGGCAGGGAAAACAGGAGCAGGGGTAGTCTTTGCACATCGGGTGGCACCTCCCAAGGGGATTTCTGTGATCCAACCCGTCACAGTGGAGTAGTCGAGCAGGGTCTGTGCACAGCTGATTGCTTTGAGATACTGGTAGTGATTTTAAGTGAGTTTTAAGTGTGGTGGCTGGAGAACAGACAAAGTGGTTACTGGTTTGTTATTTTCTGTTTGCTTATTTCGGGCAAGGGAAGTAGGGACAGAAAAGGAAGCTCTCTGTTAACTAAGAATCCCCTGAGCTGAGTGCATCTCAGTTTCAGTGAACTGCACAGGGGTTGTGGCCCAGCACAAGAAAGCAGGAAAATGAGTACTAGTGATCTCAGTTCCAGTGAACTGCAGAGGGGTTGTAGCCCAGCACAAGAAAACAGGACAATGAGTACCAGTGACGCTGCTATTAAACTAAAGCTGGCCAGGTTGGAAGCAAAAGAGAGAGAAAATGAACATAAGAGACGGCTGGAACTAAGACAATTAGAAATTAGTGCCATGGAGGCAGAACATGCAAGGGAAGAGGCTGCCCACAAGAGGGCTATGGAGGCAGAGGCAGCTGCCCACGAGAGGGCTATGGAAGCCCAGAGGGAGGCCCGGAAACATGAACTGGCTGTTATGGAGTCGGGGAGACGAAACCCTCCCCCTGCTGGCTCCACTTCCCCAAAAAGCCACAAATGGGAGCGACTATGTCCACAGTATGACGAGTCCAGCGATATCGCCGAATATTTCATCACCTTTGAGAGACTGTGCACCCTCCATGCCATCCCTGAAGATCAGAAGATGACCACATTGATAGCAAAATTGACTGGCAGAGCTCTGGACATATTCAATAAGATGCCTATTGATGATGCTTCAAACTATGGTAAATTTAAGGAACTGGTTTTGAAACAGTTTCAGGTTATACCTGAAACCTACAGGGTTAAATTCAGGAGCCTTAAGAGGGGATCTGGATTAAGTAATGTGGCTTATGCCAATGAAATGAGAGATTTGGTAGATAAATGGGTGCAGGGGAGAGGCATTACCAGCTTTGAAGGGATGTGTGATCTGGTTACTCAGGAACACTTCCTGAATATGTGCAGTGATGAGGTAAAACAGTATTTGTGGGACAAAAAGGTAAATGCAGTGGGGGTGAATTAGCTGAGTATGCTGACTCTTATGAACAGGCCCAAGCTGCGATCAAACATAAACCACTGGCGGAGGGGTATAAGGTTGGGGGAAAGCAGAATCACCGTTTTACCCCTGGGTCTGGGAAAAAGGAGCCTGGGCAGTCACCCCCCCATTCGCCTGTTACTCGTCCCAAATTTCCTACACAAGCCGGGGATCCCAGAAGGTGCTTTCACTGCAATTCCCCAGGGCACCTGAGGAGTAGCTGTCCCAAATTGAAGGAGAGTAAACCTCCCTTGTCCCATGTTAGCTCAGTTGCCTTCAGCCCTGAGGCCCCAGAGGGCACCCCCACCTCTTATCACACCAGCTTGGTGGACATGGGGCCTGGTGAAGCGGACAGAGAACACATCAAAGTTGTCAAGATTGATGGCATGGAGTGTCTGGGATGGAGGGATACGGCGGCTCAGTTCTCTCTGGTTCGACCAAGTGTGGTCCCAGATGCTAGTGTCCTGACTGGGCAGACGACCCACATTAAGGGGGTGGGGCCGCAGAGGTTCCCTGTACCCCTGGCTAAGGTTCATGTGGAATGGGAAGGTATGGAAAGAGATTTACTGGTGGGGATGCTCGAGGACATCCCCGCGGACATGTTGCTGGGAAATGATTTTTTCAGCAGAACTAGGACTGTTAGTGTGGTAACTCGCAGCATGAAGAAAGGCTGTGAGGGGGAGGCTGTTCCAGCTGATGACTGTAGGTCTGATGCAGCTGAACAACTAACCCCTCCTGCCCCAGGGAACATGGTAGTGGGTGACTCAGAGGGAGCCCCCAGGGATGGGGCGGGGACCTTGGAACCCATAGAGGAGTTGGGGGAAGGTCTCAGTGACAGGACAGTGCAGGGAGATGGGGTACTTCCAAATATGGGAGAGACAGAGCCAGACCTCTGTCTGGCTGAGGACAACAGGCTCCCAGGGGTGGGGGCAGGGGAGATGCAGTCAGTGCCCAGGGACGGGGACGCTATCTCAAGGGTTATCTGTCAGGAATTTGCAGCTAGACAAAGGGCGGACCCCTCCCTTGAAAGTATAAGAGAGTGTATCTCGGAGGGAACTCCAGGAAGGGAGGGGGGGGGAGAAGTTTTTTGAAGAGGACGGGAAACTGTACAGGCAGGTCCCTGTAGGTAAAAACCCGGGTCCCGGTCAACCCTATAAGCAGTTGGTTGTACCCAGCCAACACCAGGGGGAATTAGTGCTGGTAGCGCATGACAGTCCCTTTGCTGGTCACTTGGGGGTACAGAGGACATATGACAGGCTGAGGAGGAATTTCTACTGGCCAGGGATACAGAATGATGTGAGGGATTATTGTAGGACTTGTGCAGTGTGTCAGGAGAGGAAGAAGCCGGGGGGACCCCAGAAGGCTCTGCTGCGTCCCTTGCCCATCATCCAGGAGGCATTCCAAAGAGTGGCAATAGACATAGTGGGTCCTATGCCACGCCCCACTCGGAGAGGGAACAAGTATATCTTGGTGGTAGTAGACTTTGCCACTCGGTACCCTGAGGCAATTGCACTGTCTAACATAGAAGCCGAGACAGTGGCAAGAGCTCTGCTCACCATATTCAGCAGAGTGGGCTTCCCTAGGGAGATTTTGTCTGATCGGGGGACAAACTTTATGTCGCAGTTGTTCAATGAGCTATGGAAGGTGTGTGGAGTGAAACAGCTTAAGACGGCCCCCTACCACCCCCAGGCCAATGGGCTGGTGGAAAGATTCAATGGGACCCTAAAATCCATGCTGGGGATGTATGCCAAAAAGAGGGGCCAAAGTTGGGATGAACTATTACCGTTCCTGCTGTATGCCTACAGGGAGGTACCCCAAGAGTCCACAGGCTTTTCCCCATTTGACCTTCTGTATGGGAGGAAAGTGAGAGGACCCCTTGATCTCATCAGGGATACCTGGGAAGGATGCAACACGGTAAGGGAGGAACCCGTAACTGAGTATGTCCAGAGGTTCAGGAGGGAGTTGAAAGACATGATGGAGATTGTACAAAACAATCTCCAGAGCAGTCAGGCCAAGCAAAAGGCGTGGTATGATAAAAATACTTGTAAACGCACTTTTGATGTAGGAGATTTGGTCATGGTACTCGGCCCTGCCAAAAAGTTCAAGATGCAAAACTCCTGGGAGGGGCCCTTTGAAGTGGTTGAAGTGGCAAATGAGGACACTTATAAAGTTAAAAAGCCCCTGGATGGTGAGGTACCCCAATTGGTACATGTAAACAGACTCAAGGCTTATCACAGCAGAGTGGCCGAGGTAAACATGATCTGTTGTGTCGAAGGGGAAACTGAGGCACACCCACTCACTGATCTGATGGCTGAATGCCAAGACGGGTCATCCCTTGAAAGTATAGAAATCTGTAGTGAGCTGACACCATTCGAAAGGAGGGAAGCGTTGTCAACACTGCAGAAGTACAGTGAGGTATTTTCCAACAAACCAGGGAGGACGCACTTGCTGTCCCATAGGATCCTCACGAAAGGGGCTCAGCCTCCTCCTTCCAGGCCTTATAGGGCCACCGGCAAGGTGAAGGAGCAAATTCAGGCTGAGATACAAAGCATGTTGGACTTGGGGGTAATTAAGGATTCCGACAGTGCATGGGCTTCCCCTGTGGTCTTGGTCCCCAAAAGAGATGGCACCGTTAGATTTTGTGTAGACTATAGAAAACTCAGTGCTGTCACTGTAACAGATGCATACCCCATGCCAAGAATTGATGACATGCTGGATGTGCTGAGCCAAGCCAAGTACCTTAGTACCTTTGATCTGACCAAAGGTTACTGGCAGATCCCTCTGGAGGGAGAGGCACAACAAAAACCAGCTTTTATCACGGACATAGGGCTCTATGAATTCACAATGTTACCTTTTGGTCTGGTAAATGTGGGTGCCACCTTCCAGAGACTGGTCAACAGAGTGTTAAATGGCTTACAGCATTATGCTAGGGCGTATATAGATGACATTGCTGTATTCAGCAACACCTGGGGTGACCACAGAGAGCACCTGCAAGTCGTGCTATCAAAGCTCAAAGAGGCTGGGCTAACTGTGAAGCCCTCCAAGAGCAAGATAGGGGCAGCCAAAGTCCCTTATCTGGGGCACTGGGTGGGGGGGGTAAAATATCCCCCGACCCTCTTAAGGTGGAAGCCATTGTGAAATGGCCTGTACCCCAGACTAAAAGGCAAGTCCAATCCTTCATAGGCTTGGCAAACTATTACAGGAGGTTTGTGGTGGGGTTCAGTGACGTTGTGTCCCCAATCACGGACTTATGTAAAAAGCATCAACCTAATAAGGTCATTTGGTCAGAGGCATGCCAAAAAGGCTTCAACAAGGTAAAAGCACTCCTGTCTGCGAAGCCTGTGCTGGCCAGCCCTGACTTCGAAAAGCCTTTTGAGTTGTGCACTGACGCGTCAGACACAGGGTTGGGTGCTGTGCTGATGCAGACAGGGGAAGACAGTAAGAAGCATCCCATTGCCTTCCTGAGCAAAAAACTGTCCCCGGCCGAACAGAATTACTCTGTCATAGAGAAGGAATGCTATGCCATTGTGTGGGCCGTCAAACAATTAAGACCTCTTTTTAATAGGAGGTTCAGAATTCTAACTGACCATTCACCTTTAGTATGGCTCCACCGAACTAAGGGCACCAACTCCAAACTGCTACGCTGGAGCCTGGTCCTACAGGAGTTTGACATGGAGATTACTCATATTAAAGGAAAGGAGAACTGGGTAGCAGATGCCCTGTCCAGAAAAGAGGAACTTTAGGTATACTGCCTCCGCCATGGACAGTGTCCAAGTCTCTGGCAGTAAGTTCAGGGGGAGGGTGTGATAGCGTACCCCATAAGGCTTTATGGGGGGGCGTTTATAAATGTATGTATGATATAACTGAAATATGTTTTGTGCCGCCTGTGCCACGTAACATATCTCCTTAAAGGTTATGGTCTACTATATCTATTCATCCTATTTGTACATATATATCATTTTCCACTTGAGGTTAAGAATTTGCTTGCTTGATTTCTAAGTAAGCTCTGTGAGGCATTTGGTCAGCTTCTTTAGGAAGGAATTCACCAGATTAAGTACCTGATCAGGAAACACTTGAGGAACAATGCATCTTGGAATGCTCCAATCCACATGAGAAGTCTTCCTGGAGACATGCAAGATACCATGTGGACAATGGCTTCAGCCTGTAAAGACTGAGTCATGCAGGGACATGTGACTTGCCCAGGTGACCCCCAGAACTCCATCTTGGAGCTGGACTTTGCATAGGAGGGAGGAGTGGGGGGTCTTCACCCACAAGAGAGAGTCTATTTAAATCCGTGGGAGACCCCTCCATTTGGTCTTCAGCTGGCTAAAGAAGGAGCCTCTCCACCCCACCCCCCAAGATACTTGAAGGAGACTGAAACAAAGGACAGTAACTACAGGGGGTGTGAGTGATTGCTGGACCCAGGCTAAAAGGAGATTAGCCTGTAAAAGGGAGCACTCTGGAACTGGTGAAGAAATTATCTGTATTCAGTTTGATTAGGCATAGATTTGCGCATTTTATTTTATTTTGCTTGGTGACTTACTTTGTTCTGTCTGTTACTACTTTGAACCACCTAAATCCTACTGTCTGTATTTAATAAAATCACTTTTTATTTAGTAATTTACTCAGAGTATGTATTAATACCTGGGGGAGCAAACAGCTGTGCATATCTCTCTATCAGTGTTATAGAGGGCGAACAATTTATGAGTTTGCCCTGCATAAGCTTTATGCAGGGTAAAACAGATTTATCTGGGTTTAGACCCCATTGGGAGTTGGGCATCTGAGTGCTAAAGACAAGCACACTACTGTGAGCTGTTTTCAGGTAAACTTGCAGCTTTGGGACAAGTGATTCAGACCCTGGATCTGTGTTAGAGCCAGACAGGAGTGGCTGGCTCAGCAAGACAGGGTGCTGGAGTCCTGAGCTGGCAGGGAAAACAGGAGCAGGGGTAGTCTTTGCACATCGGGTGGCACCTCCCAAGGGGGTTTCTGTGATCCAACCCGTCACACATAGGGTTAATGGGAGAAACATTGTATGTCATGGGATCAGTTATGTAATTGATCAGTTATTACAAAAAAAATTAAAAGCCACAATAATTAAGGACCTACATAGTTGTTAATGCTCAGGCTATAGCAGTGTGTTAAATTAACACTGACAGATTACAGGTACCGTATCAGATGATTGTAGTGGAAGTTGCTTTGATAGAAACTGACTTTTAATGTCAATAAATACTTGATTCCTATTAGTCCTCAGATGACACAAGGACTGGTAAATAGCTGTGAGGACAGGTCACTGATACAGAGAGATCTGGATCACTTGGTAAGATGGGCATGCGGAAGTAGAGAAAGAACTGACAGGGATTTGAAAGGGATTTCAATGCGACAGGCACAAGCAACGTGTTTTAATACAGCCAGTTCAAGGTCATACATGTAGGAGCAAAGAACACAGCTCACATGTACAGGCTGGAGAGTGGACCCAGGGAAGCAGTAATGCTGAAAAGGCCTTGGAAACCAACTCAGTGTGACACTGTGGCCACAAGGGCTAATGCAATCCTCAGGGTGTATAAACAAGCAATACTTAGTAGGGGCAGGATCCAGAAGGGTGGGACCATTGCTGGATACTGGTCCAGTTTTCATACTCTTTAAAGAGAATGTTGAAAAACTCGAGATGGTTCAGAGACGAGCTTCAAAACTGATTAAAGATCTGGAACAGCTGCCTGACAAAGCCAGATTGAAAGAGCCCAGTCCATCCAGTTTATCAGAATGAGAAATTTAGGAGGTGACTTGATCCTGGGGGCAGCTTTCTGATGCTGCCGGGCTCATCAGCCTAGCAGACCAAGATCCAGGGACTGGAATCTGAAGCTAGACAAACCCAACTGGAAATTGGGGGTTGCCCCCATTAGCAAGGGGATGGTGCCCCAAGAGAGGAGACCTCCTCTTGGACCCTGTGGGGTCAGTGAGAGAGAGTCCTGACTTCCCAGACATCCTGGCAACCCTTTTCCCTCAATCAGTGGGAGTGGGGGAGGCAGCAGTAGTCACCAGCAGCCAATTAGAGGGCGGAAGACAGCTGAGCCGACACAAGCACTCTCTGAGCCTGGCCAGCTGCTGGGAGGGCAGAAGGGAGACTGGGGACAAGCCCGGCTTCCCCCCTCCCCCTGCAGAGACCAGCCAGGGCAGAGGGGAAAGTCTCCCTATAGACAGCCACCTCAGCCCTTCCACAACTGGCCCTGGCCTGGCTGAAACCCAGCCTGCAAACAGGCTTCAGGAAGGGCCAAGCCGCTCTCCTGTCACCCACAGGGCACAGCCCAGTTGCCTGCTGGCCACAGGACACAGCCGAGCTCTCCTGTCCCCCACCCTGCCAGCCACAGGACACAGCCCAGGGTGTGGGCTGGCATTTCCAGTTGCTATCAGTCTCAGGGGTGGTGTTTGTTGTAGGAACCAGACTCATTTACATGTGCTACTAGGCAGCAGTAGGACAATTGCTGCTTTCTGGCTTTCCTGACTGCGATTGGATTTGAACTTGTGCCACATCCCATTTTTCAATCCCCTAGGCCCTCCAGCATGAGGCACTGGGGAAGCAGGGTCTGAGTGGTGACAGACTGGAGCCGTGGCCACACGGGAACACTGGGCTGACATAACCTAAGCGTTAATTTAAACGGAGATCGTTAACGGATGCTGTAGCTGGAATACGCTTTCCTTTTCAGCATGCTCCCAGAGCAGCAGTGGTGTTGGGAACAAGCACGGCTCCTCCAAGGTGCTGCTCACACTGCAATTTATTTACATCTGATCTTCCCAGGTCTAACTCGATTGCTGTGCAATGTCAGAGATCATTAGGGTGTCTGCACAAGATTTAGATTCTGCTTGACCAGATAGAACTCTTAGACGTCAATAGCCTCTTCCAGCCACATCACAAATCAGAAATGTGCTTATAATTTCCAGTGGAAATGCACGTATTGCAAATATCCCACCCTCCCCACTAGAATTCAGCAGAAACTTTCCAAGGACAGAAAAACAGGAGGAATTTTACTTTTTGTAGCAGATGGTCACGTTATAGCAGGTGGTGTTTGGATTCAACAGTGAAGACTTTTCCTTAGAGGGAAGGAAATTCGTGCTGCACCTTGCTGGGGAAAGGAGCTAGGAGCAAAAATAATAAAGCTGCTTCTTGAGATTTGAGACCCTGAGCTGGAGCGCCGCCCTTCCATACCATGGAGACATGTGCACCTGATCCCAGTCCCCAGCCACTGTTCATGTGCAGGCCCTATGCTCTTAGCTACAGCCTATTTGCTTCTGCTCAGGGAGCAGCTCCCTATAGGTGTCCCTAGCCTCTGTTTGTCAGATGGCATGGATGGCATCTGTTTGTCAGATGGAGATGGATGGCATCATCACTTGATCATTACCTGTTAAGTTCATTCCTGCTGGGGCACCTGGCATTGGCCACTGTCGGTAGACAGGATACTGGGCTGGATGAATCTTTGCTCTCACCCAGTGTGGCCGTTATGTTCTTATGTAGACTCAAGAAACCCACTTGCTTCCTTTCTTCCTTAAGGTCGCTCTGCCTCACCCCCCTTCTGAGCAGGGGCACCTCACACTCTGGGCTGGGAGCTGCCTCAGTTGCTTTGCATCTGATTCAGCTAGTGAAACTGTGCCAGGTTTGATCACAGAAACCCCCTTGGGAGCTGCCACCCAATGTACCAAGACTACCCCTGCTTCTGTTTTCCCTGCCAGCTCAGGACTCCAGCACCCTGTCTTGCTGAGCCAGACACTCCCGTCTGCTCCAACACAGACCCAGGGTCTGAATCACTTGTCCCAAAGCTGCAGGTTTACCTGAAAACAGCTCACAGTAGTGTGCTTGTCTTTAGCACTCAGATGCCCAACTCCCAATGGGGTCTAAACCCAAATAAATCCGTTTTACCCTGTATAAAGCTTATGCAGGGTAAACTCATAAATTGTTCGCCCTCTATAACACTGATAGAGAGATATGCACAGTTGTTTGCTCCCCCAGGTATTAATACATACTCTGAGTAAATTACTAAATAAAAAGTGATTTTATTAAATACAGACAGTAGGATTTAGGTGGTTCAAAGTAGTAACAGACAGAACAAAGTAAGTCACCAAGCAAAATAAAATAAAATGCGCAAATCTATGCCTAATCAAACTGAATACAGATAATTTCCTCACCAGTTCCAGAGTGCTCCCTTTTACAGGCTAATCTCCTTTTAGCCTGGGTCCAGCAATCACTCACACCCCCTGTAGTTACTGTCCTTTGTTTCAGTCTCCTTCAAGTATCTTGGGGGGTGGGGTGGAGAGGCTCCTTCTTTAGCCAGCTGAAGACCAAATGGAGGGGTCTCCCACGGATTTAAATAGACTCTCTCTTGTGGGTGGAGACCCCCCACTCCTCCCTCCTATGCAAAGTCCAGCTCCAAGATGGAGTTCTGGGGTCACCTGGGCAAGTCACATGTCCCTGCATGACTCAGTCTTTACAGGCTGAAGCCATTGTCCACATGGTATCTTGCATGTCTCCAGGAAGACTTCTCATGTGGATTGGAGCATTCCAAGATGCATTGTTCTCCAAGTGTTTCCTGATCAGGTACTTAACCTGGTGAATTCCTTCCTAAAGAAGCTGACCAAATGCCTCCCAAAGCTTACTTAGAAACCAAGCCAGCATATAGCCCATATTCTTAACCTCGAGTAGAAAATGATATATATGTACAAATAGGATGAATAGATATAGTAGACCAGAACCCTTACGGAGATATGTTACCTGGCACAGGCAGCACAAAACATATTCCAGTTATGTCATACATACATTCATAAGCACCCCCTCCCCATAAAGCCTTATGGGGTACACTGTCACAGAAACACTGAGTACAAATGCATACACACACATCAAAGCTGCCTGTTCAGCAGTAGCTGAGGCGAGGAATCAAGGGGAAGGGAGGGTGCTCTGGGGAATGGAACTTTTTTTAACATTATTTTTTAGGATGCTTGGAAAAGGGACAGTTACAGCAATAGTGTGGGCAGCAGGGAACTATCTGCACACATTTCCTACTATAAAACAAGCTGTGACTATAGAAGCATTTCCCTGTGTCAGAGCTGGAGCTGGAGAAATGAAATGCACCTTCCGCACTGAACCTGCCAGTACAGACTTAGGCCAGGGACTAGCAGTGGGCACACAGCAGAGAGGGGGTGCCCAAAGGACAGGGGCAGTTCTAGCGTTTTTGCCGCCCCAAGCAGAAAAAAAAAAAAAAAAGCCGTGATCGCAAGCGGCGGCAGCTCTACCACCGCTTCATTCTACGGTGGCAATTCGGTAGCAGGTCCTCCGCTGGGAGAGGGTGTGACGGCCCTGCCGCCGAACGTGCTGCCCCCCCCCCATAATTGGCCACCCCAGGCTCCTGCTTGCTAGGCTGGTGCCTGGAGCCGGCCCTGCCCCCGGCCAATGAGCCGTCCAGGGGCATGGGGTTACAGCGGCACTTTCCTTCTGTCCTCAGCTACTGCACACTCGTGTCAGTGTCGCAGTGACAGGCAATGCTGGGTGCGCCTCTCCTGGGGTCAGGGACAGGCGCTGGCGCCAGTGCACTCACATGAAACGGCCACGTCACTTGGATGAGAGCAGCTGCGGGACGGGACAGGACTCTGGAAAGTTTGGCCAGAGGTCGCAGGGGCAGAGGGAGTCTAGAGGGCTCTGACTTCTTGTGTCTGTGAGCCTGGGGCTGCTGCTATTTTGTGGGACCGTGGGCCTGGCTGGGGCTGAGACGAGGCCCTTAAAGTTTGTGGCCAGAATCACGCTGTGGCTGTGGCAGGGAGCCTGAAACCAGGACAAAGCCTAGAAAACAGGGATGCACCTGTGCTGCTCTGGGGACCCGGGCTCAAGGGCAGGTCACACCCCCTCCCCCAGTGACAATCAGACCTCAGTGGTTCAGGAGCCTAATTAGTGATCAGCACGTTACCCAGAAAAGCCGCTGTCCTGTGACTTCATTGTTCCATTTACTATTTATATCTATTGTTCTCCCAGCAAAGTGACTGACCAAGTATTAGTATTTTAGCAACTACATTTGGTTAATAATAGAGGAGAAGCATCCTGGTTGGCTAATAGCTTAGTTAATCATTGGTTAATCATTAAATCACACGGGGTTTTACTCTCATGCGCTGCAAAGAGCCTCAGGAGACACAGGAAAGCGGCTCCCGAGCCTCAGGGCTGGTCTACGCTGCGGGGGGGGAAATCGATCTAAGATACGCAACTTCAGCTACGTGAATAGCGTAGCTGAAGTCGAAGTATCTTAGATCGAATTACCTGGGGTCCACACGGCGCGGGATCGACGGCTGCAGCTCCCCCGTCGACTGCGCTACCGCCGCTCGCTCTGGTGGAGTTCCGGAGTCGACAGTGAGCGCGTTCGGGGATCGATATATCGCGTCTTAACAAGATAAATCGATTGCTACCCGCCGATACGGCAGGTAGTGAAGACGTACCCTCAGTCTGAGTATCCCTGCCCTAAGCGCTGCCTCACGGGGCTGAGAGGAGCTGATTCCACTCTCCCCGCTCGCCCGATCGCCTGGCACGGGAAAAATGGTCAATGTAACGCTCAGGTTGTAACTGCTCCAAAGTCAGGAGCTGCCACAGGTACCAGTGTTTGTGCAATCTGAACTCGTGCAGGAAGAGGGGTTCTGGATCAGTGGGGCTGCCTCGGGGAGCCCACTTTCTGGGGCAGGCTGTAGTTTGCCCCCAGTTACAGCAGTTAATGCAACAAACAAATAAAGAGTTCTGGACAAGATAAGCCCTTGAGCTTCAGTGACTAGACCAGATCTCTAGCTATTCGGCATTAGGATGAGACCTGCCTGGGGGCAGATTATCCCACATCTGCTTCTGCAGTGCTCCTGAATCGTCTCTGAAGCCTCTGCCACCAGCCACGGGCAGAGATGGGCTATTGGGCTGGCTGGGCCTCTGGTCTGATCCAGGCTAGTGATTCCCCGATATACTGGTTCTCATGGGAGGCAGTAAAACACACATTCCTTTCCAAAACCCCAGAGATGCTTGTAGCCTCTTCTAATATTTTTATCATTCTGCTGTACTTAGACAATTTATATGGTACCTTTTCTTCTCTATGAAGATATACTGCAGTGTTATGCCAATGAAATACATCTGTAAGTCAATAAAAATGTTACGTACTTTAATAATGTCATCATGTTTGTTCTACATATTGAAAGAGGAGATTTATTTCCTTTCGTGTGTGATCCACCTGTGAACAGTCATTTATTACTGCAGGATCTCAGAAGTTGTTGCTCCAAAAATGACCTTTTCGAGTTCTATCATCAATGCAGTGTTTTATGATTTCATGTTGCACTATGATTCTTGTGTAGAGTTCAGGCAGTGTTGTTTTTTTTTAAACCAATCCTCAAACATACTTAATAAAGCCAAATACTATTTTCACCAAGTTCTGGATGCATTTTTATAAAGCTTGGTTAATTTCACGATGCTATTTTTCCTGTATAGAACTGATGCTTTTACTACACTAATTTGAAAGTTTGCAATTTACTGTTGTTGTTCTTGTCAAGTTAGAAATATGTATATAACTGATTGAAATTGTATGTGTGTTTTCAGCTGCTAAGTATGCACATATAGTTACTGGTATATATTTGCAGGGAAGCATGAATGACTATGATGTAGTCACTGAAAGAGGTGATTTGATTGTAAATCACCCCCGTGTGTAATGCTATTGCTTCACATCATTCTGCCTCTCATCTACGGCAGTGATATTCAGACCTCAGGAGCAAAATTAGCGATTAGCAGTAGCCACACTCGTGTGAATTCCTTGTTTTGTTGTTTAATTTGCTATTTATAGCTATTATTCTCACAGCAAAATGACTGACCAAGTATTTTATAATTGGTTAACATCGTAGAAGCATACTGATTGGTTAATAACTTAGGTTGGTTAATCATTAAATCACGTTTTAATATGTGCTGCAGCAGGAGACACATGAAAGAGCCACTTGTGGCTTTTGAGCCTCGGTCTGAGTATGAGCGCTCTCTGGTGGGGTGTGTCCCCAAAGTTTACTGGGTACTTTTTGATGGGTTCTCTTTGTCCGGCCTACACTGAGCAAAGCAGAGGATCATAAGAGGAGGCTCTGGGGTTGCTGAAAAAATGCTCTGAGATGGCAGTGCCCATTTGAGCAACACTCTATGATAAGAGCATGTCATGTAAAGGTCGTGGGCCAGACCTCGGCCCCTGAAAGGATCCTCAGTGCTGCCAGCACAGCATAAAGGGGGCAGGGGATTCCCCCAGCAAATCCTTCCTTGGTGCACAGCAATATGGGTCTCCGCCTCCTCGGCCCCCAACCCTAGCCCGACCCAGCTCCCCGGAGGAGCTCAAGGGCCGGATTAAAACGTCTGCAGGGCCAGATGCGGCCCCCCAAGGCCGTAGTTTGCCCACTCCTGGGGTAGACCATGGACAGAGATTCGGTGCCTGTTCCAGGCAGGGAGCTGACAGCCCTGCTCCTGAAGCAATAGCAGCTCACACTCCTGGAGGCTCCTCAGCATTCACACTGATGAAGCAATTGGAAATCCCCCCTTTGGAAGGGCCCCAGGGTCACTAGGCTGGGGGAGGTTGCCGGGCTCGCTCTTTCTGCAGTCTGCCAGCTCTGGAAAGGAAAAGCTCGTACTTTTCATGGAGTTCGGAGGCCTGATGGGCCTTGCGGGCCTGATGGTCCTGAGCTGGGCTTCCCAGAACTGTGGACTCTCCTGTGACCATTCGCATCCCCAGAGGGCCTGTTTCTGAGCTGCCACTAAGGGTGACCCCTGCTCAGTACCTGCTAAGCACCAGAGCTCAAAGCTGCATCGACATGCACAGAGCTGGTTCACAAAGGTACTGGTGCCCTGTCCCTAGTGGAATCCGCAGCCCTGAGGCTCCTGGGGAGAGTCAGGGCATAAGAACGGGATGCTGCGTGGGGAGCTGCCTAAGCCAGCCAGTGGGCAATGCCTAGCAAAGGGGTGAGATTTGGGGCCCAGATCCTCCAAGAGACCTAGACACCAAACTCCCCTTGATTGATGGCCCATCAGAGCCTCAGTGACAGCCTGGAAGGAGGTGCCTCCCTCTGCTCGGGGGTCTCAGCCATGACCCATCTCCTGGGGTTTGGCGCCTCAGTGGGTCGGCACTTTCCGGGGAGACCTGGGGTGGATCCCTCTTGAACGCTTCTGCAAAAGCTGATCCATTTTGTATCACTCATTAAATAGTTGCTGGCAGTGCTTAATTTGTGTCAGGGCTGAGCCCCGGCATCTCTGGGCCTGGCAGTTCATGGCCCCGGCACCTCTGGGCCTGGGAGCTCAGCGCCCCGGCCACTCCGAGCTTGCCAAATCAGTTAGGAATGTAAAAAAAATTGCTTGGGCCACAGCCCCTCTTTCCTTACAATTAAGTCCTAATCACTGGGTGAGAAAGAACTAGTCAGGTATTGGCGCTGAAGGCCAGTGGCTGGGGCATTCACTGTAGGACATGGGAGATCACGGGCAAGTCCCTACTCCTATAAGTGTTGAATTAATTATAAGAAATGGAGCAATTCCAACAGGAGAGACTGAAAGAGGTCTGCCGCTCCCGCTGCCAGTGGCCTGGGGCTTGGGGTCCTCACTGGGATGCAGGATTCACGGCTGGTGTCCCTGTCCCAGGTGAGTGCTGGGCCACCGACCATTAGCCGTTCTGGGCACACACACGATCTTCCGCCTCTGGGCTAGGCCCATCCATAGGCACTCCCAGAGCATGCCTAGAGGATCGGGCTGGGCTGGTGAGCTAGGCAGGGGAACGCCTCGCTGGAGAATCCTGCTGCAGCTTTGGCTTGCACTTGCTCAACAGCCCTGAGCTGCTCATTAGCTGCGGGGCAGTGTCAGGGCTTTGCACACGCCCACCGGTGGAAACGTAGGTGCCTTGGGGGGGGGGGGGCTAGGCAGCAGCTGAGCAGCGTTTCCGAGGATCTCAGTGGTGTCTAAATGCCAGACTGGAGCACTGAAAGAGGAAGTTAGGCCCCTAAGTCTCTTTATGGATATAGCCCTTAGTCCCCTGGCATTTTTAACTGTTCACCCAAACAATGCAAGGCGTTAGTCCTCACTGAGGCTCAGCCAAATGGAAGCTGTCCAGTGCTTTAGCTCTGTGAGTATATAAGAGCAGCCATCCTGGGTCAGACCAGTGCTCCATCTAGCCCAGTATCCTGTCTTCCGACAGTGGCCAGTGCCAGGTGCCCCAGAGGGAAAGAACACAACAGGGCAATAACAATGGATCTCAGATTTCATCAAAATGGGAAAGATGTTCCCCTCCCCCCTTTATACCCCCTGCTCTTCCTGGATTGCAGAATGACAGAAGAAGGAGGGTTTGGTTTAAACCTCCCTAAGGACTTTCACCTCCACACGCTGACAAAAGCCGGGACAGTCTTAGCACCTCTTGCTTCATAAAAAAAAAAAAAAAAAAGAGGCTTGTAGGCCGAGGGCCACCAATATCAGTGGGAGTTCGGCACCTATACCTTTGAGGATGGGGCCTTACTCTTTCTTTCGCCTCCTATTTCCTGCCCCTCCCTTTCCACACAGCAGATAAAAGGGTTTCCCTGGGTTTCAGCAATGAGGTCCCAGCTGCATATTTACTGGGAACTGATGTGACATCAGTTTAAAAACCCAGTGGCCAATGAGCACCGTCGGGACTAACAGCCTGATACACAGCAGAGCTGGGGAGCTGGGGAAAGACTGGGGCAATGTGACTGGGTAATAAATGGAAGTGGCCAGCCCTGCAGACACAGGAGCTGGCGTCTCCTTCCCCCCTGCTCAGGTTGCTGCTCCGACCCTTACCAGGTGCTTTTCAGCTGGAGATCGCCAAGCATGTTGAAAGGCAGGCGTGTCCCTCCCTCCGCGTACAGGCAGGGAAGTTGAGACATGACAGAGAAATGAACTTGCCCGAAATCACAGCATGTCACTAGCAAGGGCAGGAACAGAAGCCAGTTCTAGGGCCCTAGCCACAACTCCCTCTGTCCTGTCCTGTTAGCCCATTTCACACAGACCTTCCTGGGGTGTCGCTGGCCCACTGGCTGCACAAAATCCTTTACTGATCAGCATACGTGACAATGAGAGCCCTGCATTGCAAAGTGCTGTACGGAGACTGACCAGCTCACCCCCCCACGATGCGTGAGGGGTTAGCAGTGTCGTCCCGATATTACTAATGGGGGAAATGAGGCAGCAAGCAGGGTCACAGAGAGAATCAGTGGCAGAAGGAGGATTCTCTCTTTGGAATTGCTGGCTCAGTCCTGGCCTTGTGCTCTGCTCACTAGTGCTCACTGTGTGTAACATACCTTATTTAAACTATCCTCAGCCATACATGGCAGAACATTAAAGGATCTTTTGATGAATATATCTGGTGTGTATCTTGCTCAGAAGCAAGCTCTGTAGCCTGTCGCTATCTGGTACAGGAGCATGACATGGTGTCAGAAATAAATTAGTGCCAGAGGAGAACAGAAACAGAAGGAAAACAGCAGAGAGGTTACAGACAGCAGGAACAAAGCAACAAAAGTTGGAGGATCTCATCAACATGCCACTCTTCAGTGCCCCCGATACCTTCAGCTTTGACAACCCTTCACAATGGACAAACTGGAAGTGTATTCTGCAAGATTTCGAATTGCAAACACCACAAAGAAACAGCAGATATTCAGGTATCTTCCTATGCTATAGGGAAGCAAGCTGAACATATCTTTAAATCCTTTGACTTTACTGAAGACAGTCACAAAGCTGACTATGAAAGTTCTGACTATGTCTGATGCATATATTAAACCTCTGAGAAAGGTGGGTTATGAAAGAGCAGGTTTCCACCAAAGAAGTCAACAACCAGGGGCAAATGTTGAATGCTTTTATAAGAGCTCTGCATGCACTGGCTGAAAACTATGATTTTGGAATGCAAAACACGAAAATATCAGAGACAGTCTGGTTATTGAGTTCACAGATAAAAACCTTTCACAGCAGCTACAACTGAAGATAGCTATCGAGCAGTCTGAACTAGTCAAACAACAGAAGAAAAGGCAGAAACGCCTTGAAAAACCTGAAACTAGCTTGGAAGCTGTAAACAGACACTTGAGTATTAAAAGTCATTATCATAAAACCCCTGAGGCAAGGAGAGAGAACGCCCAGGCTAAGAGGGACAAATTCCCGCCTACATGCACAGGGTGTGGAAAAAGTCATATCCCAAGACATGATGCACGTCCAGCCAGAGGCACATGGTGTAATAAATACATGAAATATGGACATTTTTCAGCTGTTTGTCTCACCGTCAGGGAGTTGACTCATATTACAGACAATAAAGAGCCATTGTTTCTGGGATCCATCACCTGTGATGATGCAGAGCTTGCCTGGAGAGTGAATCTGAATATGCATGGAAAGGCTATTGACTCCAAAATTGACTCAGGAGCTAACATCACAGTCCTCACAGAAGGGATTTAAAATCACCTTCAATCCCTCACACAGCTGAAGTCACCTGACACAGACTAGCCCTGGAGGTATCCTGAACTGCACCACAGAGACAAGTTACAATGACAAAAGCTTTGCATTCAGAGTGTGTGTGATCAACGGATCAGCTGCAGCGTGGCAGCCATGATGGGCCTAGTGAGAAAGGTGGAAGAACTCGACGGGAGAGTTGATGACATTGGACTTTTGAAAGGCGGTGCAAGGAGTTCTGGGGGCAGGCTGCGGGGGAGAGTTCAGGGAATGTAGAGGGCAAAAAGCAGTCTGGGGGTGCCAGGTATGGACCTTGGAACAGAAAGAGAATGTGATGGGTAAGAGGCTGTGAGGGGAATGGGAGAGAAATGTGGAGGCAAATGCTGGTGTTGGGGGGAGCACAGAGAGCATGGGTGGGGCAGCTGCCTGCCCGGCCTAAGCAGGGAGAGGGGTAGAAGGGACCTCCCCTAGAGCAGGATAGGGATGAAGAGAGTCCCCTCCGAGCAGTGAACGGAGGCTGGGTGCGTCTCTGAGGCTGGACTCCATCCAGCACAAACTGGAGGTGGATGGTACCCCCCAGAGGTGAAAGGCTATGTGGTCCAGCATTGTGTTAAATTTCACTGCCACACTGCCCCCTGCGCCAGGTAGGTGCCCAGCAGGCAGAGTACGCTCTGCCTATGCTCAGCGCTGCTCCCCAGGTCAGGGTACGCCTGCCTTGCTTCCCCATCAGCCTGGCTGTGCCCTTAACGTGAGGCATGCGCCTGTCTCTGTGTACCCACCCCAGCACCACCGCTGTGCCCGAGGCATGGTCTCACTGCCTTTCCTTTTGACCTTCTCCTTTCCACCCCCTACCCCCACTAAAAGTCACCACAGTATAAGTAGGAGGGAGCCTATTTATAATGAATGAGGAATTGGCGAGCGCATCATAACTCTGGATAATCGATGTTCTGCTCAGGGCGACCTCTGCGCTGACATGTGCCCTTCATCAGGAGTCCTCCTGGTGCTCACTACACAGAACACAGCAATTCATTTTGCACAATAGCCCATCCACAGCGCGTGACAATTTCTAACTGGCTGCAGTGCCCAAAGCTTCTGCTTTTGGAGAGCTCAGGCCTTAATTATGGCAAATTAACATTCATTAAGCATTAACGAAATGCCAATTCTCACAAGCAAAAATATTCCATGGGCTGGAAGGTGCAGGCCTGCAGCATTTTAAATGCTTCCTGGAGGCACAGGTGCTGGAACTAGGGGTGCTGGGGGTGCTCTGCACCCCTTGGCTGGAAGCAGTAATAGCCGAAATACATCCCTCCTTCAGCACCCCCGCTATAAAAATTGTTCCAGCACCACTGCCTGCAGGGGAGGCTCCAAGTGACTGCTTGCTGTGGCACTGGGTTTGCTGGTGTCCTGACTGCCTTGTTACTTGGACCTACAAATGTAACAACAACAGACCCTGGTCATCAGCAGGTGGGATTGAACCTGGGACTTTTGTAGTTTAGTGCATGAGCCTCTACCGCACGAGCTAAAAGCCAACTGGCTGTTAAGCAGACTCATTAATCTCTCTCTCTCAGTGCCACCAGATGGGACAGACACCACACCCAGGAGTGTGTGGGTTACACAACGACCCAGGCAGCGTGGCACAGCAGTTAGAGCAAGGCTCTTCCGTAGGCGAATACACCAGCGAAGTAGCTGGGTTATTCAGGATGCAGCCTGAACATTCCGGGTTTTACTCCCTTGGCCCTGAACTCACCTCCAGGGGTTGCTAGAGCCCACTGTGTGAGGAGGATACAACGCTCCAGCTCTGCTGCACAGCTGCCATCAAGGCCGTTTCCCCTCTTAGAAAATGGGGACGACTTGCAAAGCGCGCTCAGCTCTTGGGCTGACAGATATGTAGGGAGCTGAGCAGTGTCTCCTGGTGACTGACCCTGCAGGCTGCAAAATCTTACAATTTTGGTATTTCTCTTAAAGCCCCAGCTCCCAGAGTCAGGTGAGTGTGTGAAAATCTCAGCTTCATTTTAAAACAGAACGTTTCTAGCCCTTGTGGTTTATCGGAAATATGACCTGTAACGGCTCAAAATGGACTGTAAACTGATTTCATTAAACTAGTGAGTGGACTAGCTTCAATCGGTTTGAACCTGGCTTCTAACCCAATATGGAGGTGGCCAGACTCACGCTTGCATTAATGTAACTGAATTGGTTTTTAAACCAGCCTAGCTTCTGTGTGCATGTAAAGTGCTGAGCGTAAAGCACCGGGCTCATGTACCATTCGAAATGGGGTGAAGTGACTCCTCAGACCCTCTGGGGGCAAATCGCTTCGGGTTAAGGCCTGGTGCATCCCCAAGGGAAACCACTTGCTTTTCAGGATAAGTCATCTCTGGCCTGAGTGACTCAGCTGGGTGCGGAAAGGGGGAAAATCACCTTCACAGGGCCAGTTGTAGCTGGGTGAGGTGTGGCATGCCCAAGCCAGATAGAGGTGCTGAGCCTAGCAGGAGCTGAACTGTACGTTTTGCATCTGTCTGTCCTTGTCCGTCCTTCCAACTGGACTGCAGGCTTTTCGGGGCAGGAGTTATTTTCTAATCACTCCAGTGTGGGGTGTCAGCAGGAGGTTTAAACCCCTGAATCTAAAACCATGAGCCTCCACTGCCTAAGCTAACAATGCTCCTCTGTTATCACAAAGCCTGTATCAGACTCATAAACCTCTGTGTGGTCCAGCCATGAGACGGGACAGAACTGCCCTGAATAAGGGTGAGTTACACTACTGCCAATGCTGCCATTGATGGAAAATTCTTCATAGTGCTCAGTGCAGAGTGGAGGCTGCTCATCACCGGTGATGATCATAGAATATCAGGTTTGGAAGGGACCTCAGGCAGTCATCTAGTCCAACCCCCTGCTCAAAGCAGGACCAACCCCAACTAAATCATCCCAGTCAGGGCTTTGTCAAGTCTGACCTTAAAGACCTCTAAGGAAGGAGATTCCACCACCTCCCTAGGGAACCCATTCCAGTGCTTCACCTAGTGAAATAGTGTTCTTCTTCGAGTGATTGTTCATGTCCATTCCAAGCAGGTGTGTGAGCACCGCATACAAGCCAGCCGGAAGATTTTACCATAGCAGCGTCCGTAGAGTCGGCTCCGGCGCCCCCTGGAGTGGTGCCTTTATGGCGCTGTATATAGGGGCCAGCCGACCCCCCCCACTCCCTCAGTTCCTTCTTACCGCCGGTGATGGCTAGCTGGAACTTCTCTTGCTCTTTAGCAATCGTGGCAGTGTTCTATAGTTCTTGTAAATAGTTTATTAGTTAGTTGTTAGTGTTAGTGTTAGATAGTTAGGTATCAGTTGGGGGTTTTTTCCCCAACTTTTCGTCGCCCCACTGGGGCATGCCCGGGTCCCCAGGGTTCAAACTCTGTTGGGACTGCAGGAAGTTATTGCCGAAAAGTGACCCGCACTCTTCGTGCTTACGGTGCCTCGGAGAGGCCCATCAAAGGGACAGGTGTCCTATCTGCAGGGCTTTTCGCCCCAGAACTCTCAAGAATAGAGAGCAGAGACTTAAAGTCCTCCTAATGGAGGCGGCACTGCAGCCGCAATCGGATCCCGGACCTTCAGAGCCGGCACCCAGCACTTCATCCTCGGTGCGCAGTGCCCCGGCACCGGAGATAGGTCGTGAGGCCAAGACCCCAAAACCCCGGCACCGGAGAGAGTCGGCGCATAAGAAATCGTCTTCGACAAGACGCCGCTCTCCATCGCCAGTGCCGGCTAAAAAGAACAGGCCGCGGACCGAACAATCTCCCCACCGGGACTCTAAAGGTCAGGCGCAGTCCACGAGTGTTACGGGACGACCCGCGCCGCAGACCCATCCAGCCATCCCGTTGACTCCTGCCCCGGAGAGGGCAAGGTCAAGTCCAGAACGGCATAGATCCCCGGACATGATAGAGGAGGTCCGCCTCCCATCGACGCCGGAGGCGTTCAAAGCCGCATCAGACCTCTTGAGCCTTCCGGTGCTGGCGTCGCCGCACCGGTGCAGAGAACCTCCGGCTGCCGCCGGGCCCCGGTATCACTCTAAGGCTAAACCGGCGATGCGCTCACCGCACTCTCCACGCGGCGCCACGTTAGTGGCACCGGCGCGAGCACCCCAGCCGGCAACTGTGGGTACCGCTCCTCCGATGTCCTCCTACTCAGACACTTCTGACTCGGAGGCGGACTCCTACCATTCTAACAGATCAAGGAGCAGATCGTCCTCGCATAGGAGTGCCCAACCGTACCCGCCACAGTGGCATCAGCAGCAGGAGTGGCAACCACCTCCACAGTGGTTGTTCTGGACGCCATGGGCCTACCATCAGTCGGTGGGTCAGGCGTACGGGCCCCGCTCATGAACCGCTTCCGTCTCCTCAGCGTCTGGGGCACCCCCGCTAATGCCACCGCCACTGGCACTGCCGTCTGACAGGAGTGTGCCACAAGGCATTACGGCACCTCCAGGTCAAACAACGGCACCGACAGGGGCTTTGCTTCCTTCAGCGCAGGCACCGCCCAGCACTCCTCGGCGTTTGGTGGCGACCCCGGTACCGGCCGCGGTGCTGCATCCTGAGCCCACACCGGCCATGCAGTCGGAGTACCGTGTGCCGCAGGCCCTTACAGAGGGAGACGTGGTAGATGAAGGGCAGCTACATGGGATGTCTTTCTCCTCTTCTCCAGACGAAGCAGTAGCGGGAACTTCTGCTGCTCCGGCTTTAGAGGATAATAGACTCCTCCAACAGCTCCTTACTCGAGCAGCCCAGAGCCTCTTGATACAGACAGAACAGATCGAGATGGACACCGATCCCGTAATTGATATCCTGACCCCGTCAGGCCCATCTAGGGTGGCCCTACCCCTCATAAAAACCATTGCGGACACAACCCGCACCTTATGGCAAACTCCAGCCTCATTAGCCCCTACAGCCAAAAAGACTGAGAGGCGATATTTTGTCCCTACCAAGGGCTATGAACATCTTTACATGCATCCCGCGCCGGACTCCCTAGTGGTGGATGCGGCCAACCAGAGGGAGCGACAAGGTTTTCAGGGATCCACACCTAAAAATAGAGAGGCGAAAAAGTTGGACCTCTTCGGACACAAAGTCTATTCAACAGGGGGCCTACAGTTGCATATTGCCAATCAGCAGGCCCATAGTGAGCCGATATGGACACAACACGTGCTCGGCTTTATCTAGGTTTACGGACCTCCTCCCGCAGGACTCACGAACCGAGTTCTCGGCCCTCGTCGAGGAGGGCAGATTGATTACTCGAGCTTCCCTTTAGGCAGCCTTGGACGCAGCCGATTCGGCCTTGCGCACGTTGGCTACTGGTCTGGTCATGAGGCGCGGAGCCTGGCTTCAAGTTTCTGGCCTTCCCCATGAAGTCCAACAGACTATACAGGACTTACCCTTTGAAGGGCCCACGCTTTTCTCAGAAAAGATGGACAAACGCCTCCATAGCCTAAAGGACTCGCGGACCACCCTCCATTCTTTAGGCCTACACACCCCTGTTACCCAGCGTAGGCAGTTTAGGCCGCCACAGGCCCCGTGTCAGTACCAACCTCAAAATCGAGGTGATGCCTTGCGCAGAAGACCGCGGACTGGCAGGAGGAGGCAACAACAGCAGCCCTTCAGCCAGTCTTCTACCCAACCAATGCCTCCGCAGGGGCCTAGACCACCATTTTGAGGGCTCGGTCGAGGACAGCCTACCGGACAGATCTCTGGATCCTCCCAACCTTACCTTTTCATCACGTCTGTCCCCCTTCTATCGTGCGTGGGTCCGGATCACGTCAGACGCTTGGGTGCTTCGCATGGTAGAGGAGGGATATTCTATCCAGTTTTCCTCCCTCCCGCCCCACCAGCCTCCCTTTTCAGGGACCCCTCTCACGAGCAACTTCTCCTTCTAGAAGTTCAGTCCCTCCTTACAGCAGGGGCAGTGGAGGAGGTGCCTCGAGAACTACGGGGCAAGGGCTTCTATTCGCGATATTTCCTAATACCGAAAGTGAAAGGGGGCCTCAGACCTATTCTGGACTTGTGGCATCTCAACAAGTTTGTCAAGAAGCTCAAGTTCCGCATGGTCTCCCTGTCCTCCATCATTCCTTCCCTGGATCCAGGTGACTGGTATGCCGCCCTCGACTTAAAGGATGCATACTTCCATATCGCAATAATCCCTCAGCACAGGCGTTACCTCAGGTTTCTCGTCGGCAACGTTCATCTACAGTTCATGGTTCTACCCTTCGGTCTATCAGCAGCCCCAAGGGTCTTCACGAAGTGCATGGCAGTCGTGGCAGCCTTCCTGTGCAGACACGGGATCCAGGTATTTCCCTACCTGGACGATTGGCTCATCAAGGGCAGGGCCAAGGCACTCGTGGAGGCTCAGGTGGTCTTCATCAGGCACACCTTCCGCTCCCTCGGCCTCTTACTCAACGAGGCCAAGTCCACTCTTTCTCCAACACAAAGAATCGAATTCATAGGAGCACTTCTGGACTTGACACAAGCCAGAGCATATCTCCCAGAGGCCAGATTCCGAACTTTGTCCAACATCATTCTCAGCCTCCAAAGTTACCCTACCACCACAGTAAGAAGCTGCCTAACATTGCTAGGGCACATGGCAGCATGTACCTATGTCGTCAGACATGCCAGGCTCAGACTGCGCCCTCTCCAATCTTGGTTGGCAGGGGTTTATCGGCCAGTCAGGGACTCCCTAGACTCAGTGGTGACGTTACCTCGTCCGGTGTTGGACTCCCTCCAATGGTGGCTTGACCCACAGGTGGTCTGTGCGAGGGTCCCTTTCCTCGAACCAGAGCCCTCCCTGACCCTGATAACGGACGTGTCGGATCAGAGATGGGGTGCACATCTGGGCCACCTCCGGACCCAGGGTCTTTGGTCGAGGGAGGATCTTTCCTTGCACACCAATGTCAGGGAATTGCAAGCGGTACGCCTCGCGTGCAGGGCATTCAAGTCTCAGCTCGCGGGCAGGTGCGTTTCTGTCCTCACAGACAATACTCCAACGATGTTTTATATCAACAAACAGGGTGGTGCTCACTCCTCTCCCCTTTGCCAGGAGGCCCAGGCATTATGGGACTTTTGCGTACAGAACATAATTCACCTGATAGCATCCGACCTCCCCGGCACGCACAACACGCTCACGGACACTCTCAGCCGCTCCAGGGTCACGAGTGGTCTATCCACTGGGATGTAGTTCTCTCAATTTTCCGACTCTGGGGTCATCCCCAGGTGGACTTGTTTGCTTCCAAGGAGAACAGGAAGTGTCGTCAATTCTGCTCCCTCATGGGACGCAGTCAGGGATCCCTATCAGACGCTTTTCTCCTCTCTTGGGCAGATGGGCTTCTTTATGCCTTCCCCCCGACTCCCTTGATTCACAAGGTGATCCTCAAGGCCCGCAGAGATCACGCTCGACTCATCCTCATAGCTCCTGCGTGGCTGCGCCAGCACTGGTACGCGTCTCTCCTACACATGTCTACGAAGGTTCCACTCAGGTTGCCCCTACTACCGGACTTGATCACGCAGAATCGCGGTCGCCTCCTTCACCCGAACCTGGAGTCGCTCCACCTTACAGCTTGGATGCTCCATGGCTAAACCCACTGGAGTTACGATGCTCCCATCAGGTCAGACAGGTCCCGTTGGGCAGCAGGAAGCCCTCGACAAGGTCTACGTATTTGGCCAAGTGGAAGCGCTTCTCCCTCTGGGTTACACAACGCGATCAGGCCCCTTTGCTCGCCCCGATCCCTCTCATCTTGGACTATTTGCTACATCTGAGACACCTGGGACTAACTCATCGATTCGAGTACACCTTGCTGCAATCTCCGCATTCCACCCTGAAGAGGGGGGGACCTCAGTGTTTGCAAACCCACTAGTTGGACGATTCCTTAAGGGTCTTGACAGATTGTTCCCGCATATCCGTCAACCTGTCCCTGCTTGGGACCTCAATTTGGTCCTGTCTGTCCTCACGGGGCCCCCATTTGAGCCGCTGGCTTCATGCTCGCTGTTATACCCCTCATATAAGGTCGTGTTCTTGGTGGCTATCACATCAGCACAGAGAGTATTGGAACTCAGAGCTCTGACATCCAAGCCTCCATACACCGCCTTCCACAAGGACAAGGTCCAACTCAGGCTGCACCCTGCGTTCCTACCTAAGGTGGTTTCCCCGTTTCACATGGGTCAAGACATTTTTCTCCCTGTGTTTTATCCCAAGCCACACTCCTCGGCTAAGGAGCGCAGGCTGCATTCTCTGGATGTTCGCAGGGCTCTTGCGTTCTATATAGAAAGGACGAGACCCTTCAGGAAGTCGACCCAACTTTTCGTCGCTGTGGCCGACAGTAGGAAGGGGCTCTTAGTCATGTCACAGAGGATCTCGGCTTGGATCAGAACTTGCATCCAGGAGTGCTACAGTCGGGCCAATGTACCAGCCCCGCCTATCATGGTCCACTCCACAAGAGCGCAGGCCTCTTCAGCTGCGTTCCTGGCCCACATCCCAACACAGGAAATTTGTAGAGCGGCCACCTGGTCCTCAATCCACACCTTTACGGCTCACTACGCCATTACGCACCAAGCTAGGGAGGATGCTGCATTTGGCCGCGCAGTCCTCCAGTCTGCAGTGACCTCCGACCCCACCACCTAGATTTGGTTGTGAGTCACCTGCTTGGAATGGACATGAACAATCACTCGAAGAAGAAGAAACGGTTACTCACCTTCTCGTAACTGTTGTTCTTCGAGATGTGTTGTTCATGTCCATTCCAATACCCACCCTCCTACCCCTCTGTTGGAGTATCGGCAAGAAGGAACTGAGGGGGTGGGGGGGTCGGCTGGCCCCTATATACAGTGCCATAAAGGCGCCACTCCAGGGGGCGCCGGAGCCAACCCTACGGACACTGCTATGGTAAAATCTTCCAGCTGGCGTGCACGCGGCGCGCACACCCCTGCTTGGAATGGACATGAACAACACAGCTCGAAGAACAACAGTTACAAGAAGGTGAGTAACCATTTCTTTCCTAATATCCAACCTAGACCTCCCCCACTGCAACTTGAGACCATTGCTCCTTGTTCTGTCATCTGCCACCACTGAGAACAGCTGAGCTCCATCCTCTTTGGAACCCTGTGACAGGGTTGGGACTCACCACCCAGCGCCCCCTGCTGGTCGTCCTCTGGGAATTAGCTCAGTCCAGTGGAGCGCCCTCTCCTGGTGGTGTCCCGCCCATTGCCTCGCCCTTGGTTGGCGTGTGGACCCGCGTTGCTCCCAACTCGCAGCATCCTCTTCCGGACCACTGCCCTCCGGCAGTGCCCCTTAGTCCATCCACACCCCCTTCTCGGGGCGGGGGGGCGGGGTTGATCAGCAGTTTCTCTACGCCCCAGCCACCATGTCCAAACACACACCCCCCAAATCTAATCCCTCTTGTCAGGGATCTGGTGTAGTCTATAATGGCTGCTCCGTATGGCCGATGGCTGGGTGTACTGCAATGGGGGAAGAGGGAGACCCAGGCTCGCCCTCTACTCTGGATCCTGGGACCCTTTGGCGGTAGCCTCGCTGTCCTCCTTCTTTCCCCTCCATCTGTCCACATCCCTGGGCTGCTTTCCCTTCGGCCCCTCGCACCGGCTAGGCCCTTCCTCTCAGGGCCTGCAGCCTGGCAGACACCTGGCTGGAGTTCCCTTCTGCTCCCCCAGGCCTGCCCAGCACTGCGCTGTCCCAGGTGCTAGTCCCCCCCTCTAGAGACAGACCTTCCCCCATGAAGGTCTGGGACAGACTGCCTGCTCCCTTCCTGGGCAGCCTTTTTATAGGGCTGAGCCTGGCCCTGATTGGCTGTCTCCAATCTGGGCCCCGATTGGCTCCCAATAAACCCTTCTCTGATTGGCTGCTTGTCTGTGCAGGTGCACTGGCCTGCCGCAGCCCACACTCTCAGGGAGTGTGGCAGTCCGCCCAATCACAAACCCCCTTTCAGCTAGTTGAAAGCAGCTATCAAATCCCCCCTCATTCTTCTCTTCTGCAGACTAAACAATCCCAGTTCCCTCAGCCTCTCCTCATAAGTCATGTGCTCCAGCCTCCTAAAATTTTTGTTGCCCTTCGCTGGACTCTTTCCAATTTTTCCACATTAACTGGGGTTAGACTCCATGGATGCTGCAATGGCAAAAAAGAGAATTTTCTTATACTCCCACCACTGTGTCATGGGAGGTACCCATCATGTTTCATGGCATATGTGACGTTATCTAATTAAAATATGAGCATGTAGATCATTGTTACTACCACTGTTATATATTTGCAACAAATATTGTACAAAGGTTATCATCTAAGATGTCTATGGAAAGGTTATGATTTGCTGAATATAATTATGCTATCTGTATGCATGTATAATTTTTGTATTTGAAATTATGAGTATTGGCTCTATACCTGGATTTCAAATGATTACTCCTGGGGGTAACACCCATAAGGTATTTAACCTGCCCATATTGAAGGGACTATTCAAGTAAAGTGGCCTATCAAAAGGTTAGCGCACAATGGAAGATGCCCATCTATGCTGAATGGACTGTCCTGTGAACATAAGTCATGCGTGGACATGTGACTGGCCCATGTGACTCCAAACATCATCTTGTCATCTGTGATCTTCCACTAGCTGTGCTGAGGGCTTTGTTTGAAACAATGGGTTCCTTCCACATGGCAGAAGCTATAAAAGGCCCTGGAAAAAGCTCCATTTTGCCTCTTTCCTGCTCAAACCTCTGGACTATGGACTTATACTAATGGGAGCATCTAACCAAGGGACTGAGGTCCTTCCAATGATTTGGAAGCAACCAGAGACTTGACTTAAGCCAGCAATTTATTCCATCACTGCTACAAGTCTGATCCAAGAACTTTGCAATTACTCTATGTCTTTGATTCCTTTAACCAGTTTTAACTGTCACCTTTCCTTCTTTAAATAAACCTTTAGATTTTAGATCAGTAGTGTCCAACCTTTTTATGCCCAAGATCACTTTTTGAATTTAAGGGTAACCCAGGATCTACCCCACCCTTTCCCCAAGGCCCTGCCCCTTCCCCAAAGTCCCGTCCCTCTCACTCCATCCCCCCCCCGCTCTCCATTGCTCACTCTCCCCCACCCTCATTCACTTTCACCGGGCTGGGGCAAGGGGTTAGGGTATTGGAGGGGGTGCGGGCTCTGGGCTGGGGCCAAGGGGGTTGCAGTGTGGAAGGGGGCTCCGGACTGAGCCTAGGGCAGGGGGTTGGGATGCAGGAGAGGGTGTGGGGTGCTGGCTCTGAGAGGGGGGTCAAGGCTGGGGCAGCAGGGTGGGGTGCAGGGGGTATGGGGTGCTGTCTCTGGGAGGGGGCTCAGGGCTGGGGCAGGGGCTTGGGGTGAAGGAGCGGGTGAGGGGCACAAGCTCTGGGGGATGTTTGGGTGCCGGAGGGGGCTCCAGGCTGGGGCAGAGTGTTGGGGTGCAGAAGGGGGTGCAGGATGCTGGCTCTGGAAGGGGGGGGTCAGGGCCGGGGCAGGAGCTTGGGGTGCAGGAGGGGGTTCAGGGTTCAGGAGGGGGTATGGGGCATTTGGTACTATAATAAATAGTGACTAAATAAAGTAACTCCTAGACAAAGTCAATTGCCATGGTAACAAGGCAGCTTCATGCTCTATTAGCTATACCCAGGTTTGAGCCTCACTCAGAACTACACACCTCAGACTGGCTGGTGTTGCGTTTCACTCCTAGAGAGGGAGAGTTGTGACATTTAAATCAAATCATAACTTGTCCCTAAGTCTGTATATATTGGTCCATTCGATCAAAAAGAACATGCCGGCTGTATTTTGTAGCGTTTGGGAATTGTTGGTAGGCTGCGCCTTGCTTGTCTGGCTGATGAGCTGCCCCTGAGGTAAAGAAGTGAAAAAGCCATGGACAATGGTGCTCAGGGATAGCAGTACTGAGCTGGCTTTGGGGTGACCTGTAGGCCCACATCATTTGTTTTATGCTAGTAATTGGGCAATACCTGTAATTTGTAATCGCGTTTCTGAATGTTTCCCCAAAGCTTCACAAATTTTAGGCAAATTATTATTGACTCAATAATACCATTGGAGAGTGTGTTCTTCGGTGTTTATTTTTTCTCCTCTTTAAAAAGTTCCAGTCATTCAATTAGGGAGTAGAAATAAAACCATGTTACTTTGGTGACCAATCACACCCTAGGAATAGCAAACAGTCACCACAGACTGCAAATGGGCTACATTTTTTTCACCAGCCGTTCGTTGGATACATTGAGTAGCCAATCTGTTAAAGAAAACTGGGATCAATGCCAGCAGGGGTCACTCAGAGGATGAAAGGGAGAAATTCATCATGGATGCTATTGGCAACTCTGTTCCTGAATGTGTCCAGTCTCTCTAACATGTCTTTGAGATGATTTTGGATTTGCAGATCCAGCATGTGATCACATAGAGGAGCTCAGGTTTGGCTGTCTAGTCTACGTGTTATGGGAGAGTGTTAGTGTGACAGGCGACGTCTCAAATCGTAGCTCTTTGCAAGAAGCCGTTTATCAGCAGCTGATTTTCATGGAAAGATGTCGAGAATTTACTATAGTACAAATGTCACACGTTGTTACTCCCAGACGAATGGGCTCATCATCTGTGCCCACGGTGCCTTCAAGCCTCTTGAGTCAGATGCTCTAGCCAAGGTCCTGTGCTCCTTACTCAGGCAGAGCTGCCACTGACCTCAGTGAGAGATTTGGCTGGGAAAGGGCTTCAGGATCAGGACTACTTATTTTCATCGGTTGAGAACAATGAACAATGCTTCCCAGCAGCACCATATTGCTTCATGGGGAGGACAGGGATCAGAGACACCATGCTTTGATACAGCCTCCATATGGGACCTCAGAGGGGAGACTTCAGCGGTGGGATGGGGCTGGGCCTGGGGGTGAAGCTAGCATAGCGAGTGGGTCAGCACCTCCACAGCCCCAGTGACCTAAGCCAGAGCTAGTGGCTGCACAGTGGAGCTGGGCACGGGCAGGTTGCTGGGTGGGTGGATGGCAAGTTGCTGGTAGCAGAATGATCCACGCAGCTTCCCCACAAACTGCCACATCCAAAGGCCACAGCCACCCCGCAGGCTCTGCCCTGTTTTCAGTGGTGTTGTCCACAGTCAGGGCTAGCAGCCTGCTGTCCATCCATCCCCGTCTGCCTCCTCCCATGGGACTGCAGGCTGCTTGCGGGGCTGTCTGGTGTGCACCACTCCCTCTCCCCATGAGTCTGGGGGCAGGAACCATCCAGAGCCATAGGGCAGCAGAGATTAGGGGCAGAGATGCCTTGGAATCCCTGGCAGGGTAACCAGGACACTGCTGGGGTCATGTCTCCTACGCTAAGGCCTGTGGTGTGTCAGCCCTTGGGCTGATGCAGTGAGCTAGCAGGAGTGCTGCCTGCTTCTGCTGCCCGGTGGGGGCTGGAGGGGGCTGGCCCATGCAGGGAGCCCTCACCAGACCCTGCTGGTGGGGGGTGGTCAGCTAGTACCTTCTGCAGATTGTGGGGAGGTGACTGTCACAGTTGCCGGGTAACTTCACCTGTATCCCCACCGCTGAGGTCCACTCCAGGAGGGTACAATCTTGTCTTGGGTCCCCTACCATCACATGGCTCTGAGCACAGATCCTTGTCTCACTCCCTTCTAATGGAGGTTTTAAGGCTGTCCTGTTCCCTTATGTTGTGATATCCCCAAAAAGCCAGCGTGGCCAAAGGCAGCACCTGTGCTTTGTTTTCTCTCCAATGACTCTGAACAGTGTATTGCCAGCAGGTACAAGTTTCCACCCAGCTCTCTTTAAGCAAGTACATTGATTCTTTAGGTAAAAGCTTTACAGAGAAAACATATAAAAACAATAGAGGCTCCCTTATGCATGCTAAAAGATTAGCAGAGGTCACCCATCAGTCTTATGGGGCCCTGGTAGAACAAAGTCTTCCCAACAGTCAGGGCTGGCTCCAGGCACCAGCCGACCAAGCACGTGCTTGGGGCGGCACTTTAGAAGGGGCGGCCAATGTTGGGGTGGCGGGGGCGCTCACGGTATTTTTTTTTCGGTGGGGCAGCGCTCGAGGGGGTTTTTTGTTTGTTTTGGCCGGGCAGCACGGGGGGTGTTTTGGCAGCGTGGCGTTGGGGTGGGGTTTGGGCAGCCCAGCGCGGCACTCGGGGGCGGGGTTGGGCGGCCCGGTGCGGTGCTGGGCGGGGGGTTTGGGCGGCCCGGCGCAGCGCTCAGGAGGGGCAAGGGTTTCAGCGGCCCGGTGCAGTGCTGGGGGGGTGTCAGCGGCACGGCGCTGGGGGGGGGGCATGTTATGGTGGGGCGGCGCTCTTTTTTTTTGCCTGGGGCGGCAAAAAAGTTAGAGCCGCCCTGGCCCTGGTGACTGAAGAAGAAAAGCTCTAAATTGTGACCCCAACGGGCTCCAAAGGCAGGAGGTGAAGAACAAGGACCCTGAACTTATTGTATTCTAACACCTTATGATGTGAAAACCAAGCTCCCGGGTTTTGAACAGGTGGAGTAGATAAGAGTGTCCTGAGCGATTCCCATGATACAGTAATGATGAAACTTGAAGGGCTGCTCCCTACAGCTGAAGGCAAATCAAAGGGGTTTCAGTTACTGAACCCCAAATTCAAGCCACCAATGAACCCTGAGCTCCCCCTGCCCCTAGGAGGCTAGAGCAAGGCTGGGCCTGAACTCCCCAGTTCAAGGGGAGCCTTCACTCCTGTGCTGTGCGGAGAAGTCTCTGCTATTCCCCATAACAAAGGCAACATCCCCCCATGTGCAGGCAGGGCGCAGCATTTACACAATCGCTCCTCCAAGATGATGGTTAATCTCTGAGCATTAATCAAGAATGACGGACGCTAACCTTCCCGCAGCGCACCGACTCCAATGGCGCTCCCGGAGCAGTAATGATGATGGAGCTCCTTTTAAAGTACCTCTCCACTCACCGGCACTCCTCTGCTACTGGCCCAAAGGAGCTTGTTGCGTCATAGCCCAGGAAATGATTATTCATCAGCAAATGAACTTCCAGCAAGTCTCTCCCCTAGGGATGGAGGCAAAGAGTGAAAGGAAATTAACCCCCACTGTGCCACGGCAGGAGGGCATCCTCATTTATCTCTGACCAGCCGTCCTTAGGCTTGGTCTACACTAAACCCCCAAATCGAACTAAGGTACGCAACTTCAGCTACGTGAATAACGTAGCTGAAGTCGACGTACCTTAGTTCGAACTTACCGCCGTCCAGACCCGGCAGGCAGGCTCCCCCGTCGACTCCGCGTACTCCTCGCGGCGAGCAGGATTACCGGAGTCGACGGGGAGCACTTCTGAGTTTGATTTATCGCGTCCAGACTAGACGCGATAAATCGAACCCAGAAGTTCGATTGCCTGCCACCGAACCAGCGCGGTAAGTATAGACAAGACCTTAGAGAAACTGTCCTCTGGGTCTGGCTTCAATCCCCTTTCCCCAGCCCTTAGCCCCCTCCTGCACCCAAACTCCCTCCCAGATCCCGCACCCCTCCCACACTCTGAACCCTTCCGCCCCACCCTGGAGCCAGCACCCCGAGCCCAGAGCCTGTACCCCCTTCCACACCCCAACTCCCTGCCCAGCCCAGTGAAAATGAGCGGGTGAGCGAGAGTGGGGGAGAGCAAGTGACAGAGGGAGGGGGGGATGTAGTGAGTGGAGGGGGGCTCGGAGAAGGGGCAAGGCAGGGGCGAGGAAAGGGTGTTAGGTTTTCTGCAATCCAAAAGTTGGCAACCCTAGGGGCACCAGGCATGTGAGGTCACGCTGCGGGGGGGGGGGGGGGGGCAGACAAAGCCATGTCCAGTTTTGTCCCAGTCCCGGATGGGGAACAAATCTCTCAAAAAGAGGCCCACCCAGTTTAAGTCAGGACGCATGGCCTCTCTACCCCAGGGGGGCGGGGAGAGAGCTGCCCCCAACTAACCTCAGACCATCAAGGGGAGGAGGAAGCACAGATCCCGGCGGTACAGATGTAGACTCTGGCCTGGTCTACATTACACAGGTCAATGTTAAGGCAGCCCAAGTATGTCGGTGTCTGCACTACAGCCTTGTCCCATCGCTGTAAGTGCTCAACTACACCGACATAATAACGCCACCCGCAGGCGCCGACTTTCCAAAGTGCCGGGAGGCCCCAGGCCCCACCCGCACTCCACCCCTTTCCCCACACCCCCAGCCCCGCTCCAGTTCCACCCCCTCCCCCAAGCATGCACTGTCCTCGCTCCTCCGCCCTCCCTCCCAGCCTCCAGCACGCCGCGAAACAGTTGATTGCGGCAGGTGGGAGGCACGGGGAGGGAGGGGGAGGCGCTGATCGGCGGGGCCACCGGTGGACTGTGCAGACCAGGCCCACCCAGGGAAGTTGACTGTCTACACTGAATAATCTGGAGTAGCTGAGCTCCGGGCTCCAACCTCAGATAATGGCTCTTCCCTGCTCTAGAACACACAGGGCGAGACTCAGGGTAATCAGTGGGGCTGGGCTGCCTTCAATGGCAGATGGACATTCCTGCCCCCCACCCCACCCCCCAGCCTGAGCTTCAGCCAGCACTTGCTCTCCTTTGCACGCTCCTAGAGAAGGAAACGTCTGGGGCTGGTTCTCCCCTGCCCTGCACCTGGGGTCCCCACTGACTCCTGGGTCAAGGGAAGGCAAAGGCCAGGTGGAAACGTTCATCCTGCTGGCTGGGGTGTGGCTTCCATGGGGCCGTGAGCCGTGGAGACACCCAGAGCTAGGAGGGGGCGAGAGCTCAACTGAGAGCAGCTGGGGCCGGTTCCAAATGTCCCCTCTCCTTTCCTGCCCCCCCCCCCCACCTGCTTCCTTCTTTGTGCTGCCTTCGGGCTGCAGCGGAGCTGGGGCCAGGTGACAGGCTCCCATTTGGTGGTTGATACAATTGATGCAATTTCTGCTGAGTGTGTGTGGGGGGGGCACGCCAGGATCCCCGATGCAGCAGCAGCCGCAGGGAGAGCCAGCACAGCGACCAGGGCAGCATCTGGCGGCTCGAAGGACCCGGTGCTGCAAGGGATGCTTGAGGTGAGGGAGCCACACTGGGCAGGCGGCTGGTCCCGGCCCCTGCTCTGGAGGGAGTGAGGGCTTCTGTGGCTGCCTTATGCCCAGCTCGAGGCAGTTCTTTCCTAGCCCCGCTCTGGGGGGAGGAGGGACCCCCCCTGTGGTGGTGTCTGGGGTCCTCGGAGCTCCCCAGGTGTTGGGGATCTCCTTGGTGGCCCCAGTATTGGTGGGAAATCTCCTTGGGGGGCTGAGACAGCAGGGCCCTTTCTAGGGGACTTCCCGAGGGCGTCCCCGTGATGGGCAGTAAGAGCACAAGGCTGGTGGGGGGTGAGCAGCCTCCAGGGGACTCCCCAGCCCCTCCCTTATCACTGGGGCAGCCGGGGTGTCTCCCGTCAGTCAGGGAACCCAGCTCAGGTTAGCTGAGGAGCAGTCCAGTTGTCCTGGACCCTCTGTTAGAGCCAGCAGGGTGACAGGGACAGGCCAGGGGCCTGATGGGAGGAGAGGGCAGGCCGGGCGCCCTTGTGCTGCTGAGGCCCCTCCCCTATGGCTCTTGGCTTTGGTCCTCAGAACCACTGTTCCTCCCCAGCTCCACGCCCCCCTCGCTGCGCGCAGGCAGCCCAGCTGTTATTGAAGATATGAGGCGGGTGGGAGAGTGTCAGCCCCACAGCCTCCAGCATGTGGCCAACCCATGGGGTGTCGTCTCAAACCCAGCGAGAGCTGGAGCCCCAGTGACCCTCCTGGCAGCAGCGGAGCCATCAGCTGCTGTTCACCTGACCCCAGGCCTAGCGATGGTCCCAGCTCAGCAGGACTGTCCCAGGCCTGGGGCGCCGCTTGCAGCGGTTCCCCAGGGCCCAGCCAACCCACACTGCCACACGCTGAATCAGGTGTGTTCAGGTAGCTCTTGCCATTACAAACACACCCCTTCCTGGGGCCTGACCCCAAGGAGCTATCGCTTGGCTTTGCTGTAGGAGCACCAGTGATCTGTATGCTCTGTATAACCTGTATGCTCAAAAGGTCTGTTACAGTTCCCGCCCCCCCCCCCGCCCACTTGTATCCTCTCCCTCTCTGAATACCTGTGAAGTGGCTTTCTCCCTCCTGGAATGCTTGTGAGATGAATGGGCTGCTTGAACAGCTGGAAGATCAGAAGAGCTCCCAGGTAGACAAGGTGTCTGGAACTCTGATTAGGCAGCGCTCACACACCCAATGCATGGACACTGTCCGAGGTGGAGTGTGACCAACCAGATGCGGCCAAGTCATCTCTAGTCGCAGGCCATGAGGAGCAGGTCCTTAAAAGGGGAAGGGGCCATGTGCTCAGCAGTGCACTCACAAGCTTGTACCTCCCGTGAAGGCCCTTCGCCCGGACCGCCTGGCCAGTGGTTCACCGCATTGCATTCCATCATGCCTCGGGAAGACTTACCTTCATCACACCGTCCATCACTGCGCTGGGGGACACTTACCTGGAAGGATCCTGACATCTCCAGTGCCGTGCCTGGCCTGGGAGCATGAGTATGAGAGTGTGAGTGTGACACCCC
Source organism: Chrysemys picta bellii (assembly GCF_011386835.1). Lineage (NCBI taxonomy): Eukaryota > Metazoa > Chordata > Testudines > Emydidae > Chrysemys > Chrysemys picta. The sequence continues at coordinate 2,490,044 of NC_088815.1, forward strand.
CCCGCCCTCCCACTTCTTTTGAGCTTAGCTCTCAGTATAATAAACGTGCTGCTTTCTGCCAAACTCTGGTGGGTCATTAGTCCTCCCTAAGCTCACTAGGGGCCCAGTTTCGGGAACAGGCTCGGCACTGAGCGAGTGGCTTTACGAATTGGCACAAGCAAGTTGCCAGCAGTCTCCCTGTGTCGTGTTTGCTGCATGCCCAGGCTGGCCGGCTTAGGGCTCATGTAGAGCAGCTGAGTCCTACCAGGCCACCATGTGGCCTCCAGCTCCCAGACGAACGGCCAGAAGACAGGCGGATTGCACCCAGTCGAGACGGGAAGCCCTGAAATGAATCATGCACTAACCCAGCCCAGCCTGGCTGCAGAGGCCATGGGCACACACAGGGCTCTGCGCCTCCCCCGAGAGCCTGGGAGCCACTTGGGGGGCTGCTGGGAGCTGGGTGTGAATGACAGCCAGAGAAATGGGGCAGGGCATGGACAGGCTGCTGGGGAAGGTGCTCTGTGCAACAGCCCTCCCGTTCATGGCCTGGATGAACCTGCCTAGGAGTCTGTCTCCAGTTTCCTGCGGGGCCTCAGCTGGCTTGGCAATGCCCTGGGGACGTTCGCACCAACCCGAGCCAGGAGGAGCTGGAGGAGTCTTTGCTCTGACTGGCCTTTAAACAAGTGCGGGGGGGGCAGGGGGTACAGCCCCTTGGGAATTTTCTTCCCTTCCCAGCCCCCAAAGTGCCTGGATTTAAATGCTCAAGGGGCAGGAAGGGGGAGCCTCCCCCTTGTACCAGGCTGCTAGGCCTCAGGCTAGAGTGAGAGTATGGGTGCTGCTCCCGAGGCCCTGAGATTGGAGCCACAGGCCAGGCCCCCTGCTCCTGCGACGTTCTCAGCCTGGATCCAGAGTGGGACAGGTGCAGCAGGAGAGATGGCAGGAGCCTGACTCAGCACAACCTGGAGCTCAGTGGTTCTAGCCCCCTCCTGAGCACCAGGAGCCCCCTCTCACCCCCACCAGGTAGGGGGAACTGAGTGGAGGTTTCCCACATCCGGGGTGAGGGCTCTGACCACTGGGCTGGAAGCAATAAGGTGGCGGCACCCCACCTCTGTCAGGCTGCAGGGAAATCAGCACCTCGCTTATCGCCACGGAGCGCTGAGCCCGGCAGCCTCCACGCATGGGTCCCTGGCTGTGACTCACCAGCAGAGCCCTGCAACCTGATGCTGGGAGGGGATGGGGCTCAGCACACCCCCATCGGCATCGCCCAGGGTGCTCCCTGCCTGGCACACTGGGTTATGAGGCATCCATCTCCCCCTTCACTCCCGGGAGCCTGGCCTAGTGGGTCGCAGGGCATCCCTGTGTTTTCCAAGGCACATGCAAGCTAGGCCCTGCAGTGGCACCGTCCCTTTGTGGCTGGGGCCTTAGAAGTTGTGGGCAGAGAAGGAACCAGGGAGCGTTGGGGGCAGGGCTGTCTGCTTGCAGAGGCAGATTAAGGTCTCCTCCTGGGGCCCTAGGCCAGAGCAAGTGGGGGGGGCCCACCCCATCCCTTCCACCTACAGCCTCACCCCGTTTCCCCCACACACACTGTGGCCCCAAGACCAGAGAAGCTCTGTGTCCCGTCCCCCCGCATGGCCCCTGGACTGCAGTGGGGAGTGAGAGCTCCTCCAGTTCTGGAACGGCAGCCGGGATATGGACGGTGGGCTTCTCCCACCCACCACTCGGCACTTCTGCCGGGGACCGGGGTTGGGGCGCTGGGGCTTTCCCTGCCCATCCCATGTCTTGTGCCAGGGCTCCGGACTTCTGCCACCCCACAGTGGATTGGCTGGGGCCCCTGGGCCCATTGGATAATCTGCCACTGTCTGCATGTGTGCACACAGCACTGCAGGGGCTGCTCCTGACGGGTCTCGGGCTGCTGCTGCCATATGCAGGCAGTGCAAGGCCCAGGGTGCTGCCCGGCTCTTTTCCCCGCTACCCAGAACATCTGGGGTCACAGACTCTGGCACTGATGAATATGTCATTTATTTGCTGCTTGAGTGAGTGATCAGGCCACCAAAACGGGGCACCGCATAGGGTTAAATGCAAGTGCACACCCACAATCAGGTGATCACTTTAAATACATTGTTACAAATGTTCACCTACACATCTACCAATGGGATATATGCCATCATGTGCCAGCAATGCCCCTCTGCCATGTACATTGGCCAAACCGGACAGTCTCTACGCAAAAGAATTAATGGACACAAATCTGACATCAGGAATCATAATACTGAAAAACCAGTGGGAGAACACTTTAACCTGTCTAGCCATTCAATGTCAGACCTGCGGGTGGCTATCTTACAACAGAAAAACTTCAAAAACAGACTCCAACGAGAGACTGCTGAGCTGGAATTGATATGCAAACTAGACACAATCAACAAAGGATTGAATAAGGACTGGGAATGGCTGAGCCATTACAAACATTGAATCTATCTCCCCTTGTAAGTATTCTCACACTTCTTATCAAACTGTCTGCACTGGGCTAGCTTGATTATCACTTCAAAAGTTTTTTTTCTCTTACTTAATTGGCCTCTCAGAGTTGGTAAGACAACTCCCACCTGTTTATGCTCTCTGTATGTGTGTATATATATCTCCTCAATATTTATTCCACTCTATATGCATCCGAAGAAGTGGGCTGTAGCCCACGAAAGCTTATGCTCTAATAAATTTGTTAGTCTCTAAGGTGCCACAAGTACTCCTGTTCTTTTTATTGGTACAAAGTTATTGATCCAGGGCCCAGAAGTGGGTCAGACCTTCCCCAGGAAATCTAGCTATTGGAGGGGTGGGGCAGGTACTCCAACTAGGGGCTCCTACTGTGTACCGAGCTCCAGCTGCTATAGTCCCAGCTGGGCTGGGGAGGGACAGGACTTCCTCTTCCCCTGGGGGGGAGGGGAGATCAGATCCACCTCTGGGTACCTCCCCCGGCTGCAAGAAACTCTGGGGCTGCTGCCTTCAGAGTCCAACTCTGAAGGCAGCACAGAAGTGAGGGTGGCAATCCCACAACCCCCCTACCACAGCTTTTAAAAAAAAACACCCCAGCCCCTTTTTGGGCAGTGCCAGTGGTGCCATGGAGCTTGGCCCATGTTCAGAAGGGGCCCCGGCCTGTTCTGCTTGCACTGCGCCCTGAGACCCCGCGAGCCGCTGGCTCCCCCTGCCCATCACTTGCTCCTCTTGGCTGGCCAGCCTGGCCCCACATGCCAGCTCCTCTCCTCCCCCTGACCCCACCCACCGGCTCCTCTCTGCCCCTTGGCCAGACCCCAGTGTACCTCCGGCTCCTGGCAGTCTCTGCTTCTCACCACCTGTGGGGCCCCGCCTGTCTCCCCAGAGCTGAGCCCTCTGGGACTGGTGAAGAACTCTGGCCAGTCTCAGGCAGTCGGGGGGTGGGGCAGTGTGGGGGGCTTGGCTGGGCCTCTCCAGGCAAATGGATCCTGAGTCCTGATTGTGCCACTCCCGAGGGGCTAGAGCGATTCCCTGCCCCGGGACCAGCCCTGGCTGTGCTGCCGGCTCAGCCCAGCAGACACAGTCCCCTCCCAGCAGGGCCGGTGGGGCATGAGGGAGTGGGTCTCTGGGGGATCGGGGCAGGGTATTGGGCAGTGAAGGGGGCAGGGAAGTTCTCTGTGTGTGCTGGGACAATAGGGAGTGGGTGTTCCGTGTGGGGTGTTGTGGGGCTGTGGGCAGGGGGGCGCTGGACAGGGGTGGTGTTGTGCAGGGTGCTGTGTATTGGGGGGGGGACTTGGAAGGGTGCCCTGGGGGGGGCTCTGGCCATAAGCAGTCGGGGGGGGGTGTTGCAGAGGTGCCTACTCTCTGATTTCTCCAGGGGCCCCAGGCCCTGCGTCCACTCTACGCTTTCCCCCAAGACCCCACCCTGGCCCCGCCTCTTCCCGCCCCCCACCCCACCTGCCCTGCTCCACACCTCCTCCGAGTGCCCCCTACCCTCGCTCTGCCTCTTCCTGCCCCTGCTGCTCCCCCAGCGCCTCAGCAGGGCCACCGGTGGGTGCTCAGCACACACTATTTTTTTCCTGTGGGTGCTCCAGCCCTGGAGTTGGTGCCCATAGGTGTTGGCCGGGGGAAGGAGGGGAGGGCTGTGTGGCACGGCATGGGCCCGCCCCCGAGGGGAAGAGGCATGCTGGCAGCACAGGGCTGGGCAGGTCACTGTGCATCTGGCAACTGCTGGTTTATAAATAGTGCCCTCGCACTGGACTGGGTGGCGTGGGGCCATCCCCTCCATGCCATGCCCCTGGCTGGCCCCTCAATCTGGGGACCGACCTCCCCATGCCATGCTCCATTGCCCCCATGGCAGCCCACAAATATGTTTGGCGCTGGGCCCACAAAAGGTTAATGCAGCCCTGCTTTTGGGTCGGGACCCCCACAGTTACATGTGAAATTGACTAATTTTAGAACCCTCTGGCTGTGAAATTGACCAAAATGGACAGTGAATTTGGTAGGGCCCAAATGATAAATTGTATAAACACTTTTCTGCCTAACACTAAGATCAGTTTGCTAACTCAGTTGTTTACCTGATTGAACTGCTGACCCTGGTGTTTACCTGATCAGGTTGCTGGCTCAGCTTTTCACTTTCCTTGCCAGACAAGCAGGCAAATCTTCACATGTCCCAACACCTACAATATACATTTTACACATCACATCCTACCCATGGGGAAAGAAGGTGACCACTCGAGGTGCCAGCCACAAGTTCTGTCCTGCACTGCAGTCAAAGGAAGCAGCAGTTCCCAGCCAGTGACCAGCTCGGGGGTGCAGCCCAGCCAGCAAAAGGCTCGAGCATAAGGGAAGGGTAATGTGACAGATTTCTGTTACTGTGACGTTATTGATATAATCTGGGACCATATAGATCATTGTTGCAACCAAGGTCCTGTAGTGGCATGCAAATCTTGTATAAAGGGGGTCAAATGGGGTGTCTAAGACAAGGTTATGGTTTACTGGTTATGATTATGCTGTCTATATGTGTGTATCACTTTTGTAGTTGAAGTTATGAATATTGGCTCTATACTGTCTGTATTTCAAACTTATGCTATGCTGCTGGGTGACATCCCAGACAAACTGGTGTTAGCTCTGCCTAGCCTGCTTGATGGCCCATTAAGGACCATCAGCTATACAATGGACCCATTGAGAGAAGGCAGATACGCCTTGTAACTCAGCAAAGTATGCAGGGACTGGCCCATGTGACTCCAGACTCCATTTTGTTGTAATTTTCCACAGTAAGAACAAAGAGGTGTTCTTACACCTGGAAAAGACTATATAAGGCTGATGCCTCATCTCCATCTTGTCTTCAATCCTGCTTCTTACCTCTGGAGGAACTTTGCTACAAGCTGAAGCTTTGAACAAAGGACTGAGGACCCATCCCAGCGGGGGATGTATTCCAGAGACTTGATTTGAACCTGCAGTTTATTCCATCGCTGCTGCAAGCCTGAACCAAGAACTTTGCCATTACTGTATGTAATTGATTCCATTTAACCAATTCTAACTCTCATCTCTATCTTTTTCCTTTTATGAATAAACCTTTAGATTTTAGATTCTAAAGGATTGGCAACAGCGTGATTTGTGGGTAAGATCTGATTTGTACATTGACCTGGGTCTGGGGCTTGGTCCTTTGGGATCAGGAGAACCTTTTTCTTTTACTGGGGTATTGGTTTTCATAACCATTTGTCCCCATAACGAGTGGTACTGGTGGTAATACTGGGAAACTGGAGTGTCTAAGGAGATTGCTTGTGAGACTTGCAGTTAGCCAGTGGGGTGAGACTGAAGTCCTCTTAGTCTGGCTGGTTTGGTTTGCCTTAGAGGTGGAAAAAACCCCAGCCTTGGGCTGTAACTGCCCTGTTTGAGCAATTTGTCCTGAGTTGGCACTCTCAGTTGGGTTCCGCCAGAACCGCATTGTCACAGTTACCAATCTGCTTGAGGCGTCAGGTGATCAGGCTGAGGCTGAGGATCGTTAGGGGAGGAGATGAAGGAGCACACCAAGTGACTAAATTTTAAAGCTTTAACAGCAGTGAATGCTGGGTGCTTCCCACATTACTCAGAGGAAGAAAGAAAGCATTAGTGCCTGCACCTTAACCCACTTTCACACTAATACACGCACAACCCCTGGCTGGCCAAGCCTGGGTGTAACATAAGAACAAGGGGGGAAGGGGGGACGAGAGTTTTGTCCTGTGCACAGGCCGTCCAGGGTCCGCTGTTGATTTTCAACTTGCTTCAGCTTTCGGGAGGGTTTTAAGTTTGGGGGGGGGGGGGGGGATTTTGTTTAGGGACCTTTGTTCCTCGTGCTTTTTGTACCAGTTTAAACCAGCCTTTCATGGCTTTCTCAGCTTTCCCAAAACACACTGGCTTCAGGGATGCAAAGCTGTTGTTTTCCCCCTCGCGGGCCTTCACTGTCTCACTAGTTTTCACAGCCCCTGCAGTTTTGTTGAGCTAAATTCTTCTTTCTCATGGCTGGTCGGGGTTGGAATCCAGGCCCCCATCTTTTTTGGCAGGCAGCCGAGAGTCGGTTGTGTGCCGTGGCCTTGGGCTGGAGTTAGCGTTTTATCTTTGGACCTAGCTGGAGCATCGAGTTAAGCTGTTTCCTTCTCCCTTTCTCCCCCTTCGGCCTCTTGCAACCTCCAAAGGAACCTTTCACTCCACACTCACACCGTTAACCCATCTCAAAATACCTTGCAATGCCTGCACCAGAGTTAACAACATACAATGCTGATCTGCCTCCCCAGGGAACCCACTGAGGGAGGGGGCCATTGGGTTGTGACAGTCCCCTCCTTGATCCCGAATCAACATTTTGTTGTGAGGGGTCACAACTTAGGTTTTTACCCTTCCTCTGGGTTACTGTTGGCTTGCTACATAAACAGCAATATAGCACAAACAAAATTGTTAGGGCGGCAACAATTGCATACACTAGCCAGTAGTGGCTTTTGGCTTTATTAGTAACATAGCATAACACATTTGTTTGTTGGCATAGATGCCCCATTTGGATGGCTGTGGCAAAGGCAGCTTTTTGTAGATTAAATGTGTGCTGCAACATTGTAAAGGACGAGACATTTGTTTGGAACATGGTTAGTTGTTTTTGGGTGTGCATTAATGGTAGGAAAACATTGGGTGTGATTTATTTAAAATTAAATACAACATAGTTAGAAACATTAACAATGCTTTGAATAACAGCGGGCCAGTGCACTGAAAACTGTTGTGGTTTAGATTATAACAGCAAGTTGAGAGGCACTTTGAGGTTGGTGGTTTTTTAAATACATGCTGAGGTATTGGTAAACAGATGCGCCTTAGTGGGGGCGTATTTTGATGCCTTTTCTTTTTAGCAGATGTGTTGACCCACCTTGTAAAAGCGGCCTGGCATTGCCCTTTTTTTACACATTATTTGAGGGGGTTTTATAGAACATAGTTGCCAGGTGTTGTCCTTTGCAAGTTATATGTGCTGATAGTTAGGAGAGGCAGTTAGCATATACCGCTTAACCGTGTTTTTGGGGGAGCCTTTTTAAAGGCCTCGTTGGAGCATTATAGGGGGCTTATACTTTTTTTATAGGGCCAAAGGCCGTGAACAAGCAGGCTATGCCTGTGCACTTTTCGTTGGTGAGCCTTTAGGAGTAGAGAAAAGGCCACTGCTTTTGTGGAATTTTGGAGTGAGAGTGGACTTTTTTGGGCCAGGCTTTGTGGAGCACATTTTTTTGGAAGTTACAGACCTGCTGGGTTAAATATTGTTAAAGCTGGGCATACACCGAGTTTTAAACTAGCTGGTTTTTGGCCTTAATTAGTTTTTGTAAGGTGTTTTGTGTGTGGAGGGTTAATTTGGCAGTGTGATTAAGGGCAGAGGTGGCCACTGTAAGGTGGGTGAGATTTGCACTTGTAACCAGCCCCATGGCCTGTTTTAATTGTTTTCATTGTTTGTTTTTTAGGGCCCCTTGCTGAATATTTGGAATACTAGCTGCTGTATTGGCCCAATTTTACAATGAGCTTACTAAGGTTTGCCTTTTTGGGGGGGACAAGGACAACGTTTGCCTGAGGAGGGCAAGTTGGAGGGTGCCCCCCCCCCCCCGGTACAACTGGGGAGGAAGGCAGGAACCTGAAAGTGTGTTAGGGGCAGGTAAAGATTTAAAACTTTTAAGGTGGCATTAAGGAGGATTTAGCGTTGAGTGGCCGCTTTTTATTTGATGGCCGGTAACATTTGCCACCACTGCTGATGGGGGGGGGGGAAGACGTGGAGGTGCTTTTTTAGGACCATTTTTTTAAGACTGGGGGCTAAGCGGAGGAGGATTGTATTGCAATGAAGGATTTTGCAGGCCTGAAGCAGAAGGAGCAGTTTTACCAATTTTGTTTGGGGTGTTTTGGGGCTTTTGCTATTACTGCCTGTCTTGTTAACAAAGCCAAAGGGAAAGAAAAAGAACAACGTAAATGCACCTATTGGGGAAACTGAGGAACATATAAAACTTTTTAAGTTATTAGTTATTTTGTTACAGCCCACCCTGGCTTTTGTTATGAATGTTGTTTGCCTGGTTTAGGAGGTTACAACAATGGTTACAACAATGATATTGCATTTAGGGATTAATAATTGCTATTGCTTGCCAAAGGGCCTTTTATTTTGCTTTAGGCTACCACATGCGGAACAGGGTTGGTTTTGTTGGGATTTATGGAAGGTTTGGGGCCACCCATTAGATATTCTGCTGTGGCCCTAGTGTGTTTATTTGGACTATGCATTGCCTTTATGGCTTTTTTTTCTCTTTAGCCTTATGCCACATTGTGGCTTGGGCCCCTTTTGCAGCTTGAACCAGGGACAGCCTCTGGAGTTTTTTTGTTTGCTTGTTTGTTTTTTATACAATTATAATTATTTAGATAATTTTATAAACAGATGGAAACCCAGATAGTTTAGGCAGATGGCAGGTTTACAATTGAGGCCCACGATGCCATGACCAGAAACCTAAGGAAAAACATATGTTTTAAACTGATTGGTATAGGCCCATTTTAGTTTGCCTGGCAGCTGAAGCTGGTACCTTAATGGGGAGATGCAATTTACAATGGGGTATGACCCACCCACTTGGCATTTGGAATGTGGGCTGCCTTTTTTAGCTTTTGCAACATACACTTTTTTTTTTTTTTAGTCCACTGGCTTGAGGTTTGGGGTAGCCAACAGTGCTAACAACAAGACAAACAACACAAGACAAGACAGAGAACACAAAACACAATTTTTATTGTGATCGTAGATTTATGGTATTTTGGGTTGCCTTTTAGCTGATATTAGCTTTTTTTGATTTTTTGAAAGACAAAAAGAACATGTTTTTACCCCTTTGGGGGTGGCAGATTATTGCTTAAAATATATATATTTTTTATCCCTTTTACAATATACATTGCACATGTTTTTGGGAAAATGCACATTTTTTTACACTGCTTTGTTTTTACATAGCTATATATATAAATTATCCTTTTTTTATACATTTGGGGCAGTTAAGTTTTAATAGAACCGCCTTATGGTTTTTTTTAGCAAATATGACTAAATTGTTTATAGTTAAATGATTTTAATTAGATAGTTTTTTTGCCTGGATTATTTATAGATTTTTTTTTTTAAAGGGCCCATTTTGTTTTTTAGAATGGCTGCAAAGAAACCAAGAATATTTTTATATAATACTTTTTTTAAAACATTTTTACAAAGTTTAACTGCTTAATTTTTTTAGCCTTTGCAGAGTTAACTTTTTACTTTTTTTAATTACTTGCTTATTTTTTTAAATGACACTTTATTAACTTAGATTTTATTATTTTAAGTACTATTTTTTTATGTTTGTACTTAATTTTTTTTTTAACTTATGCCACTATGCCCCTAGGGCTTCTAACCTGTTTTTTAATTTTTTTATTTGTTGCCTGCCTACTTGTTTGGGCCCGATTTTGTTTTTTTTTAATTGAACCATTTTTTTTATGGGCACAGGCTTTGTTTTACTACCTGTCATAACTATAAAGGGAAGGGTAACAGCCCTCCTGTGTACAATACTATAAAATCCCTCCTGGCCAGAGACTCCAAAATCCTTTTACCTGTAAAGGGTTAAGAAGCTCAGGTAACCTGGCTGACACCTGACCCGAAGGACCAATAAGGGGACAAGATACTTTCAAATCTTGGTGGGGGGGAAGGCTTTTGTTTATGCTCTTTGTTTTTGTGGTTGTTCGCTCTTGGGACTGAGAGGGACCAGACATCAATCCAGGCTCTCCAAATCTTTCTGAACAAGTCTCTCATATTTCAAACTTTTAAGTAAACAGCCAGACAAGGCGTGTTAGTTTTTATCTTTGTTTTCTCAACTTGTAAATGTACCTTTTTGCTAGAGTGTTTACCTCTGTTTGCTGTAACTTTGAACCTAAGGCTAGAGGGGGATCCCCTGGGCTCTTTAAGTTTGATTACCCTGTAAAGTTATTTTCTATCCTGATTTTACAGAGATGATTTTTACCTTTTTCTTTAATTAAAAGCCTTCTTTTTAAGAACCTGATTGATTTTCCTTGTTTTAAGATCCAAGGGGTTTGGATCTGTATTCACCAGGGAATTGGTGAAGAGTCTCTCAAGGCTACCCAGGGAAGGGAATTAGCACATTGGGAGTGGTGGCAGTGGACCAGATCTAAGCTGGTAGTTAAGCTTAGAAGTTTTCATGCAGGCCCCCATATCTGTACCCTAAAGTTCAGAGTGGGGAAGCAGCCTTGACACTATCACTTTAGCAAGGAGGGTGGGCTTTTTAACTAGCCCCCAACCCTTTTTATTTTTTAATTTTTTTTTTTGTAATTACCCCATGGGATGCTTTTTTTTGTAGTTGGGGGTGCCGTACATACGACCCCTTTTTTTTGCCCACCGTAATGGCTGCCACCTGGACAGAATGCATGGCCAAGTGGCGTTTTAACTGTTTGATTTTTTTTTATGGCTTACACACTGCTGCTGCGGCGTATGCTGGGCACAAATGGTTACATTTTTGATGAGTTTTTGCAGGACCGGTACTTGCTTAGCTAGTGCTTTTAGGTGGGTGTGTTTTGCCTTTTTTGCCTGGAAGTTGTGTTTTAAGGCCTGCAACTTGTTTTGGGCATAGGCTTGGGTTGCCGCCTGGTTAGTGATTTGCGCTTTTAGTTACCTAATTGTTACTAGCTGTTGGGTACACACCTTTTTTTTTACAACATTTGATACCACATGATCTCTGCAGTTTATATTAATTTTACAGCTGCCCCTACATTTTTACCCTTTTGCTTTTTATACTTGGCATGCAGGTTTAACAAATTTTGCCCAGTAAGCATGCTTTTTGAAACTTTGCCAAGGAATCCCAGGGATTGTATTTTACTTTGGTGAGAGCCCTTTTTAACCGGGAGAGGCCCTTACCCCCCTTTGAAAAAGGCAACAGGGTTTGGGGGGTTTTTTGCTGCCTTTTTTGTGGCACAGACATTTAGTTTACCAGCCTTTTGTGACCCCAATGAGCCAGGCAGCCAAAATTTTGTGTCCGCGCTTCCTAATGCCCGTGCGTTTAGCCTTGAACCCATTGTTGACGCCATTGCCCATGACTGCAGGACTTTTGAGTTCACAGCTGTACCCTTTTGTTTTTTGAACATGGTGTTACAATTTGTTAGTTTTACTTTTTTTTAATTACTTGAGATTGTATGTTGCCCGCATTCTCCACCAAAATTGTGACAGATTTATGTTACCAATCTGCCTGAGGTGTCAGGTGATCAGGCTGAGGCTGAGGATCGTTAGGGGAGGAGATGAAGGAGCACACCAAGTGACTAAATTTTAAAGCTTTAACAGCGGTGAATGCTGGGTGCTTCCCACATTACTCAGAGGAAGAAAGAAAGCATTAGTGCCCGCACCCTAACCCACTTTCACACTCATACATGCACAACCCCAGGCTGGCCAAGCCTGAGTGTAACGTAAGAAGAAGAGGGGGAAGGGTGGACGAGAGTTTTGTCCTGTGCACAGGCCGTCCAGGGTCCGCTGTTGATTTTCAACTTGCTTCAACTTTTGGGAGGGTTTTAAGTTTTGTGGGGGGGGTTGTTTAGGGACCTTTGTTTCTCATGCTTTTTGTACCAGTTTAAACGCAGCCTTTCATGGCTTTCTCAGCTTTCCCAAAACACACCGGCTTCAGGGACACTAAACTATTATTTTCCCCCTCACTGGCCTTCACTAGTTTTCGCAGCCCCTGCAGTTTTGTTTAGGTGACAAGTCTGAGGAACTGTCCCAGATTGAAGTGTTGACAGAGGAAGTCTTGGAGCAAATTAATAAATTAAATGGCCGTGCCCACACTGCATTATGGGACAGTCCCAGAATGCTCTTGGCTCCTCTCCAATGCCACTGCTCTAAGGGAGCTGAATCTTCCAGAGCTCGTCTCCAGCCCCCCTACAGGATATGTCCTTGGGCCAGGTCTGCTCTGGATTCCCACAGAGATTTTGCTTCATTCGGTGCTGGATGCTGCTCAGGAGTCACTGGTGGAGCGAGGGCAGCAGGGACGCTGGTTTCTTGGGGACACAAATCCAGGCGATACAACCCGGACGTTTGGGACAGATGAGTGCAGGCTGTATCCTTAGAACAAGGATACATGCTGAGGAACCCAGGCAGTGACATGTCTGCCTGCGGGGGCTGAACCCTGGTGCTCTGAATCCAAAAGCACAAGAGGCTCTGGCTTGAGCAAAGGGAGCGGGGCATAAGCACCTATTTATCTGAGGCCTGATTTGGTGGGGGCTCCACCCATGAAAGGCTCCTGCTGTATCAGCAGCAGGCAATGGGGGTGTGGGCTGCACAGCACAGGCTTTCAGGGCAGGGGGCCAGAAATGGGGATGCACCATAAATCCACTTCATCTGCTTCTCTTGCATGGTTTAACTCATTGTGAGCCTGCCCTGAATGCCCAGTTGGTACTGGCTACTGTTACAACCCAATGGCCCCCTCCCTCAGGGGGTCCCCTGGGGAGGCAGATCAACATTGTATGTTGCTAACGCTGGTGCAGGCATTGCAAGGTATTTTGGGAAGGGTTAAAGCTATGAGTGCAGGTTGCAAGAGGCTGAAGGGGGAGAAACGAAGAAGGAAACAGGTTAACTTAATGCTCCAGCTAGGTTCAAAGGAGGGACTGGAGCCAAGCATTATTGTCACTGTCTGAGAGGAGCGAAGCTGGCATGAGCAGGGAATGGCCTTGACACTGCCTAGCCAGGCGGCCCCTTGCTCGGCGACATCTCCATTTGCTAATGCTGCTTTCTTTGCTTGAGTAAACTCTTAGGGCTGATGTTTAGCTGCCCGGGCCCTTCCCTGCCTGTCTGCTCTGGATCTGGGTCTGGAATGGGCCAGCGGCCAGCCCGTGATGGCTCTGAATGGTGGACACTGCCCAGGGGAGAACATGGGGGAGGGGGGGCTCTGAGGGACAGGGAGGAGTGGGGGGTCTGAGAGGCAGGAGGAGGAGGGAGGACTGGAGAGGGGGAGGGACAAGGTGTGGGGAGGAAGGGAGGAGAGAGAGAGAAAATACACTGGGGGAGAAAACCAATAAAAAACCCAAAGAGAGAGAAAATGACAACCTCCCCCCCCCACCCCCCAGAAGGGGCTGTGGAGGGAAAAGACCAGGACAAGGAGCAGGATGGGCAGCAAGAGACACGTGTGCAAAGGACAAAGCCAACAGGAGAGGAACCTCCACCCTAGGCTGTGAAATGCGTCACTCACTGGACAATGAAATACAGAGTGTGCGTGCGGTGTGTGTGACTAAGTTTGCACAGTGTATGTGCAGTGTGTATGTAGTGTGCATGGGTGTGTGCAGTGTGCGCATGCAGGGAGCATGTGGGTGGGTGTTTAGGGGTGTGTAGTGCATGTGCACAGGTGTGTGGGTGTGTATAGGTGTGTGTGCAGTGTGTGTGTGCAGGGGGCATGGATGGGTGTACAGGTATGTGCAGTGTGTGCGGATGGGTTGTGGGTGTGCAGTGTGTGTGTGGGTGTACAGGTGTGTGGAGTGTGTTTGCACGGGGTGTGTGTGCAGTGGGTGTATACAGGTGTGTGTGCACGGGGCATGTGGTTGGGTGTATAGGTGTGTGCAGTGGGCATGTGGGTGGTGTGTGTGCAGGGGACATGTGTATGCAGTGTGTGTATATTAGTATGTGCACTGGGTGAGAGCGTCTCCCTTCTGCCCAGTGGAGTCACAGCAACAAGGACCGGGTTTAATACCTAGGGGTGCCTCTTAAAAAGACAACACAGAACCGGTTCAAGCCTGGGAAACCCTAACACCACCCCGGACACAGCTAAGAGGCAAAACTTCCCCACACTGAGCGTGTGCGTAAACATTATTAAAAGGGGAAGAGAACCCAGCATTAATTTGGGAAAAATCCATGACCAGTTCAAAACCATGTGACCATAAGCAAACCCCGCCCTGCAGCGCACTGGGCAGTGTCCCTTGTTTCGAATGAATGTCCCTTAACACATCACTCCCCTCTCTGCCAGCTGCATCCCATTCCCAGGGGCTGTCCTTGCTTAGTGCAGACCCAGCATTCAGAGGGGAGTTCACGAGGCTCACCTCCCACCCCAGGGTCAGGGGGGGGCACCGAGCAGTGCTTCTGCCACTGGCTCACAGCCGCCGCTGCGCACTGCTCTTGCGACCTCCCGTTCTGCGCTTCTGACACTTACCCCGGCCCACAGTGATTGCAGCAGGTAGTGGGGTACCCCACAGGCAGAGCAGTCTCTGTGGTCGCTGACCCCACACACTCTATGACGGAGACCCTAGACCGGCCCAGCAGTGAGGCCAGCTCCAGGAATCACCAACCAGAAACAAGGACTCTCAGTTGAGTCTAATCAGCTCTGTCCTTACACGCTGGAGAGAGGCAGCTCAAACTGCATCTAGGACTCTAGGCCCGGGCTACCCCCTGAGGTACAAACACCCACCCCCCACTAGGATTTGGCATCCCGACTCCCTGCTTTGCAAGTGAACTCAGGTTAGGATGACCCCCCCCCCTCCAATCAGGTCAGGCTGAGCACCGTGCTACTGCCCTTAGCTCAGCCAGTCAGGATCACCTCGCATTCAGTACCAGAGCAACCTGACACCCAGAACCAGCTAGGGGGAGGGGATACGTGGGTATGGGGTGCAGTGGGTGTGTACAGATATGCAGTGGGGGTGCAGTGGACCCAATCCCCCCAATCCAGCCAGCAATCCAAGGAGCTCAGCAGAGCTGAAACCTGCCTGCTGGGGACCAAGCTGGAGGAGGCGAGGGAATTGCATGCTCACACTCTGAACAGCTGCATCATTATGGTGAGTGGGGCTGATGGGCGGAGCCAGGCAACACAATGCTGAGTGGTTCATTCCCCAGCCTGCCCCTGCGGTTGGTCGGTGTCTCTAACTTGTCTGGGAGAGGAAGTGTCTTCTAGGGCAGGGGTCATAGAATCATAGAATCATAGAATATCAGAGTTGGAAGGGACCTCAAGAGGTCATCTAGTCCAACCCCCTGCTCAAAGCAGGACCAATTCCCAGCTAAATCATCCCAGCCAGGGCTTTGTCAAGTCGGGCCTTAAAAACCTTCAAGGAAGGAGACTCCACCACCTCCCTAGGTAACGCATTCCAGTGTTTCACCACCCTCCTAGTGAAATAGTTTTTCCTGATATCCAACCTGGACCTCCCCCACTGCAACTTGAGACCATTGCTCCTTGTTCTGTCATCTGCCATCACTGAGAACAGCCGAGCTCCATCCTCTTTGGAACCCCCCTTCAGGTAGTTGAAGGCTGCTATCAAATCCCCCCTCACTCTTCTCTTCTGCAGACTAAACAATCCCAGTTCCCTCAGCCTCTCCTCATAAGTCATGTGCTCCAGACCCCTAATCATTTTTGTTGCCCTCCGCTGGACTCTCCAATTTTTCCACATCCTTCTTGTAGTGTGGGGCCCAAAACTGGACACAGTATTCCAGATGAGGCCTCACCAATGTCGAATAAAGGGGAACGATCACGTTCCTCGATCTGCTGGCAATGCCCCTACTTATACAGCCCAAAATGCCGTTAGCCTTCTTGGCAACAAGAGCACACTGTTGACTCATATCCAGCTTCTCGTCCACTGTGACCCCTAGGTCCTTTTCTGCAGAACTGCTACCTAGCCATTCGGTCCCTAGTCTGTAGCAGTGCATGGGATTCTTCCGTCCTAAGTGCAGGACTCTGCACTTGTCCTTGTTGAATCTCATCAGGTTTTTTTCGGCCCAATCCTCTAATTTGTCTAGGTCCCTCTCTATCCGATCCCTACCCTCTAGTGTATCTACCACGCCTCCTAGTTTAGTGTCATCTGCAAACTTGCTGAGAGTGCAGTCCACACCATCCTCCAGATCATTAATAAAGATATTAAACAAAACCGGCCCCAGGACCGACCCTTGGGGCACTCCGCTTGAAACCGGCTGCCAACTAGACATGGAGCCATTGATCACTACCCGTTGAGCCCGACGATCTAGCCAGCTTTCTATCCACTTTACAGTCCATTCATCCAGCCCATACTTCTTTAACTTGGCGGCAAGAATACTGTGGGAGACCGTACCAAAAGCTTTGCTAAAGTCAAGGAATAACACATCCACTGCTTTCCCCTCATCCACAGAGCCAGTTATCTCATCATAGAAGGCTATTAGGTTAGTCAGGCACGACTTCCCCTTCGTGAATCCATGCTGACTGTTCCTGATCACTTTCCTCTCCTCTAAATGTTTCATAATTGATTCCTTGAGGACCTGCTCCATGATTTTTCCAGGGACTGAGGTGAGGCTGACTGGCCTGTAGTTCCCCGGATCCTCCTTCTTCCCTTTTTTAAAGATGGGCACTACATTAGCCTTTTTCCAGTCATCTGGGACCTCCCCCGATCACCATGAGTTTTCAAAAATAATGGCTAATGGCTCTGCAATCTCACCCGCCAACTCCTTTAGCACCCTCGGATGCAGCGCATCCGGCCCCATGGACTTGTGCACGTCCAGTTTTTCTAAATAGTCCCAAACCACTTCTTTCTCCACAGAGGGCTGGTCACCTTCTCCCCATGCTGTACTGCCCAGTGCAGCAATCTGGGAGCTGACCTTGTGCGTGAAGACAGAGGCAAAAAAATCATTGAGTACATTAGCTTTTTCCACATCCTCGGTCACTAGGTTGCCTCCCTCATTCAGTAAGGGGCCCACACTTTCCTTGATTTTCTTCTTGTTGCTAACATACCTGAAGAAACCCTTCTTGTTACTCTTAACATCTCTTGCTAACTGCAACTCCAAGTGTGATTTGGCCTTCCTGATTTCACTCCTGCACGCCTGAGCAATATTTTTATACTCCTCCCTGGTCATTTGTCCAATCTTCCACTTCTTATAAGCCTCTTTTTTGCGTTTAAGATCAGCAAGGATTTCACTGTTTAGCCAAGCTGGTCGCCTGCCATATTTACTATTCTTTCTACACATCGGGATGGTTTGTTCCTGCAACCTCAATAAGGATTCTTTAAAATACAGCCAGCTCTCCTGGACCCCTTTGCCCTTCATGTTATTCTCCCAGGGGATCCTGCCCATCTGTTCCCTGAGGGAGTCAAAGTCTGCTTTTCTGAAGTCCAGGGTCCATATTCTGCTGCTCTCCTTTCTTCCTTGTGTCAGGATCCTGAACTCGACCATCTCATGGTCACTGCCTCCCAGGTTCCCATCCACTTTTGCTTCCCCTACTAGTTCTTCCCTGTTTGTGAGTAGCAGGTCAAGAAAAGCTTTGCCCCTAGTTGGTTCCTCCAGCACTTGCACCAGGAAATTGTCCCCTATACTATCCAAAAATTTCCTGGATTGCCTGTGCACCGCTGTATTGCTCTCCCAGCAGATATCAGGGTGATTAAAGTCTCCCATGAGAACCAGGGCCTGCGATCTAGCAACTTCTGCTAGTTGCCAGAGCGGCGAACAGCAGAGGCGAGCGGCGAACAGCAGAGGCTAACAGCAGGAGTTTGCCTGGGAGCTGTCCAAGAGGAGGTACGCTAAGTGCTGCATTAGGGGGGCTGTGTTGGTGAGTATCTGAGTGCCTGCTGCTGGGACAGTTGGTCAGTTTGACCGTGTGCTTGATTGCTTGCTTGCTTGTTTGAAAAGTGTGAATTGGGAGTGCTTTGTTCCAGGTGGGCCTTGAGTGGGCCTGACTGGTATATAAGGGCAGTCAGCAGCGATCCAGCTGAGCGGCGAACAGCAGAGGCTAACAGCAGGAGTTTGCCTGGGAGCTGTCCAAGAGGAGGTACGCTAAGTGCTGCATTAGGGGGGCTGTGTTGGTGAGTATCTGAGTGCCTGCTGCTGGGACAGTTGGTCAGTTTGACCGTGTGCTTGATTGCTTGCTTGCTTGTTTGAAAAGTGTGAATTGGGAGTGCTTTGTTCCAGGTGGGCCTTGAGTGGGCCTGACTGGTATATAAGGGCAGTCAGCAGCGAACCAGCTGAGCGGCGAACAGCAGAGGCTAACAGCAGGAGTTTGCCTGGGAGCTGTCCAAGAGGAGGTACGCTAAGTGCTGCATTAGGGGGGCTGTGTTGGTGAGTATCTGAGTGCCTGCTGCTGGGACAGTTGGTCAGTTTGACCGTGTGCTTGATTGCTTGCTTGTTTGTTTGAAAAGTGTGAATTGGGAGTGCTTTGTTCCAGGTGGGCCTTGAGTGGGCCTGACTGGGCAGTCAGCAGCGAACCAGCTGAGCGGTGAACAGCAGAGGCTAACAGCGGGAGTTTGCCTGGGAGTTCGCGTGGGGAGAGCGCACTGAGGCTTTCATCTGCAGGTTTCTCCGAGTAGTTCCTGCAACAGTTGAGGAAGCTCCTAAGAGGACGGTGATATGGAAGGTGAGCGATCAGCTGTTGTAACCTGCACAGGTTGTGCCATGTTTGTCTTTCTTCCGCAGGACAGAAGTGACTTTGTCTGTACAAAGTGCAAGCTGGTCTCCATATTGGAGGAGAAGGTTCGAGGGCTGGAGAAACAAGTATCGACTCTGCGTTGCATAAGGGAAAATGAAGATTTCCTGGACAGACGTCAGGAGATGCTTCTACGGCCACAATGTTCTGAAGATTCAGAGCAGGCGCAGCAGGGACAGAAGGATTGTGAGGAGGTTTGGCAGCATGTGACCTCCAGAAGAAGAAAGAGGAGCGTCCATGCACCAGCAATGGAGATACAGGTGAGCAATCGTTTCCATGTTCTCTCTACAGGTGCTAATGCGGAGAGTGGACTAGATGGCCCATCTGAGGTAAGGGAGCAGAAGGAGACTCCACCGATTGGAAGGCAAAAGATGCACTGTCCTAGGAATGCGGGTTCCACGACCACCACTCCCAAGAGGAGGAGGAGGGTGGTGGTGGTCGGGGACTCCCTCCTCAGGGGGACTGAGTCATCTATCTGCCGCCCTGACCGGGAAAACCGAGAGGTCTGCTGCTTGCCAGGAGCTAGGATACACGATGTGACAGAGAGACTGCCGAGACTCATCAAGCCCTCGGATCGCTACCCCTTCCTGCTTCTCCACGTGGGCACCAATGATACTGCCAAGAATGACCTTGAGCGGATCACTGCAGACTACGTGGCTCTGGGAAGAAGGATAAAGGAGTTTGAGGTGCAAGTGGTGTTCTCGTCCATCCTCCCTGTGCAAGGAAAAGGCCGGGGTAGAGACCGTCGAATCGTGGAAGTCAACGAATGGCTACGCAGGTGGTGTCGGAGAGAAGGCTTTGGATTCTTCAACCATGGGATGGTGTTCCAAGAAGAAGGAGTGCTAGGCAGAGACGGGCTCCACCTAACGAAGAGAGGGAAGAGCATCTTCGCCAGCAGGCTGGCTAACCTAGTGAGGAGGGCTTTAAACTAGGTTCACCGGGAGAAGGAGACCAAAGCCCTGAGGTAAGTGGGGAAATGGGATCCTGGGAGGAAGCACAAGCAGGAGAGCGCAAGAGGGGAGGACTCCTGTCTCATGCTGAGAAAGAGGGACGATCATTGAGTTATCTTAAGTGCCTATACACAAATGCAAGAAGCCTGGGAAACAAGCAGGGAGAACTGGAAGTCCTGGCACAGTCAGGGAACTATGATGTGATTGGAATAACAGAGACTTGGTGGGATAACTCACATGACTGGAGTACTGTCATGGATGGATATAAACTGTTCAGGAAGGACAGGCAGGGCAGAAAAGTTGCATTGTATGTAAGAGAGGAGTATGACTGCTCAGAGCTCCGGTATGATACTGCAGAAAAACCTGAGTGTCTCTGGATAAAGTTGAGAAGTGGGAGCAACAAGGGTGATGTCGTGGTTGGAGTCTGCTATAGACCACCAGACCAGGGGGATGAGGTGGACGAGGCTTTCTTCTGGCAACTAGCAGAAGTTGCTAGATCACAGGCCCTGGTTCTCATGGGAGACTTTAATCACCCTGATATCTGCTGGGAGAGCAATACAGCGGTGCACAGGCAATCCAGGAAATTTTTGGAAAGCGTAGGGGACAATTTCCTGGTGCAAGTGCTGGAGGAACCAACTAGGGGCAAAGCTTTTCTTGACCTGCTGCTCACAAACAGGGAAGAACTAGTAGGGGAAGCAAAAGTGGATGGGAACCTGGGAGGCAGTGACCATGAGATGGTCGAGTTCAGGATCCTGACACAAGGAAGAAAGGAGAGCAGCAGAATATGGACCCTGGACTTCAGAAAAGCAGACTTTGACTCCCTCAGGGAACAGATGGGCAGGATCCCCTGGGAGAATAACATGAAGGGCAAAGGGGTCCAGGAGAGCTGGCTGTATTTTAAAGAATCCTTATTGAGGTTGCAGGAACAAACCATCCCGATGTGTAGAAAGAATAGTAAATATGGCAGGCGACCAGCTTGGCTAAACAGTGAAATCCTTGCTGATCTTAAACGCAAAAAAGAGGCTTATAAGAAGTGGAAGATTGGACAAATGACCAGGGAGGAGTATAAAAATATTGCTCAGGCGTGCAGGAGTGAAATCAGGAAGGCCAAATCACACTTGGAGTTGCAGTTAGCAAGAGATGTTAAGAGTAACAAGAAGGGTTTCTTCAGGTATGTTAGCAACAAGAAGAAAATCAAGGAAAGTGTGGGCCCCTTACTGAATGAGGGAGGCAACCTAGTGACCGAGGATGTGGAAAAAGCTAATGTACTCAATGATTTTTTTGCCTCTGTCTTCACGCACAAGGTCAGCTCCCAGATTGCTGCACTGGGCAGTACAGCATGGGGAGAAGGTGACCAGCCCTCTGTGGAGAAAGAAGTGGTTTGGGACTATTTAGAAAAACTGGACGTGCACAAGTCCATGGGGCCGGATGCGCTGCATCCGAGGGTGCTAAAGGAGTTGGCGGGTGAGATTGCAGAGCCATTAGCCATTATTTTTGAAAACTCATGGCGATTGGGGGAGGTCCCAGATGACTGGAAAAAGGCTAATGTAGTGCCCATCTTTAAAAAAGGGAAGAAGGAGGATCCGGGGAACTACAGGCCAGTCAGCCTCACCTCAGTCCCTGGAAAAATTATGGAGCAGGTCCTCAAGGAATCAATTATGAAACATTTAGAGGAAAGGAAAGTGATCAGGAACAGTCAGCATGGATTCACGAAGGGGAAGTCGTGCCTGACTAACCTAATTGCCTTCTATAATGAGATAACTGGCTCTGTGGATGAGGGGAAAGCAGTGGATGTGTTATTTCTTGACTTTAGCAAAGCTTTTGATACTGTCTCCCACAGTATTCTTGCCACCAAGTTAAAGAAGTATGGGCTGGATGAATGGACTGTAAGGTGGATAGAAAGCTGGCTAGCTCGTCGGGCTCAACGGGTAGTGATCAATGGCTCCATGTCTAGTTGGCAGCTGGTTTCAAGTGGAGTGCCCCAAGGGTCGGTCCTGGGGCCGGTTTTGTTCAATATCTTTATTAATGATTTGGAGGATGGTGTGGACTGCACTCTCAGCAAGTTTGCAGATGACACTAAACTAGGAGGCGTGGTAGATACACTAGAGGGTAGGGATCGGATACAGAGGGACCTAGACAAATTAGAGGATTGGGCAGAAAAAAACCTGATGAGGTTCAACAAGGACAAGTGCAGAGTCCTGCACTTAGGACGGAAGAATCCCATGCACTGCTACAGACTAGGGACTGAATGGCTAGGTAGCAGTTCTGCTGAAAAGGACCTAGGGGTCACAGTGGACGAGAAGCTGGATATGAATCAACAGTGTGCTCTTGTTGCCAAGAAGGCTAACGGCATTTTGGGCTGTATAAGTAGGGGCATTGCCAGCAGATCGAGGAACGTGATCGTTCCCCTTTATTCGACATTGGTGAGGCCTCATCTGGAATACTGTGTCCAGTTTTGGGCCCCACACTACAAGAAGGATGTGGAAAAATTGGAAAGAGTCCAGCGGAGGGCAACAAAAATGATTAGGGGTCTGGAGCATATGACTTATGAGGAGAGGCTGAGAGAACTGGGATTGTTTAGTCTCCAGAAGAGAAGAATGAGGGGGGATTTGATAGCAGCCTTCAACTACCTGAAGGGGGGTTCCAAAGAGGATGGAGCTCGGCTGTTCTCAGTGGTGGCAGATGACAGAACAAGGAGCAATGGTCTCAAGTTGCGGTGGGGGAAGTCCAGGTTGGATATCAGGAAAAACTATTTCACTAGGAGGGTGGTGAAACACTGGAATGCGTTACCTAGGGAGGTGGTGGAGTCTCCTTCCTTGGAGGTTTTTAAGGCCCGGCTTGACAAAGCCCTGGCTGGGATGATTTAGCTGGGAATTGGTCCTGCTTTGAGCAGGGGGTTGGACTAGATGACCTCTTGAGGTCCCTTCCAACTCTGATATTCTATGATTCTATGAAGAAAGCCTCGTCCACCTCATCCCCCTGGTCTGGTGGTCTATAGCAGACTCCAACCACGACATCACCCTTGTTGCTCACACTTCTCAACTTTATCCAGAGACTCTCAGGTTTTTCTGCAGTTTCATACCGGAGCTCTGAGCAGTCATACTCCTCTCTTACATACAACGCAACTCCCCCACCTTTTCTGCCCTGCCTGTCCTTCCTGAACAGTTTATATCCATCCATGACAGTACTCCAGTCATGTGAGTTATCCCATCAAGTCTCTGTTATTCCAATCACATCATAGTTCCCTGACTGTGCCAGGACTTCCAGTTCTCCCTGCTTGTTTCCCAGGCTTCTTGCATTTGTGTATAGGCACTTAAGATAACTCATTGATCGTCCCTCTTTCTCAGCATGAGACAGGAGTCCTCCCCTCTTGCGCTCTCCTGCTTGTGCTTCCTCCCAGGATCCCATTTCCCCACTTACCTCAGGGCTTTGATCTCCTTCTCCCGGTGAACCTAGTTTAAAGCCCTCCTCACTAGGTTAGCCAGCCTGCTGGCGAAGATGCTCTTCCCTCTCTTCGTTAGGTGGAGCCCGTCTCTGCCTAGCACTCCTTCTTCTTGGAACACCATCCCATGGTTGAAGAATCCAAAGCCTTCTCTCCGACACCACCTGCGTAGCCATTCGTTGACTTCCAAAGTGGGGTGTGCAGACCCCAGGGGGTGCGCAAGAGGATCTATTGGGGGACGCGGCAGGAGGAGTGCCACCAGGGCAAAAGGGCAGCAAGGCAGGAGAAGCGCCGCTGGGGGAGGAGGGGGGGGAAGGGTGGCCGGGGGAGCGCCGCCCTAAGATTGGCCAGAATGCCGCCCCTTACAGTGTGCCGCCCCAGGCACGTGCTTCCTACGCTGGTGCCTGGAGCCGGCCCTTCGAGGTATCCTGAGGGAAGAGTGGGAGTTCCACAACGCGGAGGGGTTGACAGTGGCACCCTCACTCATTCGTTCACTTTCAGCGTATTGCGATGTATTGCAATTTACGTGTACCCGTTTAAGTGGATTTACGGATCATATTATCTAGTTTTAACTAAACTAACCCTCACAAAATGGACAAGTGGCTTAAAAAGATTCCTGCAAAAGAAACCGCGGATTGAAGATAATACTAATAACTCGCGCACAAGCGAACAAGAAAATGACAGAGCTGACAGTTCTCCTACTCCTAGTACGAGCTCTTCATCAGCCACATTACGAGGTAAAAACAATGCCGATCTAATCAGATCTGACAAGAAGTTGGCCAAAAAAATTCGAAATGATCAAGAAGACTATTTGAAATATGGTATATTGTGCCTTGAGATATTAGCTAATGATAGAATGAAGCCATCACGATTAGCAAGACATTTAAAAACTAAGCATCTAGAACATGAAGACCTCTACAATTTTTTCAGCGATGTTTAAAGTCATGCAATACTCAATCCAGTACTTTACAAAATTTCAACAGTAAATGACTTCTTTAATAAAAACAATGTTTTATGGAAAAACTGTCTAAGTGTAACCACTGATGGAGCGGCTGCTTTGACTGGAATAAAGAAAGGATTCCAGGGTAAGGTTACAGAGAGAGCACCACACGTGAAATTAATTCACAGCATCATTCATAGGCAAGCTATTGCAGCAAAGAAGTTGGATCCAGAAGTGCACAAGTGCTACAGGATGTCATCGATGTGGTTAATTTTATAAAAACAAGACCTTTAAATAGTAGAATCTTTACAATACTTTGTAATGAGATGGGGAGTGACCATGAAAATGTTTTGTACCACACAGAGGTTCGCTGATGATTTAGTAAGTGAAGCCAACAATGCACTTCTTCCATTTGGATCTACATATCTTTGTGAGGCATCTTTTTCAGTTATGACAGCCATTAAAACCAAGGTGCGAAACCAGAACTAAGAACCAGACCTTAGAATCGCTGTATCACAAAGTGTTAAACTAAGATTTTCAAAAATAACGAAGCATATTCAATCACATTGCTCTCACTTATTATTAATAATAATATTTTTAGTGAGAGCAAAAAGGTTTTTTGTACCGTTAATAATAAAATAAAAAGATATTTTTAAAATATTGTTTATTTCATCTTTATCTCATCCTTTTTTAATGTCTATTTTTTTGTGTATGTTTTATAATGTACATAATATATTAGTACAGTAGTATATGTATATAATTTATACATAAATAAATATACATATATTGGGGGTGCGTGCTCAAAATTTTTTACTGATGGGGTGCGCGGTCAAAAAAGCGTGGAGAACACGGCCCTAGAGCCCCATTGCAATGTATCTGCAGCACCATGTATGGACAAATTCATGGCATCTCTACACTGCTGCTCTGGTTAGGCTGGGATCACTGCCCCAGAATTCTCTCCATTGGTACCATTGTTCAATGCCACTGGAGGGTGCTGTTGCACAGATTGGGGTTAGCCACTTGTGCGCTTCCTGCCATTTGCCATGTTGCACGGGAACACGCCCTTGGGCAGCAGCACGTGGCTGCATAATGGCCAAAACACAGCGCTCACGCGCAACCAGGGAGTGGCTGGTGGAAAGCGCCTTTCAGCTGCTTGCTTGGACTGGACAGAACCAAAGCTACTTAGGCCTGGTCTACACTACGACTTTAATTCGGATTTATCAGCTTTAATTCGAATTTACCCTGCAACCGTCCACACAACGACGCTATTTATTTCGATGTAAAGGGCCCTTTAAATCGATTTCTGTACTCCACCCCGACGAGCGGAGTAGTGCCAAAATCGATTTTAACATTTCGAATTAGGGATAGTGTGGCCGCAATTCGATGGTATTGGCCTCCGGGAGCTATCCCACAGTGCATCATTGTGACCGCTCTGGACAGCAATCTAAACTTGGATGCACTGGCCAGGTAGACAGGAAAAGCCCCGCGAACATTTGAATTTCATTTCCTGTTTGCCCAGCGTGGAGAGCACAGGTGACCACAGATAGCTCATCAGCACAGGTAACCATGCAGGCTGATAATCGAAAAAGAGCACCAGCATGGACCGTGAGGGAGGTACTGGATCTGATCGCTGTATGGGGAGAGGATTCAGTGCTTGCAGAACTTCGTTCTAAAAGACGAAATGCCAAAACTTTTGAAAAAATCTCCAGGGGCATGATGGAGAGAGGCCACAATAGGGACTCAGATCAGTGCTGCGTGAAAGTCAAGGAGCTCAGACAAGCCTATCAAAAAACAAAGGAGGCAAACAGTCGCTCTGGGTCAGAGCCGCGGACATGCTGCTTCTACGCCGAGCTGCATGCAATTTAGGGGGGGCTGCCACCACTACCCCACCTGTGATCGTGGATTCCGGGTCGGGGATAGTCTCATCAGCGACACCTGAGGATTCTGCCGATGGGGGAGAGGAGGAGGAGCTTGCAGAGAGCACACAGCACTCCGTTCTCCCCAACAGCCAGGATCTTTTTCTCACCCTGACTGAAGATATCACTCCTGGTAACCTGGTTGAAATACGGGAACTTAATTAAGGGGACAGAGGTGGCCGTTCCTACTGGGCTGTTTGCCTGTGGCGGAAAATAAATCCTTCCCTGCAGTTAGCCAAGCGCAGATGGGAAATTGGCCCTGAGCTTTTCGCGTTTGGCTAGCAGGGATCTTCCCTGTTACCAGCCACGCGGTGGGGGGAGGGGTACCGTGATCATCCCAGAGAATTCATGGCGGGAGGGGGGCGGCGGCGGGGGGTGGTGGTTAGTTTGGTTCCTGCAGGGATCTTCCCTGATACCAGCCACGCGGTGGGGGGGAGGGGTACAGCGATCATCCCAGAGAATTCATGGCGGGGGGGTGGGTGGTTAGTTTGTTTTCTGCTGCTGCTGCTGAATGTTAACAGAAAAACCGCAGCACTCTACAGGCTATGCTTGGTATGTGGGAAAGGAGGGCGCAGAAGCTGTAAGACAATGGCTTACCATGGCCGCATGCAAGCCGAATTCTGTTGCCCAGACCTGTGATCTCTAGCAGCAAAGCCACAGGCACTCAGCATTAAGAGGCAAAATGCGACCTTGCACAGAAATCACATGTGCTATGTAATGTGAATAGTGTTGGTCACCGTGAAAGAGTATAAGCATTGTTCTGCAAAATGTATCTTTTTAAACAATTCTCTCTTTTTTCCCCTCCCTACAGCAGCTGCAAATTCCTCAAGCCTCCCTCCTCCATCCCGAAGGCTATCACAGATAAGGCGTCGTAAGAAGAGAACGCGAGATGAGATGTTTTCTGAAATTATGGAATCCAGCCGCAGTGACAGAGCTCATCTGAATGAGTGGAAGGAAACAGTTTCAAAGTATAGGAAAGAAGCCAGTGAACGTGAGGACAGGAGGGACCAACGTGAGGACATGAGGGACCAACGTGAGGAGAGGAGAGACGCTCGAGATGAGAGGTGGTGGCAGGAAGATCAGAGGAGGCAGGATGCAACGCTGGGGCTGCTGCGTGAGCAAACAGACATGCTCCGGCGTCTGGTGGAGCTTCAGGAACGGCTGCTGGAAAACAGACTGCCGCTTCAGCCCCTGTTCCACCCTCCCCCCTCCCCATGTTCCGTAACCTCCTCACCCAGACGTGTAAGAACGCGGAGGGGGAGGCTCCGTACACCTTCCCATTCCACCCCAGTAGACAGCCCAAGGAAAAGGCTGTCATTTTTTTAACCTTTTCTTTGTGGCTTTTTCCTTCCCAGCAATCCTCCTCCCAAATATCACCCGGGTTCCCTCCCTCTTTTTCTAATCTATTAATAAAGAATAAATGATTTTTAAATGATAGTGACTTTATTTGGTTTGAAAGAAAGCTGGGGGAAGGGGGAGGGTGGGTTCCTTACATAAAATCAGTCAATAAAGGGGGCGGGTTTTCATGAAGGAGAAACAAACAGATATTTCACACTGTAGCCTGGCCAGTCATGAAACTGGTTTTCAAAGCTTCTCTGATGCACAGCGCTTCCTGGTGTGCTCTTCTAATCGCCCTGGTGTCTGGCTGCGCGTAATCAGCAGCCAGGCGATTTGCCTCAGCCTCCCACCCCGCCATAAAGGTCTCCCCCTTACTTTCACAGAGATTGTGGAGCACGCAGCAAGCAGAAATAACAATGGGGAGATTTCTTTGGCTGAGGTCTGAGCGAGTCAATAATGATCGCCAGCGACCTTTTAAACGGCCAAATGCACATTCTACCACCATTCTGCACTTGCTTAGCCTGTAGTTAAACAGCTCCTGACTCCTGTCCAGGCTGCCTGTGTATGGCTTCATGAGCCATGGCATTAAGGGGTAGGCTGGGTCCCCAAGGATAACTATAGGCATTTCAACATCCCCAACGGTTATTTTCTGGTCCCGGAAGAAAGTCCCTTCCTCCAGCTTTTGAAACAGACCAGAGTTCCTGAAGATGCGAGCATCATGTACCTTTCCCGGCCATCCCACGTTGATGTTAGTGAAACGTCCCTTGTGATCCACCAGGGCTTGCAGCAGCATTGAGAAGTACCCTTTTCGGTTTATGTACTCGGTGGCTTGGTGCTCCAGTGCCAAGATAGGGATATGGGTTCCGTCTATCGCCCCACCACAGTTAGGGAATCCCATTGCAGCAAAACCATCCACTATGGCCTGCACATTTCCCAGAGTCACTAACTTTCGTAGCAGCACCTGAGTGATTGCTTTGGCTACTTGCATCACAGCAGCCCCCACAGTAGATTTGCCCACTCCAAATTGATTCCCGACTGACCGGTAGCTGTCTGGCGTTGCAAGCTTCCACAGGGCTATCGCCACGCGCTTCTCAACTGTGAGGGCTGCTCTCATCTTGGTATTCTGGCGTTTCAGGGCAGGGGACAGCAAGTCACAAAGTTCCATGAAAGTGCCCTTACGCATGCGAAAGTTCCGCAGCCACTGGGAATCATCCCACACTATGCGGTCCCACCAGTCTGTGCTTGTTTCCCTTGCCCAGAATCGGCGTTCCATGGATAGAATCTGCCCCATTAACAACATGATCTCCAAAGCACTGGGACCCGTGGTTTCACAGAATTCTGTATCTGTGTCCGTGTCCATGTCCATGTCAATGTCCTCATCATGCTTGTCGCTGCGCTGCCGCCGCCGCTGCCTCCTCACCTTGTTTTTCTGGTCCTGGCTCAGCATAAACTCCACGAGAACGCGCGAGGTGTTTACAATGTTCATGACTGCTGTCTTGAGCTGAGCGGGCTCCATGCTTGCCGTGGTATGGAGTCTGCAGTGTTCACCCACCCAGGAAAAAAGGCGCGAAATGGTTGTCTGCCGTCCGTTGCTTTCATGCAGGGAGGGAGGGAGGGAGGAGGTGAGGCTGTACCCAGAACCACCTGCGACAATGTTTTTTGTCCCATTCTGGGATCTTAACCCAGAATTCCAATGGGCGCGGGAGACTGCGGGAACTATGGGATAGCTATGGGATAGCTACCCACAGTGCAACGCTGCAGAAATCGATGCTTGCCCCGGTACTTGGACGCACACCGCCGAATTAATGTGCTTAGTGTGGCCGCATACATTTCGACTTTATACAACCTATTTTTCAAATTCGAATTATATAAATTCGGATTAATCCCGTAGTGTAGACATACCCTTAGACAAGGCTCCTGGACTGGGGCAGGTCCTGAGGAGATCTGTCCTGTCCTGTCCAGCCAGGCAGGAGGGACCCCAGGAGAGTCTAGAAGGCGCTCTGAAGGAAGCAGAGCAGCACTGGGGCTAACAGGGTTTCCTTAGCTTAAAGAAGCTCCTTGTTCAGTGTTGGAAGAAAGCTTCACTACAGCCAGGCATAGACTTGTAATCTTGATAATACCAAGAGCCTGGCAAACAATAACAGCGGCAGGAGCTAGAGACAGGTGAAAAAGGGAATTTCCCACAAAAACATTAAGAAGGAAACAAAACTTGTTTTTTTCTGAAATTTTCACTGAATTTTTAAATTTTCAGCAAACCCTCCCCGCCCCCCCAGTAACAGCTTGTGACACCCAAACGTTTTAGAGTTTCCATCAGTAAGTGGGAATATTTTTAAAAAATGAAAATATTTTGCAAAAGTTTTGGAAAACCTATCAAGAAGCTGCAGCAGTCCCAGAGCCCCAGAGCCCTTAATGTGGCCAGACGGAGCTTCACGCTGCCAGGGACGTGCCCAGCTAGAGGAGCACAGGACATTGCTACTACTGGCTATTCAGAACAAAAGCATGGGGCTCTCTGGCTGCCTGCCGCAGACAGGCAGTGCCAAGAGACCAGCCCATGGGAAGGGCAGAGGCTGTAAACAAGGCAACATTAATTCGTTTTGCAGGTTTTAGTCAAAATGTTGTAAAATGCAGGAAATCGCAGCTGGCATTTCAAATATTATTTTCATTGTTTTTATGGCAGAAGCATTCAAGGGCCCCAGCAGTACTTAGGTGGACGCATGGCCTGAGCCACTCAGTCAGGCCTATGTACTCTAGGGCCAGTGACTTCCTTCCGCCCTTTTTGAAAACACCCTTTTCTGAAGCTGGGTGTCCCTATACTATGGAGTGGAGCATTTCCTTCCGCAACAATGTTCTCTTTAATTATAACCCGCAGCTCGACTCTGTGTCCAACTGATTCCTGCATAACTTGGCAGCAGCGAGAGCAGCCCCTGCTGGGCACCAGGGCTAGCTGTTGCAGAAAAGCTGGGCAGGGATATCCAGGACCAGCTCACCAGAGTTTTAAGGTACATATTTAATTCAGAATTTCCCAACTGGTTAATTGCCTAAAAACTCGCAATTCATGAAGAAAAGGCTCAGAATGCTCCTCAGAGAAACTCTCAGCAAGACAAAGTGGCTTGATCATTGGCTTAGGTAGATGATTGCCTCCACCTCTTGTATTGTCTCAGTCCCATCCCTCATTGCTTCCCAAAGCTAGCTCCTCTGGTCCCTCTCCGCTACCCTGAAGACAAGATCCATGCACAGAGGGCTCCGTTGTCTTCAGCAGACAGTGGCTGTTGGGACATACTACACGGAGCTGTATTCTGCAGAGCCTCTCCCCCTCTGTCCTCTCTCTAACTCTAGTAACTCAGCTAAGGGCTCCTATTGGCTTTTATCATTTCACTTCGAACTGTTCAGTGCCTCTTTCCAGGTTCCAAACTTAAGCTCTGCCTCCGCTTCTTGGCGTTTACATTCTAATCTTCCATTTTCTCTTCCTACTCTGTGGCAGACCAGCTCTGTAAATGCTCTAGCCCAGCTTAGAGGGATTTTTACTGCTATTTAACATTACCAGGCTGCACTTCGCCGTTAATGCAGAGTCCTGGACCTACACTTAGGAAATTAGGTTGATATAACTAGATCTAAAGGGTCTGAAAAATCCACACCCCTGAGTGACAGAGTTAAACTGACTGAACTGCCAGCGTCAATGGGAGAATTCTCCTGTCAGTCTAGCTACTGCCTCTCGGGGAGATGGAGCACCTACAGTGACAGGAGAACCCCTCCCATCCGTGCAGGTAATGTCTTCACTAAAGCACTACAGTTACACTGCTGCAGCGTTTCAAGTGTAGACAAGTCCTTTGTCACTTATCGGGAGAGTAGCTAGTGAGCCCCAACAGCAATCAGGACCGCAGGGTGCTAGGCGCTGTACACACCCATACCCACGGCAGTCCCTGCCCTCAGAGACTTCCCATCGAAGATGAGACACAGCAGATGTCTGTAAGACAGAGGCGGGAAACACAAGCTAACAGTGAAATGACTCTGATTTACATGATATACCCTGGTCACAGCACCCCAGCCATTGGCATGGTCCACAAGTACCATGGCAGAGTGGAGCTTTAAGGAGAGAGCTGAATGTAGTGTAATTGGGGGAAAAGTTAATAGTCTGGGGGTGTGTTAACAGGAATGTCATATGTAAGACGCAGGAGGTAATTGTACCGCTGTACACGGCACTGGTCAGGCTTCAGCTGGAGAACTGTGTCCAGTTCTGGGTGCCCCACATTAGGCGAGACGTGGACAAATTGAAGAGAGTCCAGAGGAGAGCAAAAGAATTATTAAAGGTTTAGCAAACCCGAGCTATGAGAAAAGGTTAAAAACCTGGGCACGTTTAGTCTTGAGAAAAGACAACTGAAGGACAACTTGGTAACAGTTTTCAAATACGTTAAGGGCTGTTTTGATAGCAGGCAGCCATTCTTCACGTCCTCTGAATCACAGAATATCAGGGTTGGAAGGGACCTCAGGAGGTCATCTAGTCCAACCCCCTGCTCAAAGCAGGACCAATCCCCAACTAAATCATCCCAGCCACGGCTTTGTCAAGCCTGACCTTAAAAACCTCTAAGGAAGGAGATTCCACCACCTCCCTAGGTAACCCATTCCAGTGCTAGTAACACCACCCTCCTAGTGAAAATTTTTTTCCTAATATCCAACCTAAACCTCCCCCACTGCAACTTGAGACCATTACTCCTTGTTCTGTCATCTGCTACCACTGAGAACAGTCTAGATTCATCCTCTTTGGAACCCCCCTTTCAGGTAGTTGAAAGCAGCTATCAAATCCCCCCTCATTCTTCTCTTCTGCAGACTAAACAATCCCAGTTCCCTCAGCCTCTCCTCATAAGTCATGTGCTCCAGACCCCTAATCATTTTTGTTGCCCTCCGCTGGACTCTTTCCAATTTTTCCACATCCTTCTTGCAGTGTGGGGCCCAAAACTGGACACAGTACTCCAGATGAGGCCTCACCAATGTTGAATAGAGGGGAATGATCATGTCCCTCGATCTGCTGGCAATGCCCTTACTTATATAGCCCAAAATGCTGCTAGCCTTCTTGGCAACAATCATAGAATCATAGAATATCAGAGTTGGAAGGGACCTCAAGAGGTCATCTAGTCCAACCCCCTGCTCAAAGCAGGACCAATTCCCAGCTAAATCATCCCAGCCAGGGCTTTGTCAAGCCGGGCCTTAAAAACCTCCAAGGAAGGAGACTCCACCACCTCCCTAGGTAACGCATTCCAGTGTTTCACCACCCTCCTAGTGAAATAGTTTTTCCTGATATCCAACCTGGACCTCCCCCACCGCAACTTGAGACCATTGCTCCTTGTTCTGTCATCTGCCACCACTGAGAACAGCCGAGCTCCATCCTCTTTGGAACCCCCCTTCAGGTAGTTGAAGGCTGCTATCAAATCCCCCCTCATTCTTCTCTTCTGGAGACTAAACAATCCCAGTTCTCTCAGCCTCTCCTCATAAGTCATGTGCTCCAGACCCCTAATCATTTTTGTTGCCCTCCGCTGGACTCTTTCCAATTTTTCCACATCCTTCTTGTAGTGTGGGGCCCAAAACTGGACACAGTATTCCAGATGAGGCCTCACCAATGTCGAATAAAGGGGAACGATCACGTTCCTCGATCTGCTGGCAATGCCCCTACTTATACAGCCCAAAATGCCGTTAGCCTTCTTGGCAACAAGAGCACACTGTTGACTCATATCCAGCTTCTCGTCCACTGTGACCCCTAGGTCCTTTTCAGCAGAACTGCTACCTAGCCATTCGGTCCCTAGTCTGTAGCAGTGCATGGGATTCTTCCGTCCTAAGTGCAGGACTCTGCACTTGTCCTTGTTGAACCTCATCAGGTTTTTTTCTGCCCAATCCTCTAATTTGTCTAGGTCCCTCTGTATCCGATCCCTACCCTCTAGTGTATCTACCACGCCTCCTAGTTTAGTGTCATCTGCAAACTTGCTGAGAGTGCAGTCCACACCATCCTCCAGATCATTAATAAAGATATTAAACAAAACCGGCCCCAGGACCGACCCTTGGGGCACTCCACTTGAAACCGGCTGCCAACTAGACATGGAGCCATTGATCACTACCCGTTGAGCCCGACGATCTAGCCAGCTTTCTATCCACCTTACAGTCCATTCATCCAGCCCATACTTCTTTAACTTGGTGGCAAGAATACTGTGGGAGACAGTATCAAAAGCTTTGCTAAAGTCAAGAAATAACACATCCACTGCTTTCCCCTCATCCACAGAGCCAGTTATCTCATCATAGAAGGCAATTAGGTTAGTCAGGCACGACTTCCCCTTCGTGAATCCATGCTGACTGTTCCTGATCACTTTCCTCTCCTCTAAATGTTTCATAATTGATTCCTTGAGGACCTGCTCCATAATTTTTCCAGGGACTGAGGTGAGGCTGACTGGCCTGTAGTTCCCCGGATCCTCCTTCTTCCCTTTTTTAAAGATGGGCACTACATTAGCCTTTTTCCAGTCATCTGGGACCTCCCCCGATCGCCATGAGTTTTCAAAAATAATGGCTAATGGCTCTGCAATCTCACCCGCCAACTCCTTTAGCACCCTCGGATGCAGCGCATCCGGCCCCATGGACTTGTGCACGTCCAGTTTTTCTAAATAGTCCCGAACCACTTCTTTCTCCACAGAGGGCTGGTCACCTTCTCCCCATGCTGTACTGCCCAGTGCAGCAATCTGGGAGCTGACCTTGTGCGTGAAGACAGAGGCAAAAAAATCATTGAGTACATTAGCTTTTTCCACATCCTCGGTCACTAGGTTGCCTCCCTCATTCAGTAAGGGGCCCACACTTTCCTTGATTTTCTTCTTGTTGCTAACATACCTGAAGAAACCCTTCTTGTTACTCTTAACATCTCTTGCTAACTGCAACTCCAAGTGTGATTTGGCCTTCCTGATTTCACTCCTGCACGCCTGAGCAATATTTTTATACTCCTCCCTGGTCATTTGTCCAATCTTCCACTTCTTATAAGCCTCTTTTTTGCGTTTAAGATCAGCAAGGATTTCACTGTTTAGCCAAGCTGGTCGCCTGCCATATTTACTATTCTTTCTACACATCGGGATGGTTTGTTCCTGCAACCTCAATAAGGATTCTTTAAAATACAGCCAGCTCTCCTGGACCCCTTTGCCCTTCATGTTATTCTCCCAGGGGATCCTGCCCATCTGTTCCCTGAGGGAGTCAAAGTCTGCTTTTCTGAAGTCCAGGGTCCATATTCTGCTGCTCTCCTTTCTTCCTTGTGTCAGGATCCTGAACTCGACCATCTCATGGTCACTGCCTCCCAGGTTCCCATCCACTTTTGCTTCCCCTACTAGTTCTTCCCTGTTTGTGAGTAGCAGGTCAAGAAAAGCTTTGCCCCTAGTTGGTTCCTCCAGCACTTGCACCAGGAAATTGTCCCCTACGCTTTCCAAAAATTTCCTGGATTGCCTGTGCACCGCTGTATTGCTCTCCCAGCAGATATCAGGGTGATTAAAGTCTCCCATGAGAACCAGGGCCTGCGATCTAGCAACTTCTGCTAGTTGCCAGAAGAAAGCCTCGTCCACCTCATCCCCCTGGTCTGGTGGTCTATAGCAGACTCCAACCACGACATCACCCTTGTTGCTCCCACTTCTCAACTTTATCCAGAGACTCTCAGGTTTTTCTGCAGTATCATACCGGAGCTCTGAGCAGTCATACTCCTCTCTTACATACAATGCAACTTTTCTGCCCTGCCTGTCCTTCCTGAACAGTTTATATCCATCCATGACAGTACTCCAGTCATGTGAGTTATCCCACCAAGTCTCTGTTATTCCAATCACATTATAGTTCCCTGACTGTGCCAGGACTTCCAGTTCTCCCTGCTTGTTTCCCAGGCTTCTTGCATTTGTGTATAGGCACTTTAGATAACTCAATGATCGTCCCTCTTTCTCAGCATGAGACAGGAGTCCTCCCCTCTTGCGCTCTCCTGCTTGTGCTTCCTCCCAGGATCCCATTTCCCCACTTACCTCAGGGCTTTGGTCTCCTTCCCCTGGTGAACCTAGTTTAAAGCCCTCCTCACTAAGTGTAAAGCCCTCCTCACAATGGCACACTGTCGACTCATTTCCAGCTTCTCGTCCACTATAACCCCTAAGTCCTTTTCTGCAGAACTGCTACCTAGCCATTCGGTCCCTAGTCTGTAGCAGCGTATGGGATTCTTCCGTCCTAAGTGCAGGACTCTGCACTTGTCCTTGTTGAACCTCATCAGGTTTCTTTTGGCCCAATCCTCTAATTTGTCTAGGTCACTCTGGACTCTATCCCTACCCTCCAGCGTATCTACCACTCCTCCCAGTTTAGTGTCCTCTGCAAACTTTCTGAGAGTGCAGTCCACGCCATCCTCCAGATCATTAATGAAGATATTGAACAAAACCAGGAGGTAGGACAAGTAATGGGCTTAATCTGCAGCAAGGGAGATTTCAGTGTGATATTAGGAAAAACTCTCAGGGTAGTTAAGCTCTGGAATATGCTTCCCAGGGAGGTTGTGGAATCCCTGTTACGGGAGATTTTTGAAAGCAGGTTGGACAAACAGCTGTCAGGGATGGTCTAGGGTTACTTGGTCCTGCCTCGGGGCTGGATTTGATGACCTCTCGCGCTCCTTTCCAGCATGACATTTCTCTGATTCGAAGAAGGCAGATAGCTCATGGGTGTAGGGATTTTTACACCCGTAAAAGGGTAGCACAGAAAAAAAGCACAAAGGTGGTTGTAGGGAAACAAAGCATAGAATGACTGCCTGTGTGAAGCCCCTATCTCCCCCAGACAGATCAGAACAAAATGCAGCAGGGAATTGCTTCAACATCTGGTTCAACTTGAGAATTGTAAGATGTTTTGCTGACATTTTCTTCCCAGTAAGAAAAAGCACCGTCATCTCCTAGCTGCCAGAACAGACCCCCTTGTCCTGCACAGGACCTAGGACACCATGGGCATGTTTACATAGCAAATAGATACCTGCAGTTGGCCTGTGCCAGCTGGCTCGGGCTGCAGGACTCTCACTCTGTGTTGACTGCCCAGCTCGGGCTGTAGCCCAGGCTCTAGGACCCTGTGGGGTCAGAGGATCCCAGAGCTTGAGCCAGGCAGTCTACACAGTGATGAAACAGCCCTGCAGCCCTAGCTCTGGGAGCCTTTGTCAGCTCGTATGTGAAGTTGCTGTATGGACAACTGTGAACAATCATTGTCCAGGACCTGCTGGTGATTCAAGGAAGAGTGTAGAGCAGCCTGCTGGGGGCAGCTCAAGGCTTT
The DNA here is from genome assembly GCF_011386835.1 of Chrysemys picta bellii. NCBI lineage: Eukaryota > Metazoa > Chordata > Testudines > Emydidae > Chrysemys > Chrysemys picta. Next base: position 2,526,748 of record NC_088815.1, read on the forward strand.
GACCTTGATCTTCAAAGACCAAGATGGTTTCGGTCCCAAAGTGCTGAGAGCACCCAGGCTCCTGAGAACTGATAATGGCCCTGGCAAACATGCAGAGCCGCTGCCCCCCAGCAGCCTACCTAAGCCTGCATTTAGGGCAAAGCCGGACCAACCCACAGTGTTTTTGATGTTAGAGGCTTATTTGGGGGTTGTCTGATTTTATTTTGGGAACTACTTGCATAGAGACAAGCACACTGCAAGACATGAGAGAGCAAGAACTCGTGGGCAGCTGCTCAGCACGGGAGAAGGGGGAGCCCCACTCCCATGGGAAGGTGCTTCTCCGAGTGGGTATAAACAACACTGACAGACTGCAGAACAGTAGCTTCGGAGCCGACAAGGGCAGCAGCCAGTGTGCGCCAGCGGTGGCCTGTGGGGTGTGGGTTTCCCTCAATTAACATAGAAACCTGGTAGTCAGGACAAATGGGTTCCCTTCGCAGCCTCCCTGTGTTATGGTGGCTAAGGCACTGCGCTTCCTCTTCCCTCCGAGTAGCGGTGATGGAGTTAGAGCCCAGCCTTCTGTGCAAGCCCCTGCCGTGCAGCCATAGGCTTACTCTCCAGCCATGCTGGTTACGCCAAGGGAGAGGGCTCATGGGTCAAGCCAAGCAAGGAACGTGCAACATTTCTCAAGGGAATTCAGTCTTTTTCCAACAGCCAAATCCCCAGGCAGACAGCGCTCACATCAGGCAGCTGTCTAATCCATGGCTGGGTAGTTTTAATTCTCTGGATTGGTTACAGACTGTGCCAGGTCCTCAGGTTTGTTGTTATACATTCAAGGTGTGATTGGCTGACTAAAGCATGTGCTATGTCTGTGTTATTGGAGGAGCAGAGCAGCATGTCCAGTGCAAACTCTCAGGTACGCCATGTTGTCACATGGCGACTAAGGCAAATCCTCTGCTTCTCACCTGACAGGTGCAGTGTGTCAGAGTCCAGCAGCAGGCTGGGCCTTTGCTTTTATTTCGTCATACAAGTGCTAGGATGAGAGAGGCTATTAAACCCCAGGCACAGTGCAGAGCTGATGGCTAGGGGCTCCTGGCAGATTACTGATCACCCTCCAACAAGGAAGTGTGGGAAGTTCTGATTGGGGGGGCGGGGGGGGAGACCTCAGGCCCAGAATTTGTGCATGCACCAGGCAATCAGATTTCTCTGGCTATGCCAGTGCTAACAGACACAACGTCCGCCTCACCTTTGCTCTCCCAGCAGTGTCTGCACACAGGGCCCAGCCCCATGGCCGAGATGTGAGTGAATTCCAATCAGTTTGCTGATGAAGGTGAGCAACGCTCAAACATTGAACAAGACCCAAGCCCACCATCTGTCCTCTCACTGCTGGAGCTGGTCACACAGAGGGACTCACCCAATCCATCACTGGGTGCTGCAGTGTGGAATTTATTTTGTTCAGATATTAGGAACCGATACATAAATTCAAGACATTAAATTTAAAAAACTAAAATGACTCCACTGGTAAGAGCACCGGGGTGGAACTGGCTGAACAGCCAGTAAAGCGCACACATTCCCCTGTCCTGAGAGCGGGAAACTCCAGCATAGCAGAGTTGTGCATCATGTGTGGGGGCTTAAGATAATGGGTGCTGTTGAACTTGCCGCATACATCAGACTGTCTGCAACCGCTGCTACAGGAATGATAATGATGTCTGGGCTAGACTTTGATTTCATTTAGATTCATCAAAAGAACTGCTCTGGATACTCACAGGGGGAGGAGGAGGGACAGACAGAATGATTTTCTTTAATTACAAAGCAAAAAACAGCTCTTCTGCTTTGTGCATGTGGAGAATTGGAAAAAGCCAGGGCTCACCATTCCTTTGAATCCCCTATTGGGTAAGTTATCCTCTGCCCAAACAAGTCACACCGTTAAAAGAATCTTCACTCTTTATTGAAGGAGGCAGCAGAATAATCTATGAACATGAGAACATTTCAGCTGAACCTCTGTTTACCCAGCACCAGTTTGGATTCTGTGTCAGTTAACCTCCTCCAAGCTCTGCAACCAGCACACAGGTTCCACTGAGAAGCCAGGTGTGCACCTCCACCTGCAGCAGGAGACTGTACCCGTCAATTCATATAGAGTAGGTAAGTGAATCATACCCTTCGCACTCAGTCTTAACAATAAATAAGTGGGGATGCGTGGGGGGTGGTGGCGGCTATGTTCCAAGTTGGTTTTGCACCTTATTTGCTCTGTTGCACCTACAGCAGATAATGCCAACTGCTTGTGTCTATCCCTCTTGGCCCTGGTCAGTATTCTACAGCTCCGCCCCTTTCTCTGTCACAACTGGCACTCTGCCCAGGTAAGTACAGCTCATGTGACCACCCGTGGATCTGGGGAGATTCAAACACAGACTCTCAAAGCAGTGGGTCCCACCTGCATCAAAAGAGAACTGTACGTAACACAACTGGGAGCACTCCTCACTGCTACAGCCAGGTCTGCAAACCTGCTTGGCCTGTGTTGATATGGCCCCGCAGGACTCTGCGGAAGGTGCATGTGTGGAGGCATGGGTGCATTTGGTTTAGTAAAGTGCATGACACTGCATCAACAGAAGGCTTATTGGTGCAACCTAGTAAGAGAGGAGCTGAGACCTGCATGTCCTGAAAGAACTTTGAGAGCCTTTTGGGGGGGCTGCCTCTGGATTACTATAGATGCTGACATTGCAAACGATACATGTCACTTTGCTACTGCCCAGTACCCACCTGGGTCCATGTCAGGAAGCACTAGGGAATAGGGGGAGGAAAGAGGCCAGCCTCCTCCAACCAAGATTTAAAAAGGAACCAACAGCAGCTGCTAGTGTCTTAAATCAGTTACACTTAAATCTACTGCACATTCTTACAGCGTAAAGCTAGCGCCGTGCCCAGGGTAGTCGTGTGGGTCCCAGGCAGGTCACATCAGGGACTGGTAAAGTGATGGCACACCCAATAGCTACCTCTTCTGAAACAGAACCAACACAGACTGTACCCCACAGCTCCCTCCTTACACTGTAGGTTGCTGCAAGTTCAGACATGGCACTGGTGCAAGTGAGAGGTATAGGAAGCTCTTGGATGGCATTCTTAGAGGGCCTGCTCTGTGCTTGAAAGAGACACGTCCAATAACCTCCAAGCAGCATATGGGTTGAGCTCATCCTGGTCTCTGCAGAGCGCCCACATATACACAGACCGGAGAACTTTGTTCTGAAACAAAAAATCACTTGTTAGAACTGAAACTACACACTGCAGAGAACACAGCATTTCTGTGGGCTACAAGTCACTCCCCTCCTCCTCTCACAGAGAACATAGCACCGCTATCGGGCTAGGAGTCACACACACACACACACACACCCCGCATACAGAGAGAACATAGCACCGCTACTGGGCTAAGAGTCAACACCCAGCACCACCACACACAAAGAACAACATTGCTGTTATGTAAGGCTTACACTGATGTTGTCTTTATCTTTCTTGTTTTTTATCTGCTTTAGTTAAGGTTACCAAAATGCTGGATATCATAAGCTCACTTTCTCTTGTGCAGCCTTTCAAAAACGTAACCTTTTGGGCTGAATATTCCCTGATTAACTTTTGCTCCATAGGGTTGTGATGCTTGAAAATTTGAACCACGCAGCCATTTGAGTTATATGGCAACAAGCACACACCCCCATTTTCCTGTTCTGACAACCAGTTTAACCCAGATAGCCCAGGAGCAGCTGAACTCTACAGGGAATCTCCTGCAGTTAGTGCCTCAGATTTCATAAAGCTGAGAGTATTTGAATATGGACTTGTGTGCATGCAAACACCTAAGTACGCAATCTCCAACAGCCTTGGGCTGACTGGTGCCCATTAGGAAGCATGTTTGCCCTGCTCTTCTGTCATTTTTAGCCTTTTAACTTTTCCCCATGTCTCCCCACCCCCTGCCCTTCCTTCTCTCTTTAGTAACTGAGGAAATTCAATACAAAAACCTCTTAATACAAGTTTAACCTGCACTATGAAAAGTCACAAAACCATTACGTTTCTATCCAAATCAAAGCCCTGCACACATGTAGTACTCACTTGAGTCCTGTTATCCTGGGTCAATATGTATACAGTAGAACCGCAGAGTTGTTTGTAACTCTGAAACACTCATAATACTGAACAAACCCAATGGTGATTCTTTCAAAAGTTTACAATTGAACATTGACTTAATACGGCTTTGAACTTTACTGTGCAGAAGAAAAATGTTGCTTCCCTTTTTATTTTGTTAGTAGTTTACATTAACTCAGTACTATACTGTATTATTATTTTTTAAATCTCTGCTGCTGCCTGATTGTGCACTTCCGGTTCCAAATGAGGTGTGTGGTTGACTGGTCAGTTCGTAACTCTGGGGCTCTACTGTAGTATTTTCTTGAAGAAGTCTGTGCGGTTAAGTGTATAAACATATAAGATGGGTAATGGGGCTGAGTTAATTGCCACTGAAACCTTAATTTGCATTTTCTAGCTATCTGTGACATTCAAACTCCATTTTATTACATTCTGTAATGAAAGAGGCAAACTAAGAAAGGAGAAAATTGGCACCAAAGCTGTGATCTAGCTGGAAAGATTTAGACTCCTGAAAAATAGAGTGTTTTATTGGAAGTGTGGCAGACAACTACAGGGATCTTAAAAAACAAAAACAACAAAAAAACAGGAGTCCTTGTGGCACCTTAGAGACTAATACATTTATTTAGGCATAAGCTTTCATGGGCTAGAACCCACTTCATCAGACGCATGGAGTGAAAAATACAGGAGCAGGTATAAATACATGAAAAGATGGGGGTTGCTTTACCAAGCGCAAGTTCAGTCTTACGAGATAAATCAATTAACAGCAGGATACCAAGAGAGGAAAAATAACTTTGGAAGTGGTAAGAGTGGCCCATTACAGACAGTAATGGGACATCACAGAACAAAAAAACAACAACCACCCGTTACCTGCACTGTGGGAGTTCTGGGTGACTGATTTTGCATGTTTATTAATAGAGCTACATCCTAATCTTGGATGTGCAGTGCATGTTGCTGCATATATTCAAAGAAACTGGGACTGCAACCATCTGTGGACTCCCAGAAGTGGATTTCTAAACTGTAGTTAGAAGAACAGGAGTACTTGTGGCACCTTAGAGACTAACAAATTTATTAGAGCATGTTAGTCTCTAAGGTGCCACAAGTACTCCTGTTCTTTTTGCGGATACAGACTAACACGGCTGCTACTCTGTAAACTGTAGTTATGCATTTAAGATTAAAATTTGTCCCTTATTCCCATGGGATGCTGTGACAGGCACCACAATCTCTCAGGATTAATTTTAAAGAGGATTCCTTGAACCTTTTGAAAGTGCTTTGCTGGATGGTTAAAGGCCTATTTCCCCAGATCATCTGTGCAAAACTCCATAGGCATCTGTCCCCTGCTCTCTTTTTAAAGTGGCGTATTTGCTAGAACACCTGGCATAATCATTTCAGATGCTCCCAAACCTCCTATGTATCCCATTGAGGGTGAGTTTGCAGCACTGTAGTGGGTGAGTGCAAACAGGGCAATACTGCAGCAGGAACAAGCACATGATTTCTATTTAGCGAGTTTACAACTTGAAGCTCCATTTTACCTAGAAGGTTATTTGCTCATGACTCCAAGGCACTGCAGAAGTGCAACAGTAAAACAATCATGGCTGCCAGTCGGCCTGCAGCTGACACTGGATTAAAACTAAGGTTTCATTTCCTTTACAGCATTTTAATGCATCTCCTGGATTTATTGCTGTTCTCAAGGAACCAGACAGAAAACGGGCTTTGATATCCCCTTTAATAAATCAGCCCATCAATACCCATCTTTTACCAATGGGCTAATTCAATACGAGAAATCACAAAATAGACCTCTCTTCCCCCTGAGGTCAATATGACAGGCTGCAAATCAGTCCAGATGGGCCCCATCGTTAAAATTAGTCCTTTTTTCTGTAAACCTACAGTCTGGGCTCAGGAGAATGGCTGAGAAAAGCCAATATTTATTAAACACATGTATTAATTTTAATGGAAGACTCCTGGAAACTGCCAGCTCCAGGCTCCTCACAGTGTCACCTATTATACATCATTAAACTACTTAAACATTGCCCAGCACACCGAGAGCCTGCCACTCAGCCACAAAGAGATTTCCAGAAGATTTCACAAGCTCTTAAACCCATGTGTCATTAACTCCCAAAACGAGCTTGACAGAACTTATCCGCAGATGGTGCTTAGGTGAATGACAGCGATGCTTTCTACAGCTTACATGGACAAATGAAACCACTGCAAGAAGTGATTCACACACAGATTCCAGGACAGGGCATGGTCAGTCAGGCATCCCCAGAGTAGCTTTCAGAGGTCCCAACACAGGACTGTGCCATGTGCAGTGTCTAGCACAGGGGTCTCAAACACACAGCCCGTGGGGCTATTTCCTGCAGCCCGCCAAGCGGCCTGCACCCACTCCCCCGGCCTACCTCCAGGCCAGGGGTGGGCAAACGACACCCGCAGGATTGCCCCCTCAAGCCCCGCGCCGCTCCCTGAAGCGGCTGGCATCACATCCCTGCGGCGGGGAAGAAAAGTCCGTGTGTTGCCCTGGTTTTCAGGCACTGCCCCCTCCCCCCCCACAGCTCCCATTGGCCGGGAACGGGGAACTGCGGCCAATGGGAGCTTTGGGGGAGGTACCTGGAGGCGCGGCAAGCAGCATGCGGAGCCCTGCGTCCCCCTCCCCCAGGGGCTGTAGGGACATGGTTCTAGCTACTTCCCAGAGTGGGGCCAGGGCCGGCTGCCGGCCCCGGTATGCGCCGCTGCAACCCCACCCAACTCCCTGCCCTGAACCCCCTGCCTACACCCCACACCCCAACCCTGTGCCCTGAGCCCCCTGCCTGCACCCCAACTCCCTGCCCTGAACTCCCTGCCTGCACCCCAACCCCCTGCTGCATCCCACACCCCTTCTGCACCCCAATCCCCTGCCCTGAGCCCCCTGCCTGCCCCCCAACTCCCTGCCCTGAGCCCCCTGCCTGAACCTCAACCCCCTGCTGCACCCCAACCTTCTGCCCTGAGCCCCCGCCACATCTCACACCCTTCCTGCACCCCAACACCCTGCCCTGAGACCCCTGCTGCACCCCACACCCCTCCCCTGAGCCCCCTATTGCATCCCACATCCTTTCTGCACCCTGAGCCCCCTGCCTGCACCCCAACCCCCTGCTGCACCTCAACTCCCTTCCCTGAGCCCCTGCCATGCCCCTCATGCACCCTCTGGGGGCAGGGAGGGGGCGGAGTTGGGGTGGAGACTTCAGGGAAGGGGTTGGAATGGGGTAGGGCCTCATGGAAGGGGTGGAGTGGGGGCAGGGCCGGGGGCAGCGAGGCGGGGGTGTGTGTCAGTGATGCGGCCCTTGCGCCAATGAACTAGCCCTCATGTGGCCCTCGTGGTCATTTGAGTTTGAAACCCCTGGTCTAGCACGAGGCGAGGAGAACAGTTTACCTGGTTTGAGCCAAAACCTTAGTACAATTACAGTGGATCCAGAACCTAAACTCACTGGGCTTGAGATTAGTCTCCACCACTCTTGCAATTTATTAATTTTAATTTCTCCCGCTTCAATTCCATTTTGCTAATTTCTGCCCAAGTGCCCAGAACCTCTGGGCTCCTCACACCCAGAGGTCCCGCTCATCAAGGACGGAGAAAGGCAAGAAAGCATGCATCCAAAACATATAAACAAACAAATTAAATAAAAAAACAGGAAACAGCCCCACTGGGAAATGAAGGTCCTAATGTTCCGATTTGTTGTTCCCCCTTTGTGCCTCAGTTTCCCCCATCTTTAAAATGGGGATAATGATACTGACGTCCTTTGCAAAGCGCTTCAAGACCTAATGGTGAGAGCTAGATATTACTTACAGCTGCAGTATAGAGCTACCACCACAGGTAGCTGAGAGCATGTGTGTGGAGCAGCCGTCAGAACGGTTACCACAATATTGCCACTCCCTTTTCATCTCTCCTTCCTCCCAGGTGCTCACAGCAGCTCCTAGCTCGGCACCATTCTCCTACTTAACAAATGGGCTTTCACTGCTCCTTTCAGATGGCCCTACAGGGCCCCAACCAGATGCCGTTATTATTCATAATTATTCTTTCGTGATGGTTTCTCTCTCATGAAGAGTCACATGAGACTCTCCTATCAGACACTTCCATGCAGTCCAGAAACATCAGAAACAACTGATCCAAGACCACCAGGTACACACAAAAGCCAAGTGCATGAAGAACAGACCAAGCATATGAAATTCTGGTATCTATGGGTATGTCTACACTATGAAATTAGGTTGATTTTATAAAAGTCGATTTTTAGGACGTGATTTTATACAGTCGATTGCGCATGTCCACACTAAGCGCATTAAGTCAGTAGAATACGTCCTCACTACCGTGGCTAGCATCGACTGTGGGTAGCTATCCTACAGTTCCTGCAGTCTCCACCGCCCAGCGGGTTAAGCTCCCAATGCCTGATGGTGCAAAAACATTGTCGCGGCTGGTTTTGGGTACATGTCGTCAGTCGCCCCTCCCTCTGTGAAAACAACGGCAGACAATTGTTTTGCGTCTTTTTCCTGGGTTACCCGTGCAGACGCAATACCACGGCAAGCATGGAGCCAGCTCAGCTCACCGTCACCGCAGCTGTTGTGGGCAAGTCTACTGTGGGGGCTGCTGTGATCCAAGTAGCCAATGCAATCACTGACGTTCTGTTATCAAAGGTAGTGACTCTGGGAAATGTGCGGACCTTTTTAGATTTTAGGTGCATCATATTCTTGTCCTTTGTCACTGGTGAAGAAGTCTTGCAGCCGTACATTCCAGTCCAGTCAGCGCTGTAACACTCCATAGCACTTCTGTGGTTGACACATGTAACCGCTCCAGGGCTCTTGCTCTTTTGCCCTGGCACCTTGCCCTACCTGGACCTCCAAGCATTCGACACAGAAGCACCTGTAGCAGCTGGCATTGCTACACAGAAGCAGCTCCTTGCCTTCGCAGCAGACGATGCAGTAGGACTGCTAACCGTCGTCCTCCACCGCTTCCACTGCAACTCTCCTCTCCAGCAACGAGCTCGGGGGATCTGTTCTGGTCCTCCTGGGTGCTGCTGGCAGTAGACGGTGCAGTAGGACTGGTAATCGTCCTCGTTGGACATGTAGCTTGGCCGGGGGTTCTGGGAACGTCTTCCCTGCCTGGCTCCTAGCAACCTCCTGGGCATGGTGTACAGCTCTATCACTTCCCCTGCAACTCTGCTCTCCTGCTCCCCAGCAACGAGCTCGGGGGATCCGTTCATGAAACCTGGACAATAGTAAGGAGCAGTTCAACTACAGGCTGAGCAAGTGCAGAATGGTGGTTGAATGTGCCTTTGGACATTTAAAAGCTTGCTGGCGCTGTTGGTCAGACCTCAGTGCAAGCAACATTCCCATTGTTATTGCTGCTTGCTGTGTGCTCCATAATATCTGAGAGTGTAAGGGGGATACATTTATGGCGGGGTGGGAGCTTGAGGCAAATCGCCTGACTTCCGATTTTGAGCAGCCAGACACCAGGGCGATTAGAAGAGCACAGCAAGGCGTCCTGCGCATCAGAGAGGCTTTGAAAACCAATTTAATGACTGGCCAGGCTTCGGTGTGACACTTGCGTGTGTTTCTCCTTGATGCACACCCGCCCTTTTGTTGATTTTAATTCCCTGTAAGCCAACCACCCTCCCCACTTCGAAATAAAATAACTATTGTTTTGAAACCATGCATTCTTTATTCATTAAAAAAAAAAAAAAGATAACAGACAAGGTATTGTAGCCACACTAAAAATCAAACTGTTTGAATGACAGCCTTTGGGCCATCCTCTAGAGTGGAGTGGCTGGATTCCCGGAGCCTTCCCCCCCGGCATTCTGGGGCATCTGGGTGAGGAGGCTATGGAACATGGGGAGGAGGGTAGGCAGTTATACAGTGGATGCAGCGGGGGTCTGTGCTCTTGTTGGCTTTCCTGCAGCTCCAACAGACACTTCATCGTGTCAGTTTGCTCCCCCATTAGCCTCAGTATCGCGTCCTGCCTCTGCTCTTCGCGCTCACTTAATTCTTTCCTGGCCTCTGCCACTGAATGCCTCCATGCATTAAGCTGTGCCCTATGAATGCAGGAGGACTGCATGAGCTCAGAAAACATGTCATCGTGAGTGCATTTTTTTCGCCGTCTAAACTGCGATAACCTCAGGGACAGAGATGATAGGGGGAGCATAGAAACATTCTACTCTCTACAATTTTGGGGGAACTGCATGGTCACCTGTGCTACTGAGTTCGCCACTCTGACCAAAGAGGAAATGAAATTCAAAAGTTCCCAGGGTTTTTCCTGTGTACCTGGCTAATGCATCGGACTTCAAAGTGCTGTCCAGAGTGGTCACAATGGAGCCCTCTGGGATAGCTCCTGGAGGCCAATCCCATCAATTTGCATCCACACTACACCAAATTCGACCCAGCAAAGTCGATTTTAGCGCTACTCCCCTTGCTGGGGAGGAGTACAGAAGTCGATTTTAAGAGCCCTTTAGGTCGACGGAACGGGGTTGGTTGTGTGGATGCATTCATTTTTAAATCGACCTAATGCGGCTAAATTCGACCTAACCCCGTAGTGTAGACCAGGCCTATGTAAAGCAGCCACATTAAGAAGTGATTAGCTGATTAACTGAGGCATGTTGAGTAAGGCTGACCCTCTAACTTGGGATGGGGGTGTTGTCTTTCCCAAAAGGTTTTTAATATGCAATTTTTTTTTTTTTTTTTGCTCAGAAAGGTCCTACAACATTTCAGCCATGACGTGACAGGATGTATGTGATGGAAGTGAGATTGTTTGTTCAAAATCTACACCACGATGACAGTCCCCAGCAGGGAGATCCATAAAGGTAGCACCCCCTGCTCCTCTCTGCACTCAATCCTGGAAAGATAGTAACAGCCCTGCTTATTTCCAATTTGGCTTGAGCCACTGCTGGGACTTTCCACCCACTAAATTCCCGTTGTCTAGCAGCTGTCATTAGACTTTAAAGCAATGCAATCAAGCAGCATGCTGTGAGTGATTCTGTGTAATCCTCTAGGTGCCTTGCTGCCCATGGCACTCATCTCCTCGGAGATGAGAATTTCACAACCTTCTCTAAACCATAATCCCGTCCTTTGCTACTCCCCACTGCTGCCCAGGATCCCTGGGCCTTTCAAATGCACCAGCACAACGATCTCAGGCAGTGTACCTGCCACCCCCTGCATCTGACCAGGACAGAGCGCTGAGTGGCTGAGCCAGGCCAGGCACAGGAAGGGAGCAGGTGTACCAAGGGGCAGGGACCCACTGTGCTAGATGCAACTGGATGCTCTGCCCTTTCATTATTTGGTTCCATGATTTCACCTGGGATTGAAGTGCAACTTATTGAACCCAATCACCATTTCCCACTATAAAGACCCAAATCCCATTAGCTCTACACCAGCTCATTACACCTTCCTCATTCTGAGCACTTTTTAAGATGGCTGCTAAGGGTCCTACCATCAGATATCTTGTTTTTCCAAGTACTCCCCTCCAGTTTTTTCTGTTGGTGGATTTTTTTAAAATCAATTGCTCCATTTTCTAGACCTCCATTAACAGCAATGAAAGCATCTGAGTTCTGGGACATACAGGAAGTCTGGACATGCTTACAGGGCAAAGGTTTCATGTGTGCTTTGAGTGCAGGACTTGTTACTTCACACTGGTGATACGGAGACCCATTGTGAAGCACTGAACTTCATCTATTAGTAAGTGAGCACCCTAAAGAAAGCCCAGTTCTCCATCACAAAATGAACTTGTTCATTTATTTGACAAGCTTAGTTTTAATTAGTGATGTTCTAGCAAACATACTGAAGTAATGAGAGCTCAGTAATGCCAGACCTGTTGCTAGAGCACTATTTCATCTCTGCTCAGAAGCGGAGAGGGCATGTGTTTGTGGGGGTGAATTATGGATTAGTTAAATGCGCATTAGCCAGGCTCCATGGCAGATATGTGTGTTACACAGCGATGACTGGATTAAAAGTGAATGCACACAATCTCACTAGAACTGACTGCAAAGCACTTCATTTTTCACACACAGTACAGGGCATCTGTGATAAATGAAAGGGGGAGGGGGGCCTAGCTCCCTTTTATGGACCCAGACAGCCAGTTAACTATAAAATCCCTCTTAGTAGCTGTTCTCTACTTGCTTTACCTGTAAAGGGCTAAAAAGTATCACTGCTATGCATAGGTAAAAGGAAGTAAGTGGGGCACCTGGCCAAAAGAACCAATGGGAAGGTTAGAACTTTTTGAAATTGAAACAAGACTCCCCTTTTGTCTGTCTCTGGTTGTTCTCAGAGAGCAGAGACAGGGCTGAAACTATGCTGTAAAAAGCTTGGGGCCAGGTATGAAAAATCATCAGTATCATACCTAGAAACTACTCATTTGAAATCCCAGATATGTAAGCAGATCAGGAAATGTTTAGGAAGACGCGATCAGGTTTATCTCCTTTTATTTCTTTATGGCTTGTGGACACCTCTGTGCTAACCCCAGGTGCTTTTGTTTTGCTTGTAACCTTTAAGATGGACCTCAAGAACTATTCTTGATGCTTAATCATTGTATTTGCTCTTTTTAAATCTAGTAATAGCCTGAGTTTCCAGATGTATTTTCTTTCTTTTTGTTTTAATAAAATTTATCTTTTTTAAGAACAGGACTGGATTTTTGTGTCCTAAGAGGTTTGTGCACATGTTGTTTAATTAGCTGATAGCAACAGCTGATTTCCTTTGTTTTTCTTTCTCAGCTCTTCTCCAGCTGGGGGGGGGTGTGTGTGTGTGTCCTTGAGGGTACACCACAGGAAGGAATTCCCAAGTGTACCTTCCTGGGTTCTCAAAGGGGTTCTGCACTTGGGTGCTGGCAGCATCTACCCATCCAAGGTCAGAGAAAAGCTGTAACTTTAGGAGCTTAATACAAGCCTGGAGTGGCCAGTATTTATTGCTAGAATCATTGCGGGCCCCCACCTTCTGCACTCAAAGTGCTAGAGTGGGGAATCAGCCTTGACAGCATCACTTACCGGATCTCCTTCTACCACCTCTCCTTTCTGATTTTTAATCACCCAAACAAGTTGAGCCTGGAAAGTGATAATTAATACGGGTCCCTGCTCCATCATCTTCCCCACAAGAAGCTGTAACGAGAAAAATTTTCTATTAGAAAGTGGAGATGTCTTTCTGCATGTTAACATCAGGAGAATTTAAAATTACTACTATGACTTGCACAGTAAATCATTAGCCTGTAATCCCTTTCAAGGCTGATTCTGTCTACTATACTGAATTATACCAGTTGTGCTAGTACAATTGCTTGAGTCAATTGTACTAGCACACCGTTCCAAAATGTTTCCACATTGTAATCATGTTTTGAAATACTTATACTACACTTTCGGAAAAAATGGTCCCTTTTGGGCAGAAATTTTCTTATGTGCCTGAGGGCTGAATTTTTTGGAAAATGTGAACAAGAGCTATTCAGCTATTGCTGAGTTATGAGAGGATGATTAAAAAAAGTCCTGCTCTTAAAAAACAGCAGTATACTTTTCCCAGGGGAGTAACTCAAATCCAACTCCAACTTTGACACTTCCCACCTAGTAAGTAAATAGCCCGTAACAAGGTAAGTCCTAATGCACTGGGTAAAGGAACTTTTAAATGGAATAGAAACCATGAAGGCCATATATATATATATATAAAAGTTAAGGCAAGTTGCTGGAAGCCATTTCCCACCTGCGTGTGGCACAGAGGGCAGGCAAGTGACTCACTGTACATGTCCTTCCCCTTAAAACAGCCACTGGCTGACTTCACCCAGGAAAGAGGGCAGAGAACTCTGTCATGCTCTATGGAGTAACAACGTTAGAAAAGGAGTCTCTCTCAGGCTACATCTTCACTACAGGGGGGAGTCAATTTAAGATACGCAAATTCAGCTACGTGAATAGCATAGCTGAATTCGACGTATCGCAGCCGACTTACCCCGCTGTGAGGATGGCGGCAAAATCGACCTCTGCGGCTTCCCGTCGACGGCGCTTACTCTCACCTCCGCTAGTGGAGTAAGAACGTCGATTCGGGGATCGATTGTTGCGTCTAAATCGATCCCCGAGAGGTCGATTTCTACCCGCCGATTCAGGCGGGTAGTGTAGACCCAGCCTTATTCTGCCAAGACCAAGCTCAGCACTTCACCTGCCCGGCAAGTGAAGCTTTCCTAGTTGCACTTGAGCCTAAGAGTATGTCTACACTAGAAAGGTAAGTCAACCTATATTAGGTCAGCTTACAGCCACCACATTAATTCTGCCAGTGGGGTAGATCCACACGACCTTCCTTGGGTCAGTGGTGCACGTCCTTACCAAGAACGCTTCCACTGACCTAACAGGGACAGTGTGGGGAGCAGAGAGCCTGGTCTCAGCTATGCTGGCAGCTCCCTCCCAGGAGTCCAGCTGCCCCACAGGCTCCCGGGCTCCCAGAGGCCGCCCAGGGTTTCTCGCCTCTCCATTCCCCGCTGGAGCGGGGAGGAAGCCATCTGGGGCTTCTTGCCCCTGGAGAGCAGGCCCAGCTTTCTTGTCAATTTCACAGCAAGTGACAAGACACAGAACAGCCGATGTAAGTAAGCCTTACACCTCTCGTGGAGGTGGAGTTATGATGTCGGTGTAGTAGGGCACTTATATCTTCGGGAGGGAGGCTGTGGCGTACACCAGCCCTAAGTTTCTAGCACAGCAATAAATCATATTGCCACCTCTCCACCAGCTCAGCCAGGAAACCAGACTACTCAGTGATAAACATTCAGCTCTGAGCACTTTCATTCCATGTGTCTAAAGCCAGACGTTAGGGCCATGTGCCAGTTCAGGAATTCAATTGGATAGCCATTTTCTGCTAATGCAGACGGTGAGGTATAACTTTTCTGCCTTAACATAAGCCACAGTGCGTGCACTGAATTTCATTATATGTGTATGTAACATCTAAATTTTAATCATAATTCTGTACTAGTATGGCTTTTTGCATTTAATTTTTAGTGTTTTTAGCAAAAAAGAAAACTGTCTCCAGTCAGTTTGTTATGTTACATACTTCTAAGTCAACATTTTGAAACGTGAGTTCCTAAAGTTGCACATCTAAATCCATATTAAGGCACTTAAACAAGAGGTCTTCATTTGAGAGGTGCTAAGCACCAAAAAATCCCATTGAAGTCAAAGGAAGTTGTAGGTGCTCAGCATCTCTGAAAATTAGAATGTTTGTCTAGGTACCTCAAATATGTATTTAGATGTCTACGTTTGAAAGTGTTGGTCTTAAGTTTCACTCTTCTCATGTACATGAGAATTGCATATTCAAATACAGATGGAACATTACTTCACTATGCATGTATAAAACGCTATCTGGAGAATCATTTTGCACACACAATCCTGTTTTGGAAGTGACATGCTGCAGTTTGCTATTTTCATTCTAAATGTTCTTTCCCAACCATAGCAAAGATGCCATTCTGATTTAAAACACTGTCTGTACATGCCAACATAGAACTTTTCCAACAAAATAGTCTGTTTTCGAAGAGTAAAAAAGTATCAAAAGAATGTCTGACAATACCTTTCAGTTCAAAGGTCGCAGAAGAATTTTATTAAATATCCCCTTGCCTATTCACCTTTGGGCTAAGAACAAACAAAGACGACCCCAGGGTAATATTTCAAGAAAGTTGTGAATGGCTGAAAACAGACACATAAAGTGCCTCTTCAGCCAGAACTCCAGCCCTGCTACCGTGACATTGTTCTATTTAGGGATAGCTCAGTGGTTTGAGCATTGGCCTGCTAAACCCAGGGTTGTGAGTTCAATCCTTGAGGGGGCCACTTAGGGATCTGGGGCAAAAATCAGTACTTGGTCCTGCTAGTGAAGGCAGGGGGCTGGACACGATGACCCTTCAGGGTCCCTTCCAGTTCTATGAGACAGGTATATCTCCATAACAGAAGGGGGAGAAAAAAAATCTCAACTTTCCTCCCAGGAGTTATTATTCAGCACACCATGAAGTCATGTCTCTTGGACACAGACTTTAGACTGGACGTTCCTAAATTAAGTGAGATGTTTAGAATAAAGTGATAGTGTTTATTACTTCAATAAAGTTCATTTGATTAGAATGCATTGTTTATTGCTGGAGATAATCAAGGGAATTGCAGCTGTAATGGGCAGACTCCTGCTTGGTTGGCACTCTCATTTAATTCTTCATGTTACAGAAAGGGCAGGAAAGGTTTCCTATTATTTCAGAGGAGTTGGTGTAAGGGAAGGAGACAGTCTGGTATCCCAGGAGGCCCTCAGATTACTATGGCAATATGGTCCTTGGAAGGAGAGGGAGGGGTACAGTTCTTTTATAAGAATTGCCCCACCGACCAATGCAGTTATGGGAGTGATGATGATGATGTTTGGTTCACAGAAAAATATGCTCATTTGAAATCAAGTTAGAGGAACCCGAACATTCTTTCAAAGTACAATCTGCCATGTAGTACTATGGCATCAGTTTCCCACTGCTAGGTTACAACCAATGGCATTATGAGTACTAGAAAAAGGAACACCACGAGCTCCGTTTCTTCCTGTTTTGAAAAGGAATGTGGGGCACTGGCAGTTCGTGTAACATTGAGGTATTATGAGGGACGATAGTTTCCCACATGCAGCTCTGCCAATGAACTTCAACTGCTCCCCTGCTATTCCAGTCCTAGAATGCCACACAGCTCAAAGCCCAGGAGCCTCAAACCTTAGCTCCCTGTGCCGCTCCCATCATAGTCCTCTCAAGAGGTTATTGGCCATCACAAACTGCGCAGCAGTTCAGTGGTTCAAGAAACAGGAGGAAACTACCAAGTTCCTTCCACCAGCTGGCCTCTGTTGCTAGGGAAACTGACTTGCCTGAGGAGTTTTGGATACATCTGTGGTATTTCTAACTTCACATCTCAAACTGAACTGAAAAGAACTGCAGTTATTACCAGTCCTGTATATTGGCTGAGGCCTGGTTTACACTTAAAAGTTAGATCAACCTAACTACGTTGCTCAGAGCTGTGAAAAAATTTGCACCCTAAGCAACATGGGTAGGTTGCCCTTGCCCCTAGTGTAGACAGTCTCAAAATGGCTTTTCAAATTTTGGTCTTTTCAAATGGCTTTGCCCTGTCAAATATACTGCACGGTCAGTTACCTGCTACTGGGTCTCTGTAGCTTAAGTTGTCTTGTAGTGTGGACAGCCGGAGAGTTACAAGTATTACAGCAGCCGAGCCACAGCTACATGACTACAGAACTTGTAGAGTAGACGCGTCCTCTAGCAACAGACGGGGTTCTCCCTAGCGACGTGCACAATCCACCTCACTGAGGAGCAGTAGCTAGGGCAACAGAAGAATTTCACCCAGCTCCTCCAGTACTGAGCCCAATAACTTGTATCTGACCAACGTTTAACTTCCAGAAAGGCATTCTTATTTGAAGACCTCAGGCGATGGAAAAGCCATCATTTCTTTGGTAGTTTGTTCCAATGGTTAATCATCCTCAGAGTTAAACATTTGTACCCAATTTCTAATGTGAATTTGTCTGGTTTCAGCTCCCAGACATTGGTCCATGTTCTGCTTTTCTCTGTTACATTAAAGAGCCCTTTAGTAGCCAATATTTCCTCCCCATGCAGGTACTTATACAGTAACTCCTCACTTAAAGTCGTCCCAGTTAACGTTGTTTCATTGCTGATCAATTAGAGAACATGCTCGTTTAAAGTTGTATAATGTTCCCTTCTAACGTCGTTTGGCAGCCGCCTGCTTTGTCCACTGCTTGCAGGAAGAGCAGCCCGCTGGAGCTAGCTGGTGGGGGCTTGTAATCAGGGTGGACTGGCAGCCTATCAGCTCCCCGCTCCCCTTAGTTCCCTGTGCTGCAGCTGCCCAGCAGGCTAGCAATTGCCAGCATTGAGCTGTCCCTCCCCCACTGCCATGTGCTGCTCCTGCCCTCTGCCTTGGAGATGCTCCCAGAGACTCCTGCTTGCTGTACGGGGAGAGGGGGGAAGTGGGGGCTAATGTCAGGGTGTCCCCTTCCCTCCAGCTCCTGCACTCCGCTTATGCCATTTCCATAGAGCAAGGGGTACACACAACAGGGTTCAGGATGGAGGGAGCTTCCAGGCAGCAGCTGCAGTCTCAGCAAGCTGATCTAATTAACAAGGCAGTGTACTTAAGACTGGGGTCAGCTACTTAAAGGGGAAATGTGCATCTCTCGCTCTCAGACACACGGTGTGTGTCTCTGTCTGCTATGCTCTCTCCCCTCCCTCCATGCCTTGTAGAGTGACGTTACATTAACAACCAGTTAACCCTTGAGGACTCAGCCAAATGCTAGTTCATCATTTAGCAGTAAGGCATTCCCTGCGAAATATCCCACCCTCTGACTTCACCACCTCAACCCAGCTTCACAATCATCATCGCTGTGTACCAGTATTAAATTGTTTGTTTAAAACTTATACTGCGTGTGTACGTACACAGTAAGGTGTGTATATATATATATTACACACACACACACACACACTTACTTCCTTTTGTCTGGTGAAAAAAATTTCCCTGGAACCTAACCCCCTCATTTACATTAAATCTTATGGGGAAATTGGATTAGCTTAACATTGCTTTGCTTAAAGTCTCATTTTTCAGGAACATAACTACAACGTTAAGTGAGGAGTTACTGTACACTGTAATCAAGTCACTTCTCAATCTTCTTTTTGGTACGCTAAACAAATTTAGGGTTACCATACGTCCTCTTTTTCCCGGACATGTCCGGCTTTTCGGCAGTCAAACCCCCGTCCGGGGGGAATTGCCAAAAAGCCGAACATGTCTGGAAAAATGGCGGCTCTGTTTGAGAGCCGGGCTGCCTGAACGCTACCGGCTTCGGGCAGCCCCGTGCCTCCAGACCCTGCGCCCCCAGCCGGGCACTTCCCCTCCCGGGCTCCGGCGGCGCAGGGTCTGGAGGCACGGGGCTGCCCGAAGCCGGTAGCGTTCAGGCAGCCCGGCTCTTAAATAGAGCCGCGAGGGCTGGAGCCGCCGGGGCTGTGTGTAACTGACACAGTGTCAGTTACACAGAGCCCCAGCCGCTGGAGGCTCTGTTTAAGAGCCGGGCTGCCCGAGAGCTACCGGCTTCGGGCAGCCCCGTGCCTGGAGACCCTGCGTCGCCGGAGCCCGGGACGGGAAGTGCCCGGCTGGGGGCGCAGGGTCTGGAGGCATGGGGGCTGCCCGAAGCCGGTAGCGCTTGGGCAGCCCGGCTCTTAAACAGAGCGGTGGCGGCTGGAGCCTCCAGCCGCCGGGGCTCTGTGTAACTGACCCAGTGTCAGTTACACAGAGCCAAAGAGGAGAAAAGCCTCCAGCCTCCTGGGCTCTGTGTAACTGACACAGGGTCAGTTACACAGAGCCCCAGCCGCTGGAGGCTCTGTTTAAGAACCGGGCTGCCCGAGACCTACCGGCTTTGGACAGCCCCCTTGCCTCCGGACCCTGCGCCCCCAGCCGGGCACTTCCCCTCCCGGGCTCTGGCGGCGCAGGGTCCGGAGGCACGGGGGCTGCCCGAAGCCGGTAGCGCTGGGGCAGCCCGGCTCTTAAACAGAGCCTAAGAGGAGCAGAGCCTCCCGCTGCGGGGGCTCTGCTCCTCTTCGGCTCTGTGTAACTTATACAGTGTAAGTTACGCAGAGCCGCCGGAGCCCCGGAGGGGAAGTGCCCGGCTGGGGGCACAGGGGCTGCCCAAAGCCCGAGCGCTACCGGCTTCACGGTTTGCTGGGCAGCCTCCAGACCCTGCGCCCCCGGCTGGGCGCTTCCCCTCCCGGGCTCCAGCTGCGCTGGGGAAGCGCCGGCCGGGGGCGCAGGGTCTGGGGGCTGCCCGGGAAACCGTGATGCTGGTAGCACTGGGGCAGCCCTTTCCCCCTGGCTGGGAGTGGGAGGGAGGAGGGGGCGGAGTTAGGGTGGGGGAAGGGGCGGAGTTGGGGCGGGGCTAGGGGTGGGGGAAAGGGCGGGGCCATGGCCCGTGGAGGGTCCTCTTTTTTTATTTATGAGATACGGTAACCCTAAACAAATTGAGGTCTAAGTTTTCCCAATAAGGTATGTTCGCCAGTCCTCAAATCATTTGTTTTTTTTTCCTGTACCCTCTCCAATTTTTAACATCCTTTACGAACATGGACACTAAAACTGGACGCAATATTCCAGCACTGTTCTCATAATGCCGTATACATAGATAAGAAATGGTTACTGACTGTAACTGTGGTCCTTCGAGATCTGATGCAGGCATGTATTCCACTGGGGTGTGTGCACACCCAGTGTACAGGAGCTGGACAATATTGCCTAGTACTACCCATAAGGTGGTGGCGCTTGCGCCTCATGGCTGTAGCCCCTCTCCTGACTATATGAGGCAGCACCAGCGCAACATCCCTCAGTTTCTTCGCACCCAATGCCAGGAGCACAGACTCCAATGCAGAGTGGGCAGAGGGTGGGTTATGAACACGCGCCTGCATCACATCTCGAAGAACCAGTTACAGTAAGGGACCATTTCTTCCTCTTCGAGGAGATGCAGCTGACTCACAAGCAGCACCTGCAGGAAGCGGGACCCGGAGTCTACTTCAGTGGTTTTCAAACGTTCTGTAGCGGTGACCTTTTTCGCAGAGTAAGCCTCCGAGTGTGACCCCCCGCTTATACATTAAAAATAGGGGGAGGGTAATTTAATGGTGGCTGGGAGCTGTCAGCCCCACAGAGGTGATAGTTCAGGACCACCAGGTAACCGCCTTGCGACCCCAAGGGGTCATGATTCCCAGTTTGAGAACCCCATGTCTAACTTAACCAAGGACTGCTCCTCCAAAGTTCGCATCTGCTCTGGATGCCACGGTAATTGCATAATGGTTGGTAAACAGATGTGCAGATGACCAAGTGGCAGCCCTGCAAATATCCAGTACTGAAAGGTCATTTAAAATACCTTTGAGGGAGCATAGCTTGTGCTATTTCATATGCAGTCTTGATGCAGGAAGCTATCTACCAGGAGATCATCTGCGAAGAGACTGCTTGTCCCTTCATCCGGTCTGCAAACGACACGAACAGACGAGGCTAATCACAAAAGGGTTTAGTCCGGTCCAGGAAAAAGACAGACAGCACCTGACATCCAGCAAATGAAGCTGCTGGTCCTCCAGGGCTGAATGCGGCTTAGGATAGAACACAGGTAGATACACTGCCTGGTTCATATGAAACTAACACCACTTTAGATAAAAGCTTCAGGAGCAACCTCAAGGTCACCTTGTCTTTAGAGAATCGCGTATAAGGAGGCTCTGCCATCTAAACCAGCAACTCTCATACATTCCTTGCAGATGTTAGGGCCATCAGGAATGCAGTTTTTGACACAGAAGATGAAAAGATAATGATGCAAAAGACACAAACTGAGGTCCCGTCAGAGCCATTAAGACTGTACTGAGGTCCAACAAAGGAACTTGTTCTTTTACCGGCAGGTGGCGATGAAGGATTCCATTCAAGAATCTTGTTGTCATGGATTTGAAAATATCAGTCTCCCCTGAATGGGCAGATGAAATACCAAAATTGCAGTCAAGTGGCCTCTCAATGAACTGAGTGCAAGAGCTGAAGTCTGAAGATGCAACAAGTACTCCAAGATGTCCTGCCTCCCTGTCAACCTCGGATGAACCCTATCAGCAGACGACCACACCAAAAAACGTTTCCATTTGGCCAAACAGGCCAATCTAGTAGATGTTTCCTACTATTAAGTAACACCTGTTGAACAGCCTCAGAGTATTTTTCCTCCTCCTCATTTAACCATGGAGCAGCCATGCAGTGAGATGTAGAGAGCTGAGTGCAGGATACAAGATCTGACTGTGGTGCTGAGTCAGTAGGTGGAGATGAAGTGGGAGAGACATGGGATGCTGAATTGATAATGCCAGGTCAGAAAACCAACGCTGCTTCGGCCACACTGGAGCAATGAGGATGACCTTGGCATGGTCCAACTTGAGTTTGATGATTACCTGCAGGATGATTGGAATCAGAGGGAAAGCATACAAGATTGCAGATTCCCAACTTAGATGAAGGGCATTGGCCAGAGAGCCCGGACTAAAGCCCCGCTGAAAGCAAAAGAGACATTTCTTCTTGTCTCTCGTAGCGAACAGATTTATCATAGGAATGCTCCAAATTGTAAAGATGGACTGAAGGACACTGGACTTCAGAGACCACTTGTGAGTCAAGGAGAAATTGCTACTGAGGTGATCTGTGAATTGATTCCAGGCTGCAGGTAAGTGATCAGCCACAGTAGTAATGTTCTCGCTGATGCAAAACTGCCAGGTCGGATTGTTACCTGACACAGCACTTTCAAGTGTGTTCCTCCTTGTCTGTTCACATAATACGTCACAGTGGTATTGTCCATAATAATGTGATCCACTGATTCGATATCAAAAGGCAATATGCGTTGTAAATGGCTCAAAGCTGCAGAATGTTGATATACCTGTTCTGACCATAGACCCTGGACTCTGTGACCACAAATGCACTCCCCAGCCTAGCGAGGAGTCGGTGACAATGGTCCTGGTGAGCGGTGACTGAGCAAAGAGAATGCCCTGGCATACAGTGATGGATAGTCCAGAGCAATGTAAGGAGTCCAGGGATCAGTGGAGGGCACAGGATCAATCTGTCCACGGAGTGCTGGGTTGGACGAGAAATTGTCCTCAGCCACATTTGGAGAGGCAAAGATCGAACCTGGCAAATTAGGCCAGCTGCATGCAAGCAGCCATGTGATCCAACAGCCCCAGGCACATTCAAGCTGCAGGCTCAGAGTGCAGCTCCACACAGAGGACGAACTGCCTGAAAACAGTCTGAAGGCAGAAGCGCTCTCAAACTCTGGTCAGCGTATCTCAGCCGATTGCAAGGATGTCTTGGCCACCAAACAGGCCTTGACTATCAATGCTCAAAATTCCTCCCTGGAGGTTTCAGGTAACTGAAATAACTACAAATTTAGACATAGCTGTCAAATTAATAACCTTGTACTTGGACAGCAATGCCTGCTGGTTCACAATACACATATGCAGGGAAGAGAAAGTATAGATTTTCCAATGCATTAAATCCACCCTCTTGGACTCCCTGGCTTTGGATGCAGACTTACAGGGCCTATCATTCCCGGCAGTCACAACCAGGGAATCAGGGACAGGGAGAGAATAGAAACCTTCAAAACCCTGCACACGTACAAAATAGCGTTTCTCTGAACACTTTGCATCAGGCAGCACTGAAGCCAGAGTACTCCAAAGAACCTTTGCAAGCTCTAGGAGCGCATCGTTAATACAGAGGCCTACCCTCCCTGGGGCAGATGGCTAGAAGCTATCCAGTAGTTTGCAAGTATTCTTGTGCAGGAACTCTGACTGTACCGGGGAGCAGCTTGAAGGACCTCCTCCATCCTGTGTGTCAGCAATAGCACAGTGTCAGTCCATACTACTTTTAGACAAAGAGTAAGAATCTCCATGAGACCGGGAGAGGTCCTGATTGGCCTTATGAGACCTCTTCCACCAGCGCACTTGAGGAGTCAAACAACTTCTCCATCTCTTCAGAGAGATGCCAGTCCTGGAATGCAGACTGCATCAGTCACTGAGCGAGAGGGCGACCTCCAATCCGATGCGGGCCGTGGAGCCGAACCAGGCCTCACGGCTGCTCGAGGAGGTGCTGCTTCAGCTCGAAGGCCTCTAGCCACCTTTTAGTGAACAATTTACAAACTGAACACCGCTCCTTGGTGTGACCCTCACCCAAATAGAGCAAGCACATTGTTTGGGGGATCATTAATGGGGATCGCCTCCTTTCTTTCTCCGCCCCCGAAGATAGTCAGTGTCTGAACCTTGGTGAGGGCATCACCCAGAGCAACTAAGTAGGGTACTAACTATACAACTACATACAGAGAAAAATCTCAGTAACAGAAAAGGAATTGTGAGGAATTGTGTAGTGAAAACCACAGAGCTCTGATTCCAGCCACTGGTGGTGAGAAGAAAGTGAGGGGTGTTTTATTTTAATATGGTATACTAGTATTTTTTAATCAGAATATTGTGCGTACAAATCCTTTAAAAAGTAAGTATATTACATCTACACAGCTATCAAAAAAACTTCCGATTTCATTCTCTGAAGAGATTATAAGACCTATTTTCCATAAAACCATGTTGACTAGTACGAATTATACTGCTATCCTTTAATTCTTGATTCACTGAATCCCGTATCAGTTTCTCTATTTTGTCTGGGATTGATGTCAGGCTAACCAGCCTAAGGTTACTTGAGTCATCCTGCTTGTCCTTTTGAATATTGCCACAGCATTAGCACTCTTCCAGTCTTCTGGAAGTTCCCCAGTATCCCAAGATTTATTAAAAATTAACATCAGCGGGCAACAGATCTCCTCAGTCAGCTCTTTTAGGACTCTTGGTGCTGGTTATCTGGGCCTGCACCCTGGAGAGGTCAATCCATAAATATATTTAACCACTGATTCCATATCTGATACTACATCTAGTAAGAAAACGGCTTCACTCACAACCATAAACCTCCCTCCCCAACAAAAGTCTCTGGGAATTACAGTAATTTCTCTCAGGCAGGTTTTCCTGTACTGCATGAACCTGATCCACTGAAATGTTCACCAAGAATGATCATTCACAATGAGCACCAACATAGCCATCTGCACACATGCACTGGGTCAGTGATATTTGCCTTTATCTTTAGTCTTTCTAAATTGCCGGGGTATAGATTTATACCAAGGTGCCTTTTCAGGAATGGAACAAGCACTCCTGCAGTCTGTAACCAGGTTTTGATCACAATAGGAAAATATTCTTGCAATTCTGTCTCACTGGGCCAGTGGTTAAGCAGAAAAATGGCAAGTGTCAGAACAGAGCTCCCTCTGGGATGTTTCACACAGTGGAACTGCTAACAGAGCAGGATACTGCTGCTAAGAAGCAAACTCAATGATCCTCTCCCACAGCCTCTGTTGGTTGCTGTATTTCTCCATGGTTCTGCATCTTGATGTTAGCAAGATTAATGGCAAATCCTAGAGCAGCTGTGGAAGGGGTGAGTCACACCACCATGTGTGAAATACTTGCTGAAGAGAAGCAGAAAACCCCCTCTACATACACCCAGGGAATCACAAATACCCATGCATCATATAGCTATATTTTAGCTGTAAATAAAGCTGCAGCAATTTTACTGCATACAGCATTTTCTGAGAGAAATGGAAACCCCAAGGACAATAAGACAGCAGTGGTGTAAAACCTAGCATAATCCAGCAGCCTTAAACCATCCCCAAATCCAACAGAATTGTAAAAAAGGGAGCATGAGGAATGGAGTCTCTTCTAGGCAATTTAATAAACTATAAAGCAATGATACCGGGCCACATTCTGAGGTCTTTCATATGCAAACTACTAATGAAGTTCATGAGAGGTACAGTGGTGTGGTACTGATTCTCTTCCTTTTTGTCTGTTACGTCAATTTAGATCATAAACTCTTCAGGTAGGAACAGTTTCTTGCTAATGTGTATGTACAGCACCTAGCACAGTGGAGCACTGATTTCAGATGGAGCCTCTACATACTGCCATAATACCAATATTAATAGGAATTTGCCCATGTGAGAAGGCAAGTCTGAGCCGGAGCTCAGGATTTGACCCACCTCCGAGGAGGAACAGAAAATGGGAAACTTACATCAACGTTGTCAATGTCAAGAATTCTGGAGTTGAAGAGATGACCCATTGCTTTGGCTTGTTGGATTGGATGAGCAAGCTGACTGTAAGTCTAAATAAAGCAATATAAACTTTGGTTACATGTTTGAACTTTTCAGATCCTAGGAAATCCGTGACAAAGGAAAGGAAGAGGGAAGATTCTTTACAGTGAACATTTCAAAAGAAACAAACCAAAATGAACAATCTTGGTTCTTTGAAAATATGCTGATTACCATATTAATGCAAATATCAGGTGGTTTCATTAAATGCTCTGGGAGGTGGGGAGTCCTCAATCCAGCCCTGTCTGGGACTCCCTCTGTCATGCAGCTGGACATAAAATTAATGACATAGAACATATGCATTGAGAGCACCTGCTAGCCAAAGTATTTACAGTTCTGATCTGACAGCAAACATGGAAACAGTCTGGGAAGCAAGTGAACTTTCTAGCCATTTCCCCAGTACACAGAACTTGGAGATTAGCCCAGTTTTTCCTGGCTCCTTTTTGGACGCACATGCTTCATTATTATTTATGCATCAAAAACTGTTGTCCTGGATGCTGACTTGCTATTTGCTTCCAGCAATATACTAGGTGTAGGTCAAACAAAAAGGAAGGCACAGTCTGTGCCTTGAAAAGCTTCTAATCTTCATCACAAATCCTAAAAGTGCAAATAACCTGCAGAAGCTTACTGGTAAGGAGGTTAGACTAAAAGGAGTCAAAGCAGAGGGTTCTGAAGGGAGATTAGACAGGGAAACCTTACTGAACCAAGAACTGCACCCTGAGAGCTAGTGGGTGCTATTTAATTATTCTCAAACCTGATTTGAACATTGGCCAGTTGTTTATCAGAGTTTTTATACACACAGAAGTCTGCACTACATTTATTATACTGGACTTTCACGAAGGATGAATCATTAGCACAACAAATAAGGCAGAGTCAGAAAAGTTTTAGAGGGGGTAATTTGTTCTCTTCCTGTTATACCTCATGAGAGTTTGAGACCATCCCTGGGAATGGCTATTTCCCTAGTTCTCTATAAATTAGCACATGGTGCTGGTTTGCTACAAATAGCGATTTGCACAATTGCATTTGAGACCTCCCCCACCGATGTGCTAGATTCTCCCATCAATGGGACACACTATTCATTTCCTCAGCTGGTTTTGCAGCTGACTCAACTTGGCTAGTTTTATTTTTAAGTTTAAAATAAAACACGTAGGAAACGCTTGCCTCTCAGTATTTCAGGCATGGGGGTAAGCCTGCTGCCTCCTCTACAAACTTTTCAAGAGGGCTGTCCTACAGAGTAAACTAAAGTACTTAAAATCAGTGCTGAAATGCTTGCAGAAGGCTTTAAACATCCCACTCTGTTATACCAAGGTATTGATAGTTTTATTCTGAATAAAGACACAAACAATCAAGAGACTGAAGCCCTATGAAAAGGATCTGCCCAGTTCAAAATGCAGAAGATTCCCTGCACAAGCTTATCTGGTTTATGTGAATTTCCAGCCCTCTTGTGGTGGAAATTGATGCAACTTTAAAACATTAAAAATGATGAGCAATTAAATTTCCTTTTTAAGAAAAAGGATACAATTTTCTGTGCATTGTCAACAGCTCAATTATTCTGGAGCAGGACAGGCAGCAGAAACAGACAGCATTTAAAGGACAAGAATAAATGAATCTCCAGACAAAGGTTGCTTCCACAAATTTAAAAAAATGTGATGATGGAGCTATTGCTGAAGTTACAGATCAGATACAGTTTACATACATTTGTGTTTAGAGAAGTGGACTCAATGCTGAAATTCTATCATACTAGACAGCTGGGAAAACATCTATTTACTATTTTATAGCACACATGATCAAGGTAGATATTTCTCAGAAGACCAAACAAAGGGGACAAACATGAGGGAGGGGCTGGGGAAAGGAAGGACAAGGCACACAGCAGTATCATAATGGGGATGGTGACTGTTTGGCCAAGGTTAGGGCGGCCATGCTGAACCTAATCTTGGGACATTTCAGGCCCAAAATTAACACTAGAGGGGAATCCCAGCCTTTAGAGACTCAATATTAATCTTTATACTTACTGCTTCATAGCACCAATCTTTGAGGACATCCAGGTCTCCAGATGTCATTGCCTAAAAAGGAAGTAATAAATAAGCAATACAAACATGGGAACTTTTAAAACATCTGTCAAACTATCAGCTCTTGAAAAGTGACCTTCTTTAAATTCTATATTATGCCATGACACCTTTCTCCTAACCTGCCTCAACGTGGAGTGAGATGAAATTTCAGACATTAAGGTGATGAGCAGTACAGAAGTACCTATCAATACATACTGCTTGAGATAATCACAGATCTTAGGCTTAAGTAGGTAACATGCACCAAACTGTTAATACCTTCCAGCAATTTTCAAGTTTGGGGAGATGTATTTTAGCAGGAACACAGAAGCAGGTGCAAACAGCAGGAACAAATGGTCAATTTTCAACATGGCAAAAGGTCAACAGTAGCACATTCAGTTAAACTGAAAGGCAATAATACATTTCCAAATAATGAAAGGATTTTTAAAAAAAAATATTGCATAATTAACTTGTGGCACCTACTCCTATAAGATATTATTGAAACCAAGAAATTAGCTGGATTCAAGAGAGAACTGGACATAGATAGATAGATAGAAGGAGTATATGGGGATAGATAGATAGAGAACATCCAGAGTGTCATTAGGCAGGATAACTTTCAATGCAATAGATATAATAAATCTTCAAGCTTCAAGTCATAAGTGAACTTACTGCCTAGAGTTAAAAAGACCCTTCCCCATGGGCAGTCTATTCTATAAGTGTCCATCTAAGGGTTTCTGCACCTTCCTTGTAGCATTTAGCATCGGCCACTGTTAGAAGCAGGATAAAAGGTGGTCCAATCCTGTGTCACAATTCCTATATTCCTTAGTTTTAGGCTCTGTCTACACTACAGATACAGCTATGTGTTTAACCAGTTTGAGAGACACTCAACTGATCAGTTATTACACACAGATGTGACCACACACCTGCTTTCAAAATATACCACCTCCTCACTGTGGATGTCCTGCTTACCCATAAACATCAAATTCTTTTTTGATCATCCTAAGCAACTGGCTCAATGAGCTCTTATGGCCGCGAGCTCCAGACAAACTGTGAAATGTGTTAAGGAGTATTTCCTTTTATCAATTTTAACTACACCTCTTGCACTATAATTGCACATCTCCCTGTTCTTACATCATAAGAAATAAAGAATAGCATTCTTATTTAGTCTAACATCCATGGGTTTATATACCATTCTCATTTTCCTTCTCTAAACAATCCCAATCTTTTCAACTTCTCCTTACAAAGTCATTTCAAGCCGGTAATTCATTTTGCCACCCCGCTTGTCAACACTATATATTGTCTGTCGTACTACCCAGAACGAGGTAATATCTTTTATTGGATAAACTTCTGTTGGTGAAAGACAAGTTTTAGAGCTCACACAGAGCTCTTCTTCAGGTCTGGTCCAGTTCAGATCCAGACTTGCAGAAGAGCTCTGTGTAAGATCGAAAGCTTGTTTCGTTCACCAACAGAAGTTGGTCCAGTAAAAGGTATTATTTCACCCACCTTGTCTCTAATAACCTGGGACCAACACAGCTACAACAACACTGCATACAATACTACCCATTCATCTAACTATGTTAGGTCCCTCTGGAGCTCTTAGCATTCGTCACTCAGAGAGAGAGGCAGTTTGTTTTCCAGTCTGGTCAGGGCCTAAAACCTGCTAGACTGGGTGGGGTTGTTCTCCTGACCTGAGATTCATCACTCCTTACACTAAGTCATTTCTTCCAGTTCGTTAAGCTGGGCTGGAACCCTGAGTTCGAGAGGCAAAAAGCCAGTCACCCAGCACTGATTTTTATCTTTAGCAAAATCAAACAGTCTGAGTTGGAAGCCTTCTGTGAGACTTTAAGGATAGAAATAAGTGCATCATGTCCCTGCCCCTCTAACTCACCTCCAGAATATTGGGGATTATGTCTTTCTCACATTGGTTTAGAAACTGATCCTTGTCAAAAGCTGGGTCCACTTTGAGAATCTCTGTCAAAACCTCTGACATTTCTGTCTTCGAGAACAGCCCACCTGACAAGGCAATTCAATTTAATGAGCCTTTGTTGGCACAAGTGTTGCCAAAAGGTAAGGGAGACACACAGCCTTCACATATCTATCACATAAGTCAATTCTGCCAGGACAGAGCTAAACATTGTGTTTGGGGTTTTAATTTTATCCCCATTTGTCATTACTGCCCACTCCTGAGCCAGTGGCTGGTTGCTACAACATTCCACAAGACACATATATGCAAAATGTCAGGAAGCCCCAAATTCCTTCCCAAAGGCTAGTAATACCCGGAGGGCAGCAGCACTAATACTCCCCCATTGTTAATCCTGAGTCTCAGCTATGTGTCAC
Source organism: Chrysemys picta bellii (assembly GCF_011386835.1). NCBI lineage: Eukaryota > Metazoa > Chordata > Testudines > Emydidae > Chrysemys > Chrysemys picta. The sequence goes on from NC_088815.1 coordinate 2,556,885, forward strand.
GTAACCCTCGAGAGACTCTTCTCAACAAAGATGAAATGTTACCTATTAAACCGGTGACTTTGTCTGTAACAGCTCTAGATGCCCGAATGAAGGCGTTATCACTTTCATCATACTTCATCTTCATTTCAAAAAACCCTGAAAGAAGAGGGGAGATCAGCATCATTGCCTTGCCATTTCACTCTTGTGCATCTTAAATTGGAATTAGCATGTTCTAGTTCAAGACTGGACAGGTCTGACTGAGGGGTTTGGACTTTACCTATGAAGTCCTTTCCGGTCGTATGCTGTAATATATTTCAATACTTCAGTGACAAGAGTTTTTTCTGTCATTGCTTTCCCACAATTAGGGATAAATTATCTTAACCATTAATCTTTTTCCATAGCTTTTACAGATTGGTTTCTCCTCTGCATGAGCGTCAGAGCCCAAAGATCATACAGCTGACATTCTTCTGGCCTAGGAGAAATAAAGTATCTGCCAACTCAGCAAATAGTGCTCCTGAATCATCCCAGCAGGTTACAGCATTGGTGCAAGGCCTTCCATCCCTCCCCACAGCACACCACTTGCACCCAGAAAGCCAGTGTCCAGGAACATAATCCAAAACCACGTCAGTGGCAGTGCAGGATACTAACATTAGGCTAATACCTTTCAGCAGGTTCCTGGTCCAAGAGAAAACCTTGCTGATTTAGGTCTGGGAAAGTACAGTAGAACCTCAGAGTTACAAACACCAGAGTTACGAACTGACCAGTCAACCACACACCTCATTTGGAACTGGAAATGCACAATCAGGCAACAGCAGAGATCAAAAGAGAAAGAGGAAAAAATAAAAAAGCAAACAGTACAGTGCTGTGTTAAATGTAAACTACTAAAAAAGAAAAGGAAAGCAGCATTTTTTTTCTGCACAGTAAGAATTTTTTTTCAAAGCTGTATTAAGTCAATGTGCAGTTGTAAACTTTTGAAAGAACCACCGTAATGTTTTGTTCAGCGTTACGAACATTTCAGAGTTACGAATATCCTCCATTCCGGAGGTGTTCATAACTCTGAGGTTCTACTTTAGAGCAAGGACAACAAGGTTCTAAGCAGCAATGCACTCCCAAACCTCGAGGACAAAGATAAGGCCTAAGACAGAAATAAATCTCCTGGGATGAAGGGGCAATATCCACCCCTCTGCTACAGCTCTTTGTAGCTGTTCTTAGGAAACCAGAGATCAGAATTATTTTTGGGGCATTAGTGGAAGGAAGGAGATGAGATCCTGCAAAGCAGAGTCTCCAAGATAGATATAGAAGCGGGTGTTAAAAAAGTAGGGAATTGATAGTGTAATCCCATTGCAAAAACAGATTAAAATTGCCATACCACATATCCCATCTAGTCCAGTATTCTATCGCTGACAGCAGCTAGTTCCAGAAGAAGCTGCATTAGGTAGTTCTGGGAAAGCCTGCCCACAGTGGAGGTTTCTTCCCAAAGCATATTAGTCAATGGTTGGCTTAAGCTCTGAATCTTACTCCTTATAAAAACTAGTTTTACTATCTGATATCTTCACATACACAGTATATAAAGGGAGCAACAACTAGCTTTGCTCTACATAGCCTGGGCACAACCCCACCGCAATACTGTGCGCGGCTCTGGGTCCCACAGTTCAGGAAGGACAGAAAAACTAGAGAAAAGAACAACAATCCTGCATCTTGGTGGGGGTTAGACACCCTTGCAGTCGCTTCTAACTCTACGATTCTAAAGAAGCAATTCATCTTCAATCACTGCACAATCTGTGTAACATGAGGGGAATCTGAAGGAGCTAAATGTATTGTCTAGCAGAGATTATTCTGGGGATTGTCAGGGCGACCAATGAATATTTTCAAGAGAATCCTGTCTCACAAGAGAGTGGGACAAGGAGCAAGTGAGCAAAAAGATAAGGAAATATTCAGGCTAAATATTAGGAAAAAATTCTTAACAGTCAGAGCAATGGAAAGGTTAAAGGATTTTGTGATTTATCTTGGAAAACACAGGGGCAAGCTGGAAACCAGGCAGCCTTCTTTGAACCAGTTATTTCTGATTATTGAAATATGTCTTCAGCATGCTCTCTTTACTCCTTTCAGCCTTACTAACAAGCCAGACTATTATCATGTATTACCCAATAAGCACAGGATGCAACATGGTCAGCTAATGGTGCTGATGGGAAACTGGGATTACAAACAGTCCAAAAGAGAGATGAAACGCCCACAATCCCACAGATGGGACCAATTCAAAAAAAGAACTTGGCTTGCTGCAGGCAAGACTCTGTGGCATACGCTGTGTGTCAGAAAGAAGCCCACAGTCTGCCCACTATCAGATTACATGAGTTACAGGCTTCATGCCACTCTCAGGTTGCATACAGTGCTCTGGCTGCTCCTCAGTGCCAGAATGCATCTGATTAGAAAGACCATGTTCAGAGTTCAGTATTCTTACGGCTGTCAGTCACAGCCATCTACAAGATGGAAATACACAGTGGGGAATTCCGATTTCAAGAACTGGGAGCAGTGGAAAAATATCTTTCTGTTAAAGACTGCGGGGGTGTCCCAACACAAATGGAGCAGCCTGGAATAACTGCAGTGTCAGCAGCTACACCTACTTTCCATCTCACACCGCCTCACAATAACAGCAATGACAAAAGTGGCCAGGATTTGTATTATGTTGAGACTAGTTGCACAGATGGTAAGAGAGCAAAGATAACTGGAAATTAAGTTCTGTCCCTTAAGCTTTGGGAACACTTACTATTGAAGACCACATTGTTGTCTTTGAAATCTTTCCACTGCTGATACCATTTGGAATCCTTGTGCAGCACCACACCCATCGCCTCCCTAGGGAAGAGCAAAAGGCAAGTATTTCATGAATCAACAGCCGAACTCTTAATGAGACTGGAGACAGGGAGAAAGATAGTGATGACCATTCACTGTGCAGACTGCAGCTGACACCTGGGACACACATTGTGTGAGCCTGAGTGAATGGGTGGAGCGGAGAGGGGTTGGAAGGAAAGGTCAGGAGTTCAGATTTGATCCCATTAAGCTAATGTTGACAGTGAGACATCCAGGAAATATCATAGAGACCTGCTCAAATGTCTGAGGTGAGGAAGACAAAAATACTAGAATACCCATATCAAAATTTCAAGTCAGAACAATATATTCTTTGTTAATGCACAAAGCAACAGAGGGTCCTGTGGCACCTTTAAGACTAACAGAAGTATTGGGAGCATAAGCTTTCGTGGGTAAGAACCTCACTTCTTCAGATGCAAGTAATGGAGATCTCCAGATGCATTACTTGCATCTGAAAAAGTGAGGTTCTTACCCACGAAAGCTTATGCTCCCAATACTTCTGTTAGTCTTAAAGGTGCCACAGGACCCTCTGTTGCTTTTTACAGATTCAGACTAACACGGCTACCCCTCTGATATTTGTTAATGCACAGTAACTCAAACATCTGATGCATTTTCTTTCAACTTTGCAGAAATATTGTATTTTGCCTTCAGAATAACCTTGCCAATCTTCAGGTCAAACCAAAGTTATAGGAGGAATAAAATATGGCTTTCCAACAGAAGCTGGCTGCAATCTTGATTAGGGAGAATCTACCAATCACAATAACTGCACCACCCCTCTTACCCATAGAAATGGAGTGCCACTGAGCTTCTATCCCTGCCCAGCTTCTACTCAGAGAAGATCACTCCCTCAAACCATCCCTTATCCCTGCAGCCTGACCTCACCTCTAGACTCCACCTCCCAATCTGTGCCCCAAGTTTGGAAACATTCATCAGATAATGTTCAGCAGATCACATATGGCAACAGTCTCTTTTTATTCAATACATACTCATTAGCTTCAAATATTCTCTCTTCGATCTTCTCTCCAGCAAATTCCGTTCTTTTCCTAAGTCGCTCAGGACGTCTGTAAGGACCCGTCTGCCCTATTTCCTTCTTCATTGTTTCTACTCCCTGAAAGGAAAACCATTCCTGTTAGAGTGGACTTGTTGCAGAAATCCATCACCTCAGTTGAAAAGAAGATAGAGTATGTGGGTCACGTTCAGCCCTGTTATAAGCAAATACACCATCACTTAAAACAAGGTTAAATGTGACCCTGCATTTGGGAAGTTAACAGCAGATATACAATAAAACAGCTGTCTGGATCAGGCTGAGAATAAAACGGTGGAAAGGAAACTGGGGAACTGACCAAACTAACAGACGCTTGGTAAAGAAGTCTCTGCAGAGAGGAGGAGTGGAAACCCTGGCAATTCAGGTGAGAATTCTTACTGAAAGATAGTGCTGACTTGCCTGGCTTTAAGGAAGAATAAGTTCCTAAGTCCTGAATGCTATGATTCCAGTTAGGAAGAAAGGAGCTACAGGACAGCAGAAAATGCAAGAGAGCAGGACTGAAATGACAAATATATCTGATATTAAGGACAGGGAGAGACAGCCAAAATTATAGGAGAGCATATTTTCAAGGTCAGCCAAATCCAGTTCTCAGTCCCAGACCCAAGCAAGAGAAAAAGCTCTGAGTCATCTGAAATGTGCATCTGTAAGCCAAAAAACCAGGCAGGTAAATTATTCACAGCAAACTGGATCACCATTGGTGAGAAAACAGGTTCTGGGACTGAATTCAAGTCATGCTGCTGGACCACATGGAGTTGTGTGGAGAAGTCTCAATAGTGCATCTAAGCCAGAGGAAGAAGTGGTGGATATCAACTCTCTTGGTTGAGTTTCTGTTTAGGGAAGGGACTTTCTAGCCTCAGACACAAGTAAACTTTAGGCAGCCTCTGCCAAGGAGAGGCCTGTTGTGATGACTGGACCTTAAAATTTACCCTCGTTTTGTAAGCTCAAATGTAAAAAGTATGTGCAAGTTTGTAAAATGTCACAATAACTTCACTTTTTGCCTTCTTGAAAATTAACCATAAAAAATAGGTTGAGTTGTTTTCCATAATAAATGCTATAAATAAGTGCAATAAAACAGACAAAAAAATTAAATTAGTCCAAACAAAAAGGGCATGCTAATATGGTTCAAGAACTGTTAAAATCTTGCTTGGTAAAACACAGAAAATGTGGGGTGGATGTTAGGCCTAATTTGTAAAAATAAAAATAAAAATGAGGGGATAAACTATGCCACCCACTTATTCCTTTTGGGGGGCTTTTAAAGAGACTTTAAAGTGCTCTCCCTCCCAACGCATTCCAGCTCATCTCACCTTCCCTGGCCCCAAGACAGAAGAAGAGCAAATGGAAAGACTGTCTTCCTGAGAGGAAGGCCTCTTGTTCAAGGAACTTTGTTTTTCACTTGAGAAAATCATTATATTATTCCGACATCCAGACTTCGGCCCATCAGTGGGAATAGCTAATTGCCAGCACCGTAAAGGCATGCAAGATACTGTTCTGCCTCCCTTTCTTTTGGATTGCTTTCTGTTCCCCCTTCCTTCCTCCTGTTCTATAACTCACTCTCTCAGCTTTTCATCAAATCCTAAAACCAACTGCACTGCATCGGCACAGCGAGATGACATGACCACAACCCTATCCTGTTTAAGGAGAACTCAACCAGACAACATCCAGATTGTGAACCAGGGTCCAAGCAACAGGTGCTTTGATAGACCTGCCAGCCAAAGCAGCCATTCATAAGTGACCAGCCATGCAGTGTTCCGAAGATATTAACAAAAGCTGTATCTCCCCCACCTTTTCTATCCTCTCTCTCCTCCACCTTGCCACTGTTACTCCTGGGGGAATTCTGCATCACTGCGTGTGCACAGAATTCATGTCCCCCAGATTGCTTTGCTTCCCTGCAGAAAAATGACTTCTGATGGGGAAGCCGCAAGACCTGTCACATGCCCCTCCCCAGCAGTATAGGCAGGTTGATTTGGGCGCCCGGAGCAGCCAGTAGAGATATAAATCACCGCCAAGGGAGTGAAGGGGCTCGGCAGTTGTGTGTGTGAGGGACACACACTGTTCTTCTCGCTCACTATTGCGGCAAGTTCCGCATGGAGGGGCAAGACTTCGGGGTGTTTCTGAGGAGGTAGGCATGGTTCAGGCTCCGTCCCCTCAGGCAGAGCAGAATGTAGCAGCCTGCCTGCTTAGTGAATTGTTCCCATTGTCTCTGTGAATTCCCCCAGAAGTATAAAACAGATGTAAAATTTTTAAGGCTCCTTCACATTGCCAGAGTGGTATAAAGGACAGTATGGCCTTAGAAATGCTTATGGTGCTTTAGTGATTAGAACTGGTCTACATTTTTGGACTGAAAAAATTTCCTATCAAACTGTGCTCCATGAACTGTTTGGTACTGACCTTTCTGGAGATGATCAGTAGCCAATATAAATTGTGAGTTTGATTCCTCAGTCCTCACTTGCTCTTCAGCTGCCTATGATGTAACACTGAGCATATGGCTGCATATATTTGTTGAGTAATAACTAGAAATAAACAGTCCAACCTAGCTACAATACTATTGGGTAACGGGGTTTGGAAGTTTCCTCCAGTGCTCCCATTCTCCATCCATTGTACTGTAGTTTAAATAAATTACTGAAATAATTGAAACCAGAGTGATTATATTGCGTTATTTTGACAAATAAAATATGCAGAATTTTAAAATAGTGTGTACAGAATTTTTAATTTTTTGGTGCAGAATTCCACCAGGAGTACACTGTCTGTTAGGGCAGGAGAAATGAACACCCTCTGCACATCAGAACTGACAGTAAAATTAAAAGAAGAACAGGAGGACTTGTGGCACCTTAGAGACTAACAAATTTATTAGAGCATAATTTGTTAGTCTCTAAGGTGCCACAAGTCCTCCTGTTCTTCTTTTTGCGGATACAGACTAACACGGCTGCTACTCTGAAACCTTTCAGTAAAATTAAACCTTTCCTTTTAATCAAAAAAGGTTGTTCCAAAAAAATCAGACTGATACTTTGCTTCCAAAGGGAGAGAGACTTCAAAGTGTTTTGTATAATCAATCAAAACAATCACTCAATTTCAATATACATGCTTGTTTTAATTTCCTGTTTTCTTATGTTTAATCAATAAACTTTCAACTGTAAAGTAAGTGATTTTGGCTATTTGCCAAGAAATTAAGTAAACCATGGTCTCTGTAAAAAAGATCTTTGTATCATTGTTTTAATATTGAACAGTGAAAGTTTGTCACCTTTAACTTTTTTAATCCTTGAAATTAATACAACATTAAATGTCTCAGATCTCAAACAGTTAATACAAACTGGCAATTGGATTGCTTGGCAAACTGAATGGTTTCATAATTGAATGTGAAAAGTAAGAAAATAAAAATTAGTTCAAAGCATGCAAAACCATTTGTTTCACTCAGTGTTACAGGATTTTATTTTTGTTTCAGACATGTTATCTGATTACCTTGTTTTAATTGTGTTTTAATTTATATTCTAGTTTTTCCTTCCACGATCTCTGGTTTTTATTTTTGCATTTTAATTCTGGCCCTGGTTATCTCCTGTTTGGTTGTTTAGGGTCTCTTAGTACTTGTGAGTTAAAATGTTTTCCAAAAAGATCCCTTGAAAGAACAATGTTGGTAATGGAACTTTTCCCATTGCCCCCAGGTGCCACGCCTTTAGATAATTCCAGGAGCTTTAGTTCCAATGAAGCAGTCCCCCAAGAATTAACTATCATAAGGGATGATGGAGTGAATAAGGATTTTTTAGAAAAAAAGATGGAGATTCTAGCTTGGATGTATGAGATCATTCCAAGAAATATACATTCTTTTGAGGTATGGCTCAAGCATAAAAGGAAGTTTGCAGCAGGAGATTTAATTGAAAGGAACTACTGTATGCATATTTGGAAAAGTACAGGTTGTGTAAGAAAGAGAAACATCTAATTTCTGTTTTAACAATATTGTCTGGAAATACCTGTTTTATTAATTTGAAGTAAAGATCAGATACAATCTGTGTCCAGAGTTGAATGGTTTGTTGGGAAAAACATTGCAGGTTCTGAGGAAATGTGGGTACATTGCAAACAGACTTATAAAGGATGTCACAAGCAAGAGATAGAGAAATGAATTCTATGAGAAATATTCTCAAATAGGTACAGAAGGGCCTAGTTTAAAAAAAAAGTATATTAACTTGGAATCTAAAAAGAACATGTTTAAAAGTGAGAGAAAAAAGTATTTTATCTGGAAAAGAATTGGAGTATCAAACTGCAATTCAGGAACATGATGAGTTGCTACAAAACATCGCAGTCAAGGAATCAAACTATTTAAGCTTAATAAAGGAAAGAGATAAACATCAATTAGCGTAACTGCAATTGGAAATAGAAAACAGAGTGCCGAGATTAAATTAATCAGTAAAGAAAATGCAATAATTAAAAGAGTAGAAGCAAGGGAAAAAATTAACTGGTACTAAAAAGAAATTGCAGAATACTTTGCATACTCAAGTGAGACTAAGAGGACAGCTAAGAAATTTAAGAAGGAAGTTACTTTTAAAAGTACAGTGCTGCAAGAACAAGATAACATTGTTAAAGTTCAGCAAAAATTTGAATTTATTTCACCCTTTACATCCTCCTAAAATTGTAACCTGGGAGGTTACAGAACGGATGACATCTTTAACAGAGTGTCAGCAGAGTTTTAAAATAATGTTGCTTGCTTGCAGGAGAGAATACTGTATCTTCAAAAACTCCTTAACAGCTCGACAAATGGCTTATAATTAAGGCTATGATTATGTCACAGAAGTCATGAAATCCATGACTTCCAGAGAACTCCATAACATTTTCTGCTTCAGACTCAGGGCCACAGGGCTGAAGCTGTCAGCCAGGAGGCCCTAGAGCTCTCAGCTGCAGGGGCCCCCACAGCTCCCAGCCCTGAAACTCCCAGCCACGGGACTCCTAGTTCCCAGCTGCCACAGGGAGCTCCCAGCTGCGGGGGGTAGCCCCCAGAACTCCCAAATGGCGCCAACGGAGGGGGGACCCCGAAGTTCCAAGTGGCGGCTAGGGCCCTGCAGCTCCCAGCCACCAATCCTGGAGCTCTGGCCTCCGTGGGCAACAGGGTCCCTGCTGCTCCCAACCGCCCTGAGCGGCAGCAGTAGTGGGTGCTGGATCCCCCATTCTGTCACAGCTATTTTTAGTAAAACTCACGGACAGCTCATGGGCGTCCATGAATTTTTGTTTATTGCCTGTGATCTGTCCGTAACTTTTACTAAAAATAACCGCGGCAAAATCTTAGCCTTACTTATAATATTAAATAGGAAGGACAAAATATTTCTAAGTATATAAGAAATTAAGGCAAGCCTATTTTCTGCAGGACAAACATCCTCAGGGTGAGCAGTGTTATTTTTAGGTGCTTTTTATCAGGGGATTAAATTCTCCAATACAGAGTCCTCTGCTTGGATGGGTAAAACCCTACGACAAACTCAACACATGAAATCCTGAAGCAGGCTAGAGAGCTGTGTGAAACCATCTAAGTAAACTAACCAACAGAATAAAGGGAAGGAGACTGCTCAACTCCACTGTAAAATACACCAATCGCTTCCCAATAGCTGGGAAAAGAATAAGCACTAACTAAAATAAGCAAACTGAACAAAAAGATTTCTGTTGTGGAAAACACAGGACCTGGCCTTTTTCCTGCTCTACCCCTCTTTTTTTCCTCCTTCTCCCCCTCCTTTACTTCCATCCAGGATAAAACACAATTCTGCCCAACCAAACTAATTCTGACTCTCACCTCGGGTTCCACAAAAGAAATGCCTATGAGGGAATAGTGGTACACAAAAAGTTAAAGAAAATAACTTGGTAACAGAAAAAAAGAATTATTTAATTTAACAATCCAAGGTAATAGCCTATAAGCACTATTAGACTGTGGAGCTGAAGAATGTTTAATGAGTTCCTTTGTTTTCAATGCCACTGCAAAATCCTTGACTCCTAATACACCACTCCAGAAAAGGAAATGTACATTGTCACGCAAAATTTTAATACAATCAAGTTTTCAATTAAATTTGTTTGTGATTTAATGTTGTGTTTTCAGGAGTTCAAAGTCTCTCACCCCTTTTATGTCTTTAAAGGTTCTAGAGACAGCATTGTTGTGGGGACAAGTTTCTTTACCCACTTTAAAGCACAAGTGGATTGGGAAGACAGGGTTTTACAATTAAAAGTAAAACCTTCTTCCTATAGAAACAAAAATGGTTTTAAGTCCATTTGATAAGCCAGACATAAAAGTTTAAAAAATGTCTGTCAAGGAAGGAGGAATTTTACCTCCCCAACCAGAGAGGAGAAAGTGTATCCAAAAAGTAAAAGAAATAACTGAATTCTCTCATATAAACTTGCCTCTCCCCCCACAACTGTCCATCACTCCTCTTTTCCATAACCCCTCCCCTGCTTCACCCTTGACCAACCTCATCTCCCAGCCAACCCTTCTTCTTGCAGTCTGTTCAAGGACAAATTTGTTCAGAGTAAAAACAACGTGTAAACTGCAGTTTTTGTATTTTGACAAGAAGTAATTCAGAAGTTTTTTTCTCTCCTTCCTAAAAATTCTTTAATAAATAAGAAAATGTATAAACAGTTATACAGAAGTGACCCAAATTTCTGCCTGGTTAGGAAAGGGTTTTCTTTCATAATCTATTTGGGAAAGCTCAAAATTTTCAGGTTTTGGGAGTAATTTGCTACCCATTCAAGTAGGGGTCACAAAATTCACCCACCGCTCTGGTCTGAGACCTACCATGTATGTAGGAATAGATACTGGTACAAACAGCTACAGTTTTGGGTTTTAAACACACCCAGATTTTCATCTATTTGGAACACAATCCTGTGTCCTTGAAGCCCAAAGACCTGTTAAAATCTGGTCAAACAATTCCTGAGGCATTGTATGTAATTGATTCCTTTTTTTTTTATAGAAATTCCACCTTTTGTAGAGAATTTCCCTGTAAACGTGGTAATTCAGAAAGGACAAGTGTGAAATTACCCTATGGATTACTTCCATCCACGCAACATCTCCAGAAAATTGGTCCAATGTTAGCTAAAGTTGTTCATCTCTTGGATTTTAAGGAGGGTAATTCCTACCTTTGTTTTAGTGCATAATCCATTGTCTAAAACTATTAAAATGTAATTTAGGTACTGGAAAGGACAGGACGTAATCCTGCCAGTCACCACAATTGGGAAAGTCCCAAAATTAAACTCTAAAAATCTGAATAAAGAGGGTATGTTGTATACTGTACCTACCACTCTTTAAACTTGGGATTTATTCTAGAAGGTTATAAAATTCGTTCTACACCTGGCTAATTGTATAGCAAGAACTGGTGTTATATAAAGAAATCACTAACAAAATCCTGTTTAATTCTCATAAAATATCAGTTCAACAATCTCACATACAGAGTAAAGTTGAAGAGAAAACAAATTCCTCCCCCAGAACCTGCAAATGACTTTCCAAAATAGGTAAAGAAAATGACATGGAAAAAATTTTTTGGATTCCCTGATGCAGAGGAGAATTACAAAAAAATGACGTTCTCTGCATAATGCACCACTGTGACCAATTCTAAAACAAGTCTCATTGATAGAGGTTAACAATTGATTATAGACAACTAAATAAAAACTCCTAAACAGGTGGCCCATGCAATGTAGAAATCAAAATTTAGCCATGCTAAGTGGAAAAAAACATTTTACACCCCTTTTGATGTGGTGAAAGGATTTGGACCCTGGACATGGTCCCATGGTCAAACATGTGGACAAGGGGGATCCAGTGGACATAGTGTACTTAGATTTCCAGAAAGCCTTTGACAAGGTCCCTCACCAAAGGCTCTTATGTTGTTATAGGATAAGAGGGAAGATCCTTTCATGGACTGAGAACTGGTTAAAAGACAGGGAACAAAGGGTAGGAATAAATGGAGAGGGGTAACTAATGGTGTTCCCCAAGGGTCAGTCCTAGGACCAATCCTATTCAATTTATTCATAAATGATCTGGAGAAAGGGGTAAACAGTGAGGTGGCAAAGTTTGTAGATGATACTAAACTGCTCAAGATAATTAAGACCAAAGCAGACTGTGAAGAACTTCAAAAAGATCTCACAAAACTAAGTGATTGGGCAAGAAAATGGCAAATTAAATTTAATGTGGATAAATGTAAAGTAATGCACATTGGAAAAAATAACCCCAACTATACATACAATATGATGGAGGCTAATTTAGCTACAACTAATCTGGAAAGAGATCTTGGCGTCATCGTGGATAGTTCTCTGAAGACATCCATGCAGTGTGAAGCAGCAGTCAAAAAAGCAAACAGGATGTTAGGAATCATTAAAAAAGGGATAGAGAATAAGCTGGAGAATATCTTATTGCCCTTATATAAATCCATGGTATGCCCACATCTTGAATACTGCGTACAGATGTGGTCTCATCTCAAAAAAGATATAGTGACATTAGAAAAGGTTCAGAGAAGGGCAACTAAAATGATTAGGGGTTTGGAACGGGTCCCATATGAGGAGAGATTAAGAGGCTAGGACTTTTCAGCTTGGAAAAGAGGAGCGTAAGGGGGGATGTGATAGAGGTATGTAAAATCATGAGTGGTGTGAAGAAAGTGAATAAGCAAAAGTTATTTACTTGTTCCCATAATATAAGAACTAGGGGCCACCAAATGAAATTAATGGGCAGCAGGTTTAAAACAAATAAAAGGAAGGTCTTCTTCACATAGCGCACAGTCAACCTGTGGAACTCCTTGCCTGAGGAGGTTGTGAAGGCTAGGCCTATAACAGTGTTTAAAAGAGAACTAGATAAATTCATGGAGGTTAAGTCCATTAATGGCTATTAGCCAGGATGGGTAAGGAATGGTATCCTTAGCCTCTGTTTGTCAGAGGGTTTGCAGATGGATGGCAGGAGAGAGATCACTTGATCTTTACTTGTTACGTGCACTCCCTCTGGGACACCTGGCATTGGTCAATGTTGGTAGGCAGGATACTGGGCTGGCTGGACCTTTGGTCTGACCCAGTATGGCCGTTCTTATGTTCTTAATAAGAAAACTAAAAAGCTAATAAAGAATTTAAGAAACAAACCAGTACCAGCTTTAAAAATTAAAAAAGCAATTGAATTCCAATATACTGAATTCCAACATTTTAAAATGATCAAAAAAACACTAGGTCAAGCTACTACCAAAAAAATCAAGCTCTATACAACAACTGTAACCTATAGGCTAGGAAACGTAACACCAATTTATGAAAAGAAAGAAAAATTGGAAGTTATCTTTATTGTCAATGTACCTCATGTCAAAGCTAAAAATATTTACTCCCTCCAAGTAGTTCACAAAGTGATGGTGTAGCAAAGTTCTGTGGACATTAAGATGGTTACTCCAGACTTGGTTGCCTACTGTAAAAATGTAACCACCATACAGAACTATCTAGTTTCTGATCTAAAAATTATAAATGGATAAATCCAGTAAACTAAATACGTAAAGGTAATCCATTTGTAAAAAAAACCTGTGGTCTCAACACTCAAGAAACCAAAGAAACGTTGGCCGGACAGAAATGTTAGATGGGTCCACCCCTGCAGTTCCAGTGGGAGCTGTGGAGCCGGCACTGGGGGAGTGGGGGCAGCATGCAGCACGTCCCTGATTGCTCCTCCACCCGGGAGCTGGGGCACACCGAGGCTTGGGGCTTCTGGCCCATGGCGCGGAGACTTGCCGTGGGCCGGATTAAATTAAGCAGTGGGCCGGAGGTTCCCAACCCCTGGTCTAACTAATCACTATATTTGGGGTTGGGAAGAAATTTTCCACCAGGACAGACTAGCTGAGACGCTGGGTTTTTTTTGCCTTCCTCAGAAGCATGGGGCATGGGCCACTTGCTAGTTTGAAGTAGAGTAAATGGTCGATTCTCTGTAACTTGAAGATGTTAAATCAAGATTTGAGGACTTCAATAACTCAACCAGAGCTTATGGCCTACTCCAGGGGTGGATGGGTGAGGTTCTGTGGTCAGCCTCTGCGATGTGCAAGTCAGACTAGATAATTGTGATGGTTCCTCCCTGACTGGAATGTGAACCAGGGTCCAAGGAATAGGTGCTGTGGTCGACCTGCCTGCCAAAGCATCCATTTGTAACTGACCAACACTCCAGTATTCCAAAATCATCATCAAAAGTCATATTTCCCCCACCTTTTCCAGTCTCTCTATTCCAAACTGTGCGTGTCTTAAAAAATAGAGGTAAAATAAGTTAAAATAGAAGCCCCTTTACAAATCAGAACTAAAAGTAAAATTAACCCCTTTCTTTTCATCAAAAATGTTGTTCTAAAAATAAGACTAGTATCTTGTCTCCAAGAATTTAAAGGTTTTGTTTTGCACAATCACATAATTTCCGTTTCAATATAAACGTGTTTTAATTTCTTGTTCTTTCTTATATTTAATCAGTAAACTTTACATTTTAAAATAAGGCCCGGTCTACATTAAGAATTTACACTGATATAGCTATATCTCTCAGAGGTATGAAAAATCCACACCCTGAGAAACATAGCTATATCAACTTAACCCCCAGTGCACACACAGCGTTAGGTCGACAGAAGAATTTTAAGATGCCTCTTGGGGAGGTGGATTACCTACGTGGATGGGAGGGATTCTCCCATTGGCATAGGTAGTGTCTACACTAAAGCACTATAGTGGCACAGCCACAATGGTGCAGCTGCACCACTGTAGTGTTTTAAGTGTAGACAAGCCCTAAATGCTTTTGGGTGTTTGCCAAAAAAACAAAAACCAAGGTCTCAAAAAACAAACAAAAAAAGACCTCTTTGTATGTATCAATATTTCATGTTGAATAGTAAAAGAGTTTATTACATCTTTAATACTATAGACCACACCCTGCTCCCAATGAAGTCAACAGGAATTTTGCAATTGACTTCAATGGAAGCAGGACCAGGTCCTAAGTTTGGCCATTGTAGCCATCACAGAAGAGTGATGGACACGAGCACACATAAAATTCAGTATACAGTAAGACTATCAAATCCTGCAAAATGTCTGCTTGCCTGGAAGGGATGGCCTGGTAGCCTGCTTTGGAGAAAAACAGCAGGCAGGTCTGAAAAGGGAGTTTCTTACTGCAGCAGATGTAGCTAACAGGCTTCATTATAGAAATGCCACTGTATAATATCTGCTACTGCAGCTGAAGCTGACCTTTAGCAGATGACGTCTTATTAGGAACACAAACACAAAAATTGGCATGACTGATGAGATCAACGATCCAGCTCGCCTAGTACCCTGTCCAACAGCCGCTAGGATCAGATGCTTCTCTATTTGCAATACACCTGTAATGAGAAATTTCTTCCAACCCAGTCAGTCAGTGGTTAGCTTATAGACTCAGACTTTAAGGCCAGAAGGGACCACCATGATCATCTAGTCTGGCCTCCTGCCCATTGCAGGACACAGAACCTCACCTACCCTGAAATAGACCCCTACCTCTGGCTGAGTTACTGAACTCCTCAAATCATGATTTAAAGACTTCAGGTTACAGAGAATCCACCGCTAACGTTTATGCCATGACACAGGAGTATTTACATCCCTTCTAGGAAAAAAAAAAAAGAGGGGCCCTGCCTGGTGCTGAAGTAAGGTTCAGTGGTAGGTGGGACAAAGTGAGGCTTTTCTGTAATATTTTTATGGAGCTGGTGTGTGCCTCGGTTGCCCTGTCCTTTGCATTGCTACCCTGGGGGGGGGGGAGGGTTTAAGTCTGCTCTCAGAGCAATGCAGGACATGAGGTGTGGGTGTTGCTTTTTTGTCTGAGCTGTAATGAAACTGATCCAGATCAACAGAGGGCCCAGAGGAATAACGAAAAGCCCCAATGACTCAACAATCGACACTCAACACCGGGAAGCTCCAGCAGACGGGGTTGTGAACATAGGATGGCTTTGCCTGGAGACAAAAGATTGGGAGGTAACCAGCAGGTCAGGAAGAGAGAGAGCCTGAGATGGAATCCACTACAGCTTGGCTGGGGTCTGTGCTGGCTTGGCCAGATGGACTATGTTTTAACCTTCATTTCTTTATCCTAATCTAAGGACATCCAATGCTGTGTTCCAGTTGACTAATAAAGCTTACTCTGTTTTTAAAACACAGCTTGGTGTCACTGCAGATACTTGCTGAGGTGCATTAATCCTTGCAGAGCGTACAAGCATCTGACGAGGAGTCTCATGCAGTGTGGACTCCCACCCCACAGCGAGAAGCAGGAGACCTGATGCTTAAGATTGTTCAGGGCTCTCAAATCATCCAATCCTGGTGATTTACAGCTCTAACTTATCAGTTTATTCCAGCACCTCCTAAGTACCTCCTGTATGTTAGAAGAGTTTTGCTCTCAAAACTACATTCACTTGAAGGTGAAAAAAGCAGCATAATGCTGAAGAGTGCAGCAGAATGACTTGACATTTACGGTTTGGGAGGGGTTTTTTTTGTTTGTTTTTTTCCAAACAGCTTTCTTGTTAGTGAACGTGGTGCTGCATGGCAGGGCACCAAAGAAGACATGTCACCTGCATGTGTACCTGAGAGATTGCTTTAAATGCTGTGGTCTTGCCCAGTTTCTCCCCTCCTTTGGTCACTGATTCTGCAGACTGCTTTGCTGTTTTGGCAGCTTCTTCCACACCTTCTTTTATCTTCCGACCAATATCACTCTTACTTACTTCGTCCAAACTCTGCAATAATATGGAAGGAAAATGATGTGAGAAACATGGATCATCACCTGGATTTGAAAGAGATTCCTCTTTTTGGCTTTTAGAGACTTCCCAAGTCACCACCAGGGAAAATCAGCAAGTTAGTAGGTCAAGGTCTGTAGGACCAATAATTGATTTGTCTTAAGCAATTACAGTTTCAACAAGCCGGACTTTTGTGCTGCAGTGTTAGCAGTAATCCCAGAGCTGTGCTGTGATCATTGGTGATGAAAATATTTTTGGCCAGATATAGAACTACATATGTTGGACTGGCAATTATTTATACACAGTGAATGCCACTTAACAGCAACCTCTCGGTTCCAGCAAAAAGTTGCTATTATCCAAAAATTGCCAATAAGTGGAAGGTAGGTTTGCGGGGCTGCAGTCAGGGAAAGAATCTTTGGGACACAGCAAGCCCAGGGCCCCTTGTGCCAGGGCAGGACACCTCCCGGACAGCACAGGGAGAGATACTGTGCAGCCCTGGAGCCCCTGCTCCCTGTGGAAAACCCCAGTTTCCAGGCTGCAGGTCCTTCCTCCCAGCTGCTGACCTGCCTGCAGCCTCTCCCCACTCCACAGCACCAGGACTCCTGCATTGCCCAGAGGCCGCCACATGCTGCTGACAACATATTGGCTTTTTTTTTTTTGCTGCGCCACCTGGCAGTTAAAATACTCTAGACCTTTCCTTTGAAATACCCACATGCTTGTTAATACTCTAAGAGATAGAAAGAAATGCAGTCCAGGCCAGTGCAACTCTGGCGGAGACAGCTCTGTGCACTAATTTTTGATCCACCAGGAAAGAAGTTCCAAATACTCTCTTTCACTCCAACAAAATAAGCTTTACATACACCTGCGAGTGCCTGGGGGGTGTGGTGCTACACACAGGCTGTGGCAGGCCAGAGGTTAAAACTTCTCCACAAACAGTTGATCACCATTTCACTCCGAACCAGCACGGCTGGCTTAGCAGGTGCTCTTTGTAGGGATGTCAGAGGCTTCACTGGCAGTGGGCAGCTGATTCTGGGATGGGTGGGAAGACAAACCCACACAGAAGGGGTTGCCAGGTGGACAGTACCACTAGGTGTTTTCCCCATCAGCCAGCCGTGCTCCCCTGCCCCCTCAATCAGCACTCCTTGACTTCCTCTCTGCGCCCTGGTTGCCAGGGAGTTGCCATCGCAGCTGGGAGTGGGTAGGAGTGCACAGACCAGGCACCCCTGGCCCAGCAGCAGTGACAGCACAGACTCCTGCCTCCCCCATCCTTTCTGGGCCAGGCTGCTGGAGGCTCATTTCAGCTCTGCCAGCCCTTGGACGCTGGTGCCAGCGGCAGGGACCACCTTCACCACAGTTAGCGCCATGCGCCCAGGGACTCAACCATGAACAGCATCTCCCCACCTAAATGGCGCCCTCAGCCTTCTTTCCCCACCCTCCCTACCAGCTCGAGGCTTCCACAGCACCAAGAGGAGCTGTCACAGGATCCAGCAGGAGGGCCCAGCAGGTAAAACAGGACCCAGGTGCTAGTCGACCCCCTCCAGAAACCCTGCTTCCTCCACCCACTCTGTACCCTTCCTCCCTGCTGCCTCAAAGCTTCCTGCCGGTCTACAGTGCTGAGAGCAGCTGCCTTCCGTTCCAGTAGGTTGGGGACCCAGGTGCCAGCCACATGAGATGTACAGCCAGTCCTAGACTGCTGCATAGCCACACATGTGCACAGCTCAAGCACAACATTGCCCCTAGCCATGTTTCCCAAATGGGTACTTCCATGTTGGTACTGGTATCTGACTTGCCTATGCCCCAATGAAGACAAAGCCTTGAGGCATTTTCTCTTCTGCAGCTATCAGATAGTCAAACCCCCACGTACACACCCATCTACCCTGCAGCAAGGAAGAAACACGGGGTGCTGATACTGCCTGCACATCTGCTGTCACACTAGTCACACCAAAAAATTCTTCAGCAGTTACCACTGCAGGTCTCTTTAGTGACCCTGGCCTGAAAGGGCAGCAATAGTTACCCTCCTTCAACTAGAATAAAGAGATAAAGGACATTAATTCAATGCAGACAAAGTGCAAATCACAAGTAAACTGACAGATTTTTGCAAGGTTATACTGTACCTCTTTGACTGATCCTGTTATTTCTCCAAGCTTCTTTTTAATCACTTCAGAGGTCTTAACTGTTTCAGATTCAATAGTTTTCTGCAGCACAAGCAAAAATTTTATGTTAACAGGAACCAATGCATCAGTCAGAATTATAACCACATGAGGATTGTATAGCACTGCATCAATACAGTCCAGCATACAGCACTCTTTGGGTGACATACTACTGTAGGACAGAAGAACAGCCCCAGTTAAACTCTGTCCTCAATAGGATCCATGGACTCTTCTAACTATCTGAAGTGAAAGGAACAGAAATGGGGATCAGTCACATGGAAAATAAGAATATAATGTTCTATTTTTAGACGTTTAAAATTTGTGCCCAAATCAATGCCGTGTAAACCAATAGCTGCCTTAAATATGAAAGAGAGATAATGAAGGAGGCAAACAAGGTTAAGTGGTGTAAGGGCTTCAAACGGAATAGGAGAAAGGATCTAACAGCCAACCAGTTACAAGTAACTTGAGAGCTCTGAGGTCCCATAACAACCAGATTCAGGAGAGAGAGGCAATGGCAGACCGTAGTGTGAGGGCTGTGGCGGAGGTTCACAACTATGGCCATCAGCATTGTGAAGCGATCCCCCAGAAGGAAAGCACACATTGCAACTGAGTCGAGTTGCACCCCAATGAAGTTGATTGTCGGCATAGGTATAAGCAGAGATTTCTCTTCAATGATGCAGACACCCAAAGAGGTCAGGAGAGCATGAAGGGTAAGGATGGCAGAGGAAAGCTCGTCAGGATAGCGCAACAAGAAGCCAGTCACCTAGGTAGGGGTATACCTACTAGCCGAGACGGCTGCCACCACAGCGAAGACCTTCGTGAAGACTCTCACAGCTGTGGCGTCGCCGAAAGTCAGGACTCAGAATTAGTAGTGGTGCTCTCCCACCTGGAATTGGGAGAAATTTCTGGTGGGCCGGGTGGATGTCTACATGTTCATGTCAAGAGCCACGAACTTGACCCCGATGGATACCACTGAGGGAAAAAATGGTTACTAACCTTTCTGTAACTGTGGCTCTTCGAGATGTGTTGTTCATGCCCATCCCACATTAGGTGTGCGTGCGCACCATGGGCACCATAGCTGGAAATTTTTCCATTAGTGGTATCCGTCAGGGGGGTTCCAGCACTCTCTGATGCTGCGCGCTCATGCGCTGGTATTAGGGGCACAACCAGCCCTGCACCCTCTCAGTTCCTTCTTGCTGGCTAACTCCAACAGGGGGCAGGAGAATGGGTCATGGAATGGACACAAGCAACACGTCTCAAAGAACAGTTACAGAAAGTAACTGTTTTTCTTCAAGTGATTGCTCATGGCCATTCCACATTAGGTGACTCACAAGCGGTACCCAAGGAGGTCGGCTCGGAGTTCATGGACATGAGGATTGCAACACTGCTCATCTGAAATCATTTCTAGCTTGCTGGGTGATGGTGCAGTGGGCAGAGAAGGTATGCACTGACGGCCAGGTAGCAGCCCTGCAGATGTCTTGGATTGGGACCTGGCTAGAAACGCTGCTGACAATGCCTGTGCTTTTGAGGTACAGGTAGACCTGAACACCTCGCCATCTGAGGAAAGACGCTACCACTGCCATGCATTTCGTGAAAACCCTAGGTGCTGATGACAGACCAAAGGGGGGGGATGGTGAACTGGTAATGGGTCTGGTTTACGATAAATCTGAGGAACCTCCTGTGGCCTCAAAAGATGGAGATGTGAAAAATAGGAGTCTTTTAAGTCGAGGGTGGGATTCAGGGAGGGAATGATGGAGCCCAGGGAACCCATGCAGAACCTCAGTTTCTTGAGATAGTTGTTGAGGCAACACAGGTCCAGGATGGACCCAAGACCCCCTTTGGCCTTCGAGATTAGGAAATATTGGGTGTAAAACCCCTTCCCTCTTAGGTTCTGAGGCACCTCGTACACTGCCCCTACCTGCAGCAGGGCTAGCACCTGAAGACGGAGGGGGGGTGGGAGGAGGGATGGAAGAAAACTGAAGGGTGTAACCTTCCTCCACCATACTCAGCACCCAGCAATCCAAGGTTATGAGGGACCACACTGGGCTGAAGTGGGAGAGTCGGTCTGAAAACAAAATGTGGGAACTAATAAGGCCCTTGGGTGCATCTTCAAAAGTTCTCTTTGGGCCTCCCAGGTCTGTGAGAGACCCTGGTGGTGCGGTTGAGGTGACAGGGAGCAGTTGTCTAGGCTTGTAACCCCTGCTCCGTTTCTTGAACAGGTCCTGTTGAATCATAGAATATCAGGGTTGGAAGGGACCTCAGGAGATCATCTAGTCCAATCCCCTGCTCAAAGCAGGATTAATCCTCAGACAGATTTTTGTCCCAGATCCCTAAACAGCCCCCTCAAGGATTGAACTCACAACCCTGGGTTTAGCAGGCCAATGCTCAAACCACTGAACTATCCCTCCCCAGGCAGTGTGGCCGAGAAGCAGGCCGGTTGCTGTAGCCTAAAATGCTTCCTCGGACGGTGAGTAGAGGCCCAGGAATTTGGGGTGGCCCTGGAGTCCTTCACATGCAGCTTTGTGTCTGTTTGCTCCGAGAAGAGGGCAGTACCCTTGAATGTGAGATCCTGGATGGTCTGTTAGACCTCAGGTGGAAATCCCGAGGATTGAAGCCAGGAGCATCGCCTCATGACCACTGCAGAAGTCATTGTTCTGGCCGCTACATCAGCTCCATCCAGGGCCGCTTAGAGTGAGGCCCTGGCTACAATTTTCCCTTCCTCTATCAAAGCGGAAAACTCTTGCCTGAAGTCCTGAAGCAGCAAATCTTTAAACTTTGCCAAGGAGTCCCAAATATTGTAATCATACCTCCCCAACAAGGCTCGTTGGTTGGAAATACAAAGCCATAACGCCCTTGAGGGACAGAGCAACCTTTGACTGGGCTGCTGCAGCCAAAACATCAATGAGACTACATGAGGACTCCTTAAATACCTCACCTCCAGACCCAGGTAAGGCGCATAGAGCCGGGGGCAGAACTGCTGGAGCTGCTGCTTGCGACACGGGGCTGTGGGCTGAATGGCGTCATTATTGGGGAGTGGCACGCTTGATGGTCCCCAAGGGTGGAGGATGTCCAAGAGCTAGTTTTGCTGGTCCTGAACCTCCTCCAGCGATATGCCATGGTCTGCTGCCACCCTCTGTAACATGTCTTGGTATTGCCTTCGATCATCAGGGGGAGATAGGGATGAGCACCTCATCCGGTGATGAGGAACCAGCTCTACATCTGCATCTTCCTCAGAGCCCAACAGTGAAGGAGCCTGGGCCGAGTGGTATGAGGCTTGGGAGGATGGGTATCGCTGGCGATATGGGTCCCAGAATGCCCAGTGTGGCTAACGGGTCGGGACCTGGGGGTGTGGCAAGCCCAAGAGGTACCGGAGCCCAACTGTTGCTGCCGGGCCATAAGCTGGAGGATAAGGCAGCCAGGGATGCAAGTCCGAGCTGTGCCTGAACAAAGGGGAGAAGGAGGGCTCCAGCTCAGAAAAGTATTCCTAGACTGAAGATGGCTCGGATAGTGATGGAACAAACAGAGTGGGCCAGCCACACTGCAGAGTCAGCAGGGGCGGTCCGGAAGGAGCAGGAGCAGTTGTCCTCCAGAGTAGGAACCTCGCAGGTGAGTGGGGAACCTGAGAGAAGCGGAGAAGGCGGGTAAGGTATCTCCAGTTCCTCTGGCAAGAGAAGGGGCTCCACACAACCAGGAGTCCGGGGAGTGCCCGTGGAGATGCCGGAAGACCAAGGCAGGGTCCATGAGGCCAGCTGGACCAAAGGACGTGGAGGTGGCAGCAGGACAGATGGTGTATGCTCCAGGGACTGCTCCAACAGGGTCGGTACCAGGGCGACCAGCTGTACCGCTGGATCCTTCTTGTGCTTTGCTTTACTCTCGATGCGAAGAAGCTTGGGTGCTGGTGCCACAGTGTCTGGGCACGACATCTCACCTGACCTGGCCCGGCTCAGGGAGGAAATGCTGCACTTAGAAGTAGTCCTTAACAGGGACTTGCTCCTATGCCCATGACAGTGCTTCCTACCCTCACATCTGGATTTCTCCTTGACCGCTATATCCAGGGCATGAGAAGTGCTGGAGGAAGCGCTCACCACCAGTGATAGACACTGCACAGATGGTTACAGATCCGAGTGGGTGCACAGTCTCATGGCTTCCCCCATCCAGTATTTTCGGAAGCAGAGCTTCTGCACTTCCCGAGTCTAGGATGGGAAAGACTTGCAAATCATGCAACGAGTGACGATGTGAGACTCCACGAGGCAGTAAAGATGCCACTGGTGCTTGTTGCTCATGGAGAATGAGCATGGGAAAGAATCAGTTTTTAAACCCTGGAACACACGGCATAGACCCCAGCGGGGCAGAGGGAGCGAACCCCAATTGGGGTAGACTAACATTAATTTCTATATACAACTAGCTATCTACAAAAAAAACCAAACAAGAACTATACACAAATGGAGCAGGTCACTCTCTTAGCTAAAAGACTAAGAGCAGGAAGGAACAGAGGTTCTAGCCATGCAGCAGTTAGATCAGTGGTTCCCAAACTTTTAACAACCTGTGAACCCCTTTCACTAAAATGTCAAGTCTTGCGAACCCCCTCATAAAAATGAATATTTCCAGGGATTTTCTCCTTTACCGGAGTATAAATTATAAAAGCAGTGATCTTGGAAATATAAAGTTTGTTTTTATGACATGCTTATTACACACTATTTATGATTAATTATTAGTTATTACAGTATTTTTATTACATTATGAAAATTCACTTTTGCAGCTTGTATCACTTTGAATAAGCCTGTTATAAGACAAGGCTCCTATGTTTCATCACGAGTACCAGATGTGAAACAGCATGAAGGCATTTAAGAAGCCAACTCAAAGAGTTCCTCCTACACAAGCATTCAGGTCTTGAGCAGTCCAGGCAAACAAGGCACGTTACAACAAAGCTTAAAATTGTTCATAATAATTTTAAAAACAATATTAACTCCCTATTTAATTTTAAAAACAGCACAAAATATCCACCTCCCTTTCCATTTCTTACAAGGAGTCTTGAAGTTTAAATCTCCTCAGTGGGATAGCTATGCTTGCTTTGATCTGCTTAGATCTTGGAAGTCCAGGGGCTTCGGGCTGCCCTAGGGACGGCTCTGACAGCCATTAGAGAATTTTTCCCCCCCGAGGACCCCCCGTAAAATTTCACGAACCCCAGTTTGGGAACCACTGAGTTAGAGGGAACAGGAGGCGTCGACATGCACGGCTCCTAGCTAACCTCGGCTAGGAGCACAAGGGGACACATGACACACATGCAGGTCAACAGACACTGCTAGGAAAAACATCTGGCTCCAGCACATGACACACATGTACACCCATATTTGGAATACATATAGGGACCATCACTCGAAGAAGAAAAATGTTAAGAGACAATAATATAAATGTGAAGCAATTCAAGATTATTATTAATTCCCACTTCCCTGGTTCCTTCACTGTACTGAATCTGGCCACTGAAAGAATGTTCAATGCTGTCATAACAGACTTCAGTTCCTCATTAGTGCAATGAAAGCACTTTCTCTCTAGTAAAGTTGTTTTATAATGCATTAAGAATGTGATTATGTCTAATCAATACAATAAAAGTGAAAAAGCCTTAATTGGATCTCCATGTCTATAGATAAGTGACTTTTTACCTGCTTATTATTTATAATTTCTATTAAAATGTCTGTTGGAAAGAAATTCCACTAAACCTGTAGAAATACTTAACTCTCTACACTAGTTCATTGCACCTACTAGTGTTTCCATCAGTCAGTCCAGATCTTTCCTGAATACAGCAAACACAACAGCTCATTTGCACAGAAGCTTAGGTTACAATACTCTAAATTGTAATAGACTACTGACTGGCCAATGAAGGTGTGGACAACGAAATAATTCATGATGAAGACTTACATATTTCCTCCTTGCTTCCTGGAGCGCATCAGATTCTTCTAGCTTTTTAGCTTCATCCCGGAATTTTTTAATATTTTCTTTCATCTCTTTATTTTTTGCTAATTCCTGTTTGAGGTTGTCCACAAAACCTGATATAAAGCCTTTTCTGCCTCGTGAAGAATAGTATCTAGACTAAAAAAAATAATTATTAGCATCTGTGCAATCTAAAGAGACATTAAGTATCATAGCCAGGTAGATTTACACTTCATGTCTGCCATGCAAAAGGATGTGGAAATTAGTCATCTTGAGGATGGCCAAAATACCATGGCCAAGGAACACTGTGCCTTCAGAATAGCAATGAAATCTCACATGCACTGCACAGAGCACTAGAGGTAAATGTACACTCAAGTAAAAAAGTTACTCCCTCAAGTGGTAAAGGAGTCACACTGTTCTGACTGAGCTGCTAGGTTTCAATAACCAGCCAATTTCTTCTGTTGAAGACCTCTGCTTTTGGTGGCTGCACACACGACTGGAGCCTCACTACTGGATTTTATCAACTGGGCTCATTGCTGGCAATCAAATATATGGAGGGAAAGCTGGTATCTTACAAATCCAAAAAAAAAAAAAAAAAAAAAATTGTCACATCTTTGAAAGCCACACTGAAGTCAACAACCTGGGGTGGCCACTTGTCAGAAGCATATCAATTTCTAGTAGACCCCAATACTCTTATCATTACTAAAACATACTTTCAGTCTAATGCATGCATAAAACCCTGCCCATCAACATACCTGCTGTAGCTCTAAAACTGGCATGCCCAATCTATAAACAATGCCACTAGGGAGTACTGGAGCTGGGCATCTTCCATATATAAGCCTTGTGCCACTGACAAGGCATTTCTGCAAACAGAAACAAAGAACAAACACATTTTAGCAAAGAATAAAGAAATAATTAAACCTGCTTGGGTCACTCTCAGTGCCCAAAAAGCCAGTGGAAAAAGGGAAGTAAAGAACACAGCAAAAAGGGGCATTTCTGGCTAACCTTTGTGGAACAGAAGCTGGGAGCTATACCGGAACTTCTCACTCACCAGAGCTTGGATACATAGAACAAACCAGCGCATTGCAACTTTATTATGAATGAAAGCACTGCCGCATCCCTATCACTCACTTGTAGAAAACGTGAGGGTCAGACTGTAAGCTATCCCCAATATGGGTGGGCCTATTTGTCATTATTTTGGGAATTGGGTGGATACAGTACTGCTCTAAGTGCCACCCACCATCCCAGAGTAGCTAGATGTTTCTGCTATTATTAGCAGTTAAAAGCTCATGTGCAATTTAGTTTGCCATCTGTAATCTTCAGAGCTAACATCCATATGGGATGAACAGGGAAGTTCACACCTCAGAATAACTTTTTCTATTTGCAAACTCAGTCACTACTTGTTTAAGTGATATTTGGAACATTTCTTTGCAATTTATAGGGCTAGAAACATTTTTTTAAAAGAAAAACTAATTGTTTCTGCTGAAATGCAGTGGGACAGCCTATTACTGCTTGCAGCTTCAGTCCTACACCCACCACTCCTGGGGAAATTCTGTGCCACTGCGCAAATGCAGAATAAATGGCCTCTGCAAATTTTTTTTTCCCTACAGTATAACTGATTCTGATGGGAAGGTGTAGGGAAGCAACCAGAGGGGTCACATTGCAATAACACCTTTTGCCCACCATGGCCTGATGTGGCACCAGAAGAGAGAGCAGCTGGCTCATGGGCCCGAGCATCCAGCCGTGGAGAGGGAGGGGGCAGAGGATGCCTTCCTCACAGCGCACTGCCTGCGGGGCCAGATGAGGAGGAATGGGGGATGGACATAGTAGGGCACATGAGGCTGCTGGGGGATATCACAGACTGGGGTTCAGAAGGCTAGTGGGGGGACAGACTGGGGTGAGGGCCACATGGGAGTGGGGGTGCAGGGCCACATGGGGACAGAAGGGTGGGGGTGTAGGGCCACATGGAGACGGGGGCAGCTATGCCTGGCTCAGTGTGGGTGCAGGGCCACATGGAGATGGGGGGACAGAGGTACGCGGACACACGAGGAGAGGGGCAGATGTGCCTAACTGAATGGGAAAAGCTAGGGGTCAGCCAGGGTCTGTATGGCGGAGGCTCCCCATCTCCCTAACAATACCTCTCCCAAAAACTTGTTCCATATATTTCTCCTACCCACACCCAACAGCCCTGCAAGTTAACTCCCAGGCCACTGCCCGGCAATAACTTCCCTCTCCCTCAGCTCCTCCGTTACCCTGACTCCCCGAAGCCTTTGCACTGCTTCTGAAGGGTGTGGGAAATAAGTTTCTGTATTGTAGTTTAAATGAATTATTACTCAAAGATCTGTATTAATATTTCCAGTAAGGAATCTATTTGTCGAAAAACATTTCCTGAATCTTTTTTGTTGTCTGTATTGTTACAGACATACTTGCTGACAGGTATTTTGAAATAAATTGCCAAAATAATTGAAACTGGCATGGTTATATCGTGTTATTTTAACAAATAAAATATGCACAATTTTAAAATCTTGTATACAGAATGTTTAATATTTTGGTGCAAAATTCCGCCAGGAGTAATTCCCTTCTTAGACAGACACATGCCAAATTCCTGATTTCAGAAACCAGCCTGTCCCCCTGCTGACATGTGAGAAGGAGCCTTCTACAGCTTTATGCTAGTGGCAGGGAGACAAGGCAGCCTGACCACACGGAAAAAAACATTTTGAGCAGCAATGAACTTGGAGTGGAGGAAACAACAACATGCTTTCTATTCGGAGATTTCACAGCAGTTAAACAAGCCACATTATCTCTACTTCATTCAAATACAGAATAGTGAGAGTCTGTCAGAGCCTGGAACGGAACCCATGTCTCCTGACTCCCAGCACCAGAGTCTCAATACAGTAAGCCTGGGGGAAGACAGGGTCAAGCACTGTCTCCTACCCAAAAGGAAGGATGAGGCCCCCATGAGATAAGTAGTGAGGCCAGGAACAACATCCCACCTCTGTGAGCTCTCTGTTGGTGGAGGCCAGGAACAAACACCTCTTGCTTCCTGAGTTACAGGGAATGGAAGAGAAGCACTTGAAGTATAAATACAGCACATCCCTAGCCCACATAATTAACCCTTTAATTCCGTCATTCCATTTAAGCTGCACACCGGAATCAGCTCAGAGATCAGCATATTGCAAAGCTCTCTCCATGCTATGATTCCCATCCCTGAGCCAACCTTCTTTCCCAAACACCAAGGCATGCTCCTTCACACTCAGCCAGCACAAAGCTGTAGCTTCTCCCCAGACCAGCCAGAAGCTCTTAAGGAGCCCCTACCTGCTCAATTTTCACAGCCAATACTGCTTCTCCACATGACTGCCTCTCTAGAACCAAGTATCAGAGGGGTAGCCGTGTTAGTCTGAATCTGTAAAAAGCAACAGAGGGTCCTGTGGCACCTTTAAGACTAACAGAAGTATTGGGAGCATAAGCTTTCGTGGGTAAGAACCTCACTTCTTCAGATGCAAGTAATGGAAATCTCCAGAGGCAGGTATAAATCAGTGTGGAGATAACGAGGTTAGTTCAATCAGGGAGGGTGAGGTGTTCTGCTAGCAGTTGAGGTGTGAACACCAAGGAGTCCTCCTGAGGGTCGAAATGACAGTCTGGACCTATACATAGAATGCTTCCGCCGACATGCAAAGGCAGAAATTGTGGAAAAACAACATTGCTTGCCTCATAACCTAAGTCATGCAGAACGCAATGCCATCCACAGCCTCAGAAACCACCCTGACATTATCATCAAAGAGGCTGATAAAGGAGGTGCTGTTGTCATCATGAACAGATCTGACTACCAGAAGGAGGCTGCCAGACAAGTCTCCAATACCAAATTCTACAGGCCACTTTCCTCAGATCCCACTGAGGAATACACTAAGAAACTGCACCATCTACTCAGGACACTCCCTATACTAACACAGGAACAAATCAACATACCCTTAGAGCCCCAACGGGGGTTATTCTATCTACTACCTAAGATCCACAAACCTGGAAATCCTGGACACCCCATCATCTCGGGCATTGGCACTCTCACTGAAGGACTGTCTGGATATGTGGACTCCCTACTCAGATCCTATGCCACCAGCACTCCCAGCTATCTCCGTGATACCACAGATTTCCTGAGAAAACTACAATGCCTTGGTGACCTCCCAGAAAATACCATCCTAGCCACCATGGATGTAGAGGCTCTCTACACAAACATCCCACACACAGATGGAATACAAGCTGTCAGGAACAGTATCCCTGATGATGACACAGCACAACTTATTGCTGAGCTCTGTGACTTTATCCTCACGCACAATTACTTCAAATTTGGTGACAATATATACCTCCAGACCAGTGGCACCCGCATGGCCCCACAATATGCCAACATTTTTATGGCTGACCTGGAACAACGCTTCCTCAGCTCTCGTCCACTCATGCCCCTTCTCTACCTACGCTATATTGATGACATCTTCATCATCTGGACCCATGGAAAGGAGACCCTGGAAGAATTCCACCATGATTTCAACAGCTTCCACCCCACCATCAACCTCAGCCTGGACCAATCTACATGGGAGGTCCACTTCCTAGACACCACCGTACAAATAAGCAATGGCCACATTAACACCACCCTATACCGAAAACCCACCGACCGCTACGCCTACCTTCACGCCTCCAGCTTCCACCCCGGTCACACCACACGATCCATCGTCTACAGCCAAGCACTGAGGTACAATCGCATCTGCTCCATCCCCTCAGACAGAGACCAACACCTACAAGATCTTCACCAAGCATTCTCAAAACTACGATACCCACACAAGGAAATAAAGAAACAAATCAACAGAGCCAGACGTGTACCCAGAAGCCTCCTGCTACAAGACAGGCCCAGAAGAGACACCAACAGAACTCCACTGGCCATCACCTACAGTCCTCAGCTTAAACCTCTCCAACGCATCATCAGTGATCTACAACCCATCCTGGACAATGATCCCTCACTTTCACAGACCTTGGGAGGCAGGCCAGTCCTCGCCCACAGACAACCTGCCAACCTTAAGCATATTCTCACCAGCAACCACGCACCGCACCATAACAACTCTAACTCAGGAACCAACCCATGCAACAAACCTCAATGCCAACTCTGCCCACATATCTACACCAGCAACACCATCACAGGACCTAACCAGATCAGCTACATCATCACCGGCTCATTCACCTGCACGTCCACCAATGTTATATATGCCATCATATGCCAGCAATGCCCCTCTGCTATGTACATTGGCCAAACTGGACAGTCACTATGCAAGAGGATAAATGGACACAAGTCAGATATCAGGAATGGCAATATACAAAAACCTGTAGGAGAACACTTCAACCTCCCTGGCCACACAATAGCAGATGTAAAGGTAGCCATCTTACAGCAAAAAAACTTCAGGACCAGACTCCAAAGAGAAACTGCTGAGCTCCAGTTCATTTGCAAATCTGACACCATCAGATCAGGATTAAACAAAGACTGTGAATGGCTATCCAACTACAGAAGCAGTTTCTCCTCCCTTGGTGTTCGCACCTCAACTGCTAGCAGAGCACCTCACCCTCCCTGATTGAACTAACCTCATTATCTCCATACTGATTTATACCTGCCTCTGGAGATTTCCATTACTTGCATCTGAAGAAGTGAGGTTCTTACCCACGAAAGCTTATGCTCCCAATACTTCTGTTAGTCTTAAAGGTGCCACAGGACCCTGTTGTTTTTCTCTAGAACCACTCCACCAAATCACTATGCCCATGCTAAGCCAGACTCCTTTCAGTTAACACAACTCTAATAGACTTTATGGATGGGGAATGTTTGATCTTGCCCTCAAGCCTTGTAGTAGGGGACCTCAAAGGCTCTGGGCTCCCATCTTTTCACCAGGCTCATAAATGCTCAAGATCTGTCTTGAGCAGCCTGATTGTTTTCCCTTGCTGCCGCTGCTGCTATGAAGGAGCCTCATCCCAAATATCACCAACTGAAGGCAAGGCTTATTCCTGAGAAAGGGTACTCCATAACTCCCCAAAAATATCTGTTACAAAGATCCTTGTAACAGGGTGACTGACAATTAGTTTCCATATTTGCAACGAGACATCATCTTTCAACTCAGAACCCTGCTATTTACTTTTTCTATCCAAGCTCAAGAGGACAGCTACAGAAACTGAGAAATAATACATTTAACCCTGATAAAAGGAAATAATTTTCTATGTCTTCTGCCTATGAAACTCACTGCCATAAGATATCACTGAAGAGCCCAGCAGGTTTTAAAAAGCATTAGATATTTATATGGATAATGGAAACATCCACAGTTACATTAAATAGAGGAGATATAAAACTTTATTCTTCAGGGCCTAAGCCAGTGACTCTCAAACTTTTGTACTGGTGACCCCTTTCACATAGCAAGACTCTGAGTGCACTTTTTAATATATTTAACACAATTATAGATGCTGGAGACAAAGCAGGGTTTGGGGTGGAGGCTAACAGCTCACAACCCCCCCATGTAATAACTTTGCGACCCCTTGAGGGGTCCTGACCCCCAGTTTGAGAACCCCTGGCCTAAGCCAACCACAAAAAGCTTGAAGCTTAGAAAAATCTTCCCCTATATGGGCAAGTTATCCCACTGCTGTCCTTAACAAGGTTTCTTGAACTTTCTTCTGAAGCAGATGGTACTGGAAACTGTCTAAGGCCTGGTCTACATTAGCAAATTAATTCAGTTAAAGTATGTCGCCCAGGGGTATGAATACTCCACACCCCTGAGCAGAGTAGTTAAACCGACCTAACCCCCAATGTAGACAGTGCTAGGTTGACAGAAGACTTCTTCACTTGATTTAGCTACCGCCTCTGGAGGATAAGGATTACCTACGCAGAAGGAAAAATCCCTCCAGTCGGTGTAGGTAGGGTCTAATAATAATAATAATATATGGAAATATCCTATCTCCTAGAACTGGAAGGGACCCTGAAAGATCATAGAGACCAGCCCCCTGCCTTCACTAGCAGGACCAAGTACTGATTTTGCCACAGATCCCTAAGTGGCCCCCTCAAGGACTGAACTCACAACCCTGGGTTTAGCAGGCCAGTGCTCAAACCACTGAGCTATCCCTGCCCCTATACAGAATTGGCACTGCTACAGAGGTGCAGCTGTGCCACTGTGGCATTTCAGGTGTAGAGACACCCTGAGACAACCTGGCTACTGTACTATATGACCCATTGGGCTCATCTGAAACAGGGTGAAAAGTCCAATCAGCTCTTTGTATCTGGGGTCACCAAAAGAGTCTCTTGAATGCAATTTCAAACGCCCCAGAGCAATTTGATAAAAGAAACTTGTTTCATTCATTCATTAACTAGCTGAACACAGGGAAAGCCTCAGATTTGGAATGTAACATTTTTATCAAAGGTCATCAAAAATCAGTCTAACAACACGAAAAGTGATATTAATTTCTTCCATGAGATGACACGTGTACACAGCAACCCATTTGGAGAAATAAAGGTAAACCGAGGCAGCCGGTTATATTTATTGGATGACAGCCAAGAATGCTGAGGCAGGTGAAGCAGGGCCACCCAGAGCACAGTGCTGAGCCACTGGGACTGTGACAGCCTCTGACCTTCGCCTTTTGCCTTTGCCTCCCAGGGGGGTCAGGCCGAGCCCAGCCGCTCTCGGGGAAAACACCCTCCGAGCAGAACAGCGCCTCCCCCGCTCCGCTCTGGAGAAACCAGACCTGGAGGTTTTCAGCTCAGCCCCTGCAGCTGGTCTCAGCGCCAAGGGCACCGGCGGGGACTCGGGGCTTCTTGTTCCCGCCTCTGTCTCCTGCCCTCGGGACCCGCCGCCCCCCGACGCGCAGGACAGGCCCCGCCGCACGAATCCCGCCTCCAGCGCGGGCCGCTGCCGGGGACTGGGGCGAGTTACAGCCACTGCTGGTCTCCGCCGCCTCCCGAGGGCCCGGCGAGGAGACCCCGGGGCAGCGCCCCGGCCCGCTCCGCTCGCTCAATCCCCGGCCCGGCCCCTCGGTCAGCCCCCTCCCCGTCCCGGCCCGCTCCCCTCCCCCGGCCCGCTCCCCTCCCTCAGCCCCCTCCCCCGGCCCGGCCCGCTCCCCTCCCTCAACCCCCTCCCCCGGCCCGGCCCGCTCCCCTCCCTCAACCCCCTCCCCCGGCCCGGCCCGCTCCCCTCCCTCAACCCCCTCCCCCGGCCCGGCCCGCTCCCCTCCCTCAACCCCCTCCCCCGGCCCGGCCCGCTCCCCCGGCCCGGCCCGCTCCCCTCGGTCAGCCCCCTCCCCCGGCCCGGCCCGCTCCCCTCGGTCAGCCCCCTCCCCCGGCCCGGCCCGCTCCCCTCGGTCAGCCCCCTCCCCCGGCCCGGCCCGGCCCGCTCCCCTCGGTCAGCCCCCTCCCCCGGCCCGGCCCGGCCCGCTCCCCTCGGTCAGCCCCCTCCCCCGGCCCGGCCCGGCCCGCTCCCCTCGGTCAGCCCCCTCCCCCGGCCCGGCCCGGCCCGCTCCCCTCGGTCAGCCCCCTCCCCCGGCCCGGCCCGGCCCGCTCCCCTCGGTCAGCCCCCTTCCCCGGCCCGCTCCGCTCCCCTTGCTCAACCCCCGGCCCGGCCCGGCCCGCTCCGCTCCCCTCCCTCAATCCCCTCCCGCAGCCTGGCCCGGCCCGGCCCGCTCCACTCAACCCCCTCCCCCGGCCTGGACCGCCCCGACCCACTCCCCTCGCTCGCCGCCCCCGGCCTGGCCCGGACCGCTCCGCTCACCCGGCAACCCCAGGCCGCCGCCGCCATCTTGGGAGCGAAGCGTGTGTGAGACCTGCCCGCCGCGCCGCGTGATGGCGTCACCCGCTCGCGCCGGGGGGCGGGGCGCAAGAGGCCGCTCCAGAGCCGGTAGTATCTTGTGGCAGCGAGTTCCACAGGCTGCCGAAGGCGGGCGGGGGAGCTATGGGCCTGGCCTAGGCATGCAGAGCAGCTGGTAGCGCCCCGATTTTATAGGGACAGTCCCGACTTTTGGGTCTTTTTCTTATATAGGCTCCTATTACCCCCCACCCCCTGTCCCGATTTTTCACATTTGCTGTCTGGTCACCCTAACCCCGGGGCTGGGGCCCACCTACTGCAGGGATAGGTGGGCCCGGAACCGGTCCAGGGTCCCGCACACAAACTGCAGGAACGCAGCATTAGTGCCCTTGCAAAGTCAAGTATGCCAGAATTAATCAACCTTAACTCTGCCTCCTTGAGCACATGCAGCATGGTAAGGGCTGTGCAGCAGAACCTCAGCGGTCCTGACACCTCGGGAATGGAGGGTGTTCAGAGCTCTGAACAAAACATTACAGTGATTCTTTCAAAAGTTTCAGAGTAGCAGCCGTGTTAGTCTGTATCCGCAAAAAGAACAAGCGTACTTGTGGCACCTTAGAGACTAACAAATTTATTAGAGCATAAGCTTTCGTGGACTACAGCCCACCTCTTTGGATGCATATAGAGCATACGAAAGCTTATGCTCTAATAAATGTGTTAGTCTCTAAGGTGCCACAAG
Organism: Chrysemys picta bellii; assembly: GCF_011386835.1. NCBI lineage: Eukaryota > Metazoa > Chordata > Testudines > Emydidae > Chrysemys > Chrysemys picta. Next base: position 2,591,060 of record NC_088815.1, read on the forward strand.
GACTCCTGTTCTTTCAAAAGTTTATAACAGAACATTGAAGCTTTACTATGCAGAAGAAAAATGCTGCTTCCCTTTATTTTGTTAGTAGTTTCTGTTTAACACAGTCCCCTTTTTTTTTCCCGTCTCTGCTGCTGTCTCGCTGTGCACTTTCGGTTCCAAAGGAGGTGTGTGGTTAACTGGTCAGTTCGGAACTCCGAGGTTCTACTGTAATTGTTCACATGCTAGCTTTTCCACAGGATGCGTTCATTCAACGCACAGGACAGACGGTGCCCACTTCATGAGCTGTTATTAAATATTGTGTTTTCTCTTCTTCAGTATTTGGCCTCAGGCCTAAGGTACTGAACTTTGCTCTGAAGACACAATTATTAATTTCCTCTGTGGTGCTCATCACTATAATATCTAAGTGCTTTACCAACCTTAATTTCTTTTCACAACACCCCTGTCAGGTGAAGGGGTGGTATTATTCCCATTTTACAGATGGGAACTGAGGAACAGAGGTTATGGTCAAGTTTCCACTAATTATGGGTGTTCAATTTGAGATACCTAGGACCTTTTTATTCAGAGTGCATATCATTTTATATGTTCAAAGCAGAGCTCCCCTTGACTTCAGTTATCGCTGTGAGCACTCAGCATGGCCAGAAAAACAGACTCCATGGTCTCAAGTCTGGCACCCAAAAAATGAGGACAACGCAATGAGTGACCACCTGTGACAAGTCTGGTGACTCGCCCAGCATCAGCTGCAGGGACAGAATCCAATTCTCCAGGGCAGCATTCATTTGACTTGACCAACCTTTCTCTTCCTGCAGTTTACTGCCTCCTGCGCTACACAAACCTGCTCCATCCCAAGAGCAGGTCCATTCTGTGCAATGAACGAGGCAGGGGCCCGATGGAAAAAATAGTGTGTGATCATGCATTTGCAGACTATACCATAATGCATGCACCAAGGGGGGCAAATTAAGGTTTCACAAGGAAAGGACAGTTACCTGTTCCGTAACTGGCGTTCTTCGAGATGTGTTGCTCAGGTGTATTCCGCTATAGGTGTGCGTGCTCACCACATGCACCGGTGCCGGAAGTTTTTCCCTTAGCAGTACCCGGACTGGGGGAGAACCGCTGCGACCCCTGGAGTGGCGCCTATATATCACACCATAAAGGGGGCTGCGTGCTCCCCCCACCCTCAGTTCCTTCTTGACAGACAACTCCGACAGAGGGGAAGGAGGGCGGGACGTGGAATACACCTGAGCAACACATCTCGAAGAACGCCAGTTACGGAACAGATAACTGTCCTTTCTTCTTCAAGTGATTCCTCATGTGTATTCCACTATAGGTGACTCCAAGCTATACCTGATGGAGGTGGGTAGGAGTGTAAGGGTTACCCGAGCGGAGCACCGCCCTACCAAACCCAGCGTCATCCCTCGTTTGGGAGATGATCGCATAATGCGAGGAGAAGGTGTGGACAGAGGACCACATAGCAGCCCTACGTATGTCCTGAATAGGGACATGAGCCACATAGGCCACTGACGAGGCCTGAGCTCTCATCGAATGAGCCTTCACTATAGGAGGCGGGGGCACCCCTGCCAGGTCGTAACACGTGCGAATGCACGAGGTGATCCAGTGGGAGATCCGCTGGATGGACACCAGTCGCCCCCTCATGTGCTCAGCTGATGCAATGAACAGCTGGGGGGACTTCCTAAAAGGCCTGGGTCTGTCTAAGTAAAAGGCCAGCGCTCTACGCACATCTAACATGTGCAGGCATCGTTCCTCATTGGAGGAATGGGGCTTCGGACAGAGGATCGGGAGGAAAATATCCTGATCCATGTGAAAAGCCGAGACTACCTTCGGCAAAAAGGCGGGGTGAGGGCGCAGCTGAACCTTGTCCTTGTGGAAGACCATATACGGTGGTTCAGAGGTCAGGGCCCTGAGCTCAGAGACCTGGCGGGCTGAGGTGATAGCCACTAAGAACGCCACTTTCGACGATAAGTGGGACCACGAACACGTGTCTAGAGGCTCGAAAGGAGGCCCTGTGAGGCATGAGAGCACTAGGTTCAGATCCCAGAGCGGGACCAGGGGTCTGGCGTAAGGAAATGCCTGATCTAATCCCCTTAGAAACCGGGATGTCATGTGATGTCAGAACACCAAAAAGCCTAGCATCGGGGGATGGAAAGCTGAGATGGCTGCTAGGTGTACCCTGATAGAGGAGGGCGCCAGCCCCTGGGTTCTAAGGGACAGGAGGTAATCGAGGACAAGCTGGATAGATACGGAAGAGGGAGAGGAATCTCTATCCCTCGCCCACATGGAGAACCGATACCATTTGGCTAGGTAGGTTCGATGCGTGGAGGGTTTCCTATTCTCCAGCAGGACCTGTCTCACATCCTCAGAACATCTCCCTTCCTCCTCATTCAACCACGGAGCAGCCACGCTGTCAAGTGGAGCGCGGCCAGGTTGGGGTTGAGGAGACGACCTTCCTCCTGGGAGAGGAGGTCCGGGCGGAGCAGCAGCCTACGAGGGGGGGGCCACCAAGAGTTGTAGTAGGGTCCCGTACCAATGCTGACAGACCCAGTCCAGGGCTATGAGGATAACCAGTGTGCCGTCTGACCTCACCTTCTGTAGGACTCTGCCTATCAGGGGGAAGGGCGGGAAGGAGTACAACAGGGGTCCCGACCATGGGAGTGGGCTATACAGAACTCCCACAGGAGCTGGGCTTCAAAAACGCCGTTTCCCTGGCCTCTTGGCGTTCAAGGGCCCAGGTCGTGGGGGTGCTCTCTGCCTCTTAGGTGGGGGCTCGTATCTTCCCCAAGCCGGAGGAGCGGAGGTTGGAGGCCTGGTCTTGTCCTTGGAGGACGGGATATACAGGCCTAGCATCTGCAGGGTCGTACGGGCATCCTTCATCCCATGCAGACGTGTGTCCGTTTGTTCTGCAAACAGAGCCCTGCCGTCGAATGGCAGGTCCTGCATAATGGACTGGGACTCCACTGACAGCCCCGAGAGCGAGAGCCACGACGCCCTTCGCACGGAGACGGCCGCAGCCATCGAACGGGCGGCTGTGTCCGCTGCATCCGAAGCCGCCTGGAGTGCCATCTTTGCCGCCGCCGCACCCTCGTCCACCAAGGCCTGGAACTCCTTCCTGTCCTTGTTTTGAAGGAGGGGTTCAAACTTGGGAAGGGACCCCCAGAGGTTAAAATCATAGCGGCTCAGTAGTGCCTGGTGGTTGGCCACTCTGAGCTGGAAACTTGCGGAGGAATAAACCTTTTTTCCAAAGGCATCGAGTCTCCGACCCTTGGGGGTGGGAGCGGGCTGGCCGTGCCGCTCACGGTGGTGAACAGACTCTACCACCAAAGAGTTCGGAGCTGGGTGGGTGTATAGGTACTCGTGTTCCTTCGTGGGCACAAAATACTTTCTTTTGGCCTTCTTGGAAATGGGCCCCAGGGAGGCGGGGGTCTGCCAGAGGCCAGTGGTGATATTGGCCACCCCTTGATGCAGTGGAAGGGCCACACAACCCGGTGCCGAGGAGGTGAGGACATTAAACAAAGTGTCCGAGGGCTCCTCCATCTCCTCGGCCTGGAGCTGGAGGTTTGCTGCCACCCTCCTAAGCAGCTCCTGGTGCGCCTTAAAGTCCTCCTGAGATGCCGGAGGCGGCACCGCAACTGAATTGCCCAGTGCCAGGGAGGTAGGTGGCACAGTGCCTTCAGCGACCGGCAGCATCTGTGGCTCGAAGTCCGGGCCCTGGCCCGGGGTCGGTGCTGGTGGTTCGGCACCCGTGGCCCGATCATGGTGCCAGAGAGGCGACACCGAGTGGGCCTGAGAGGCTCCCGTCACGGAGTGGGCTCCTGGCTGTGCGGGTGCCTGAGGCCATGGTGTCCACTGGCACCATTGTCCTTGGCAGGGAACCGCCCGGTACTGAGACGTATAGGGGCCTGGCAGAGCCGGTTGCTCCTGTGGTGCGGAGCGGCCCGGGGAGGGATGGCTGCACGCCGATGCTGAAGTCCTGGACGAGTGCACGGTGCCGTATGAACGACTGGAGCGGTCTCTACCATGACATCTCCGGCCCCAAGACTTCGACCTGGATGATGAAGACAGGTAGATGTCAGAGGAGCTGTCTCTGGATTCCCTTCGGCGCCCGTGGCCATGGCGCCTCTGTGCGGGGACTCTCGGGACGCACTCTGAGTACGGTGTCTCTGGCGGCGGGCACTAGAGTACGAGCACCGGTGCCGACAGCGGCGAGACCTGTTCCTCTCAGGCTGGCTCCAGGAGGAACGGCGTCGCCTCTTGTTACCTCCTCCACGGTCCCCGAGACCGGAGGAGTTACACTTGCTCACAGAAGACCCGGCTTGCGGAGTAGAAGTGCGTCGTGGGCCTCGGCTCGGCCCTTCCACCCGGGAAGGCACCTCGACCTCCGATACCTCCGGGGAGGGCTGATGGGCACCCAAGGGCAGCTTCCCACGGAACCGGGTGCCCGACTGAGGTGGCGCTCCTGGCACCGGAAGGGCTAAGATGTCACGCGCGGCCTGGGCTGCCTCTGGCGTCAAAGGCATCCGCGCTTCTGTAGAGGTTCGCGCGGACGGGACTGGACTGTTCCGCTTAACCCGAGTTGGAGGTCTCGGTCCCGACAGGGATCGTGGGCTGCCCAACTCAGGTCTGGCCTCACCCCTCTCCTTCTCTCGGCGCCACTGAGTCTTGCCCTGCTTCTTATTCGGGGAGCGGTGCCAACTCGTCAACGGTGCCTTGCTACGCCCGGCACTGGGTCGGGTCGACGTGCTGGTGCTGGGGCCAATGCCGACTCCATTAGTAGGGCCCGGAGTCGGATCTCACGCTGTCTCTTCGTCTAGGGCTTGAAAGAGTGGCAAATCTTACAACGCTCACTAACGTGCCTCACCCAGACAGCGAAGACACTGAGAGTGAGGATCACTTCTGGGCATACAGTTGCAACAAGAGTCGCACAACTTGAAGCCTGTGCCACGGGGCATGCCCCGAGCCAGGCAAGAACGAAAGAAAAGTTCACCGAACTGGATACTACTAAAGGCTATAAGCGCTGCACTCAAGGCTGGAACAAATTCCGACTACCTTCACTGGCAGCAAGAAGGAACTGAGGGTGCGGTCCCCTTTATGGCGCGATATACAGGCGCCACTCCCGGGGTCGCAGTGGTGCTCCCCCAGTACGGGTACTGCTTAGGGAAAAACTTCTGGCACCGGTGCATGTGGCGAGCATGCACACCTGTAGTGGAATACACATGAGCAATCACTCGAAGAAGAACCCTAATTCTGACATTTCATAGCTTTTGAATACTTGACTTTGCAACACTAAACGTTTTTAATGTAGCTTTTTGTGTCTCCTACGTTTTTAAAAAAGCAAACTGAAAAACCAATTTCTATCATGTGACATGATACTGACACCCACAGGGTCCATCACCAGGGTTGGAACCCTTGGATCTACCACTTGAGCTAACATTGTAAATGATAACAGCAGGTTATCTTCTATGTGGACCAGCACTAGAGGATGAGACACTTTGTCGAAGGGTTTCACAGATATTTGCTGACGGCAGAGCAATGACTAGACTCAGGAATCTTGGATTCCATTCCCAGGTCTAGAGGGGAGTGTGCTCTAGTGGCCACAGACTCATCTGCCCATTTCCCCAAAGCTTGACCTCTTCTTCCCTCCAACCTGTCGTCCCCATGACCGACTCCTCATCCCAGTCCCATTCTCCTCACCTAGCCAGTCCCAGTCCCAACTCAAGTTTATCATCCCAATCTTCCCCTCCAAGCTTGTCATATTTGTTTTTTTTTCTATTATACAGTTCAGCGTTTTGTAGTATTCTCTCATGCACCTTCTTACTCCTTTCTGCACAATTCCAACTTTTTCATTTCCTCATGACATGAATGTCTTTCCAGACCTCTAATCATTTTCCTTGCTCATCTCGACATCCTTATTTCCTTTTTCAGACAGTGTTTGATTTATATAATGGCATAACTTTTTCAGTATTATTTTTCCATTGCATTCCTTATGCAGCCTAATGTAATTCACTTTGACTGTTGTTTCACTTGTTGTTTCAGCAATAATAGACAAGTCTTTTTCTTCAGTATTTAAATTTTGAACCCAGTAATATGTCTCAGTAGTTCAGAGTATTATTTCCAATGTGCATTACCAGGCTTTTATCAGCAATGAATTTCATCTGCCATCATGCTACTCCGCTGAAGTCAGTTCGAGATACTTCTCTGGTCTCAATTAACCTAGAGATGGTTTAGGCTAGATATTTTCCCTATTGTCCTTTGTGGTAATGACTGATGCAAAGAACTGACGTCCTTGCTATGTCCTTCTCTTCCTTAATTTCTCCCTTTATGCCCTTGGCAGTCCAGCAAACTCAGAGCATGTTACCTGCTTCTTATTCTGATATATTTTGCACAAAATTGAATTGCTCTTCAGATTCCTTCTAAATTCTTTTTTATATTCTACTTACCATAGTTTACAATCCTTCATATAAGCTTGCTAGGATTGGACTTCCTTTTCCTGAATACCTGTTTGGCTTGAATAATCTCTTGTACCTTGCTGTTTTTCTTGGTCTTTTTACTTCTTTGGATGAATAGTCATGGCAATTTAAAAATCCTTTATCAGCCTGGAGGGATATGCTTATCTCCTCACTCTCGTCTAGTTTCCTCTTTTGACCTCCTCCTTTCTAAAGTGTTGGGGCACTGTGCTAGTTTGATACAATTCTTCACCATTGCCAATATCAGAGGAGCGAGTGTGGAGACAGCCAAACAAGCATTTAAATTCGTGTTGTCCCTGGGGTGGAGATCCTTTTCTGTAGCTTAAGCTGGTTGTAAAAGTTTTTTTTTTCTATTGCAGAAGGGCAAACCCTTTTTCAAAAGGTGTAACACCATCTCAGTTTATAGTCTGGGATTATTATAGCATTAGTTGGCCACTCAATCCTCACCATAGCTGCTAGCAGCCTTAGTAAGATGTACTCTATCACCTTTGCAGAAGGTAGGATAAAATTAGTGTGCTCTCTGCCTTCAACCCATCCAAAATAAGGTTCCTGTGGAACATGATGCAACTCCAGATGAAGCAGCAGTTACCCAGTCTCTCTCTTCTGCAGGGATTAGTGTGGCAGGAGAAACACTTAAAATTACCTAGTTAAATCTTCGTGGCCAGAGGGAAAAGATGGGCTTAAGTATTTAGAAAGTTAGCAACTAGGGTCCAAGGCCCTATGTGTACTTTTTATGAATGGGGAATTTTGTTAGTAGTTACAAGTCTCTTGACAAAGTTTTATACACCTGGCTGAATTTCCAAGTATAAAAAGCACCCAGAATTCTCTATATCACTTTGACTTTTCCAGCTCAGTACTCAGGGAGACCCTGGATCCACAACGGGACTGGAGCATTGCAATGCCTTACTTTTAGGTGCCGAATACCACTGGACCAGTGTACTCCGGAAGGTACATTAAACATTAACATTAAACATTGTGCCAAAAAATTAAAATTCTGCCCACATTTTAAAATTCTGCAAATTGTATGTGTCAAATGTGGAGGCTCCAGCATGGCACTGGGGAACACAGGCCAATGGCTGCACAGAGGTGGGAGATCACTGTGCAGCTCCCCTGACCCTCCCAGGACACGGACTCAGTGGTGAGGCTGCACCCAACCCTGACACAGCGCAAGGATGGCCTGCCCCAGAAACACCCCAGGGCCCTTCCCCTCCATGCCAGGCACAGCAGGTATGGGTGGGCAGGCTCAGCAAGGCAGGATCCAAGTGTGGAAGGGCTTAGTATGGGGGGATCCAGGTGCAGGTTGGAGGGTTCTGTGTGGGGTGGCTCAGTGGGGGATCTAGATGCACAGGGGCTTGGGGGATTTTGGGTGCAATGGTAATGGGACTTGGTAAGGGGGTCCAGGTAAAGGTGGTTGGGGCTCAGTGAGGGGGGTCCAGATGCTGGGGGACTGGGGATCCAGGTGGTTCATCAGGCTGGTCCAGGTGCAGGGTGTGTGTGAGGCTCATCGGGGGATCTGGATGCACAGGGGAGCAGTTCCCTGTACAGGGATCTCTCCCCTGCAGCTGAGGAGTGATGGGTGCAGGAAGGGAGGCAGGGGGAGCTTGCGGCAGTCGGGGGAAAAGTCTGACCCAGCCCCAGCTGCCATGCAGGGGAAGAGGAAGTCCCATCCTCCCCAGCCCAGCTGGGACTAGCAGCTGAGCCCAGTGCCAGGTAGGAGCCAGCAGTTGGGTCTTCCCCAATCCCACCCCACAGTGATTTACCTCATTGCTGGCTGCCCATGGCACCTGAAACATACTGCTGGGGAGGGTCGTAGGACTGCTCTTGTTGTTTCCCTCTGTTTCCCCACCAGAAAGTCATTTTTCTGCAGGGAACAAGTTCCGCGCATGTGCAATGGCACAGAATTCCCCCAGGCATAAACAGTGGGACAACCAAGCCCAAGTTAGGCACCTAAGCTCCCTGTATAATCAATGGAGTGAGACAGGCACCTAAGATTGGAATCCACAACAGCTTGCATACTAGATGGTGAGCCACTTAAGGTAGTCAGTTTGAGGGCTTATGAAAGGGGTGTGTCCTAGGCCTTGCACCTCTAACAGATGCCAAGTCTGTGCTGCTGGGAGGCACTTATCACTGTTTGCAGTCCACAGTGGAGAACACTGTCCTGGTGTCAGGTGGCTTATGGAGTTTATTCCAGAGGTGGTAGTACAGGGGTTCTCAAACTGGGGGTCAGGACTCCTCATGAGGTTATTACATGGGGGAGTCACAAGCTGTCAGCCTCCACCCCAAACCCCACCTTGCCTCCAGCATTTATAATGGTGTTAAATATGTAAAAAAGTGTTTTTAATTTATAAGGGGGGCACACACAGAGGCTTATTAGGTGAAAGGGGTCATCAGTACAAAAGTTTGAGAACCACTGATAGTACTTCTCTTAACTTTTATCCCAGTGGTCAGATCATTCACCCAGGATGCAGAGACACAGGTTCTGTTTCCCCCTCTGCCTGACAGGGAGAAGAGCCCTGTTCAAACCCTACCTCTCAGGAGAGTGCCCTAACCATTAGCCGATGGGACATTCTGATGGGGGGCTCCCAGTTGAAGCTGTTCCCTGTTCCAAACCTAATTTTTACAAGGTGGAACTGGACCTTAGGTCTCCTACTTCCCAGGCGAATGCGCTAACCACTGGACTGAAAGTTAAAGGAGGCAACACTACATGTCTGGCCAGATGTTGATCAGGGCCTGAGCTGGTAGGCCTGCTCTCAGCATGCCTAAACAGATTGGGTCCTATAGAGAAGCTTGGGGAAAGATAGGCAGAGGAATGCCTCTTTCCCCAGTTTGTGGATCGCAATGGGGAATAGGTAGGAGACAGGCCCTTGGGCACCTAGAGTAAAGCAGCAGTGCGCATGTGCAGAGGCAGGAACTTTTGACAGAAATTTAGGTGCTGAGTGAGTTTAGGCACTTACAAAGTTGCAGCTGCTGAACAGGGGTTTTGTGGATCACAGTGGTACCTAAAACTGGGACTTGGCACCTAAATCCCTTTGTGGATCTGAGCCAAAGAACCAGACAGTAACTATTCGAGTGAGAATCAGTCTCACAATCTATTTCTCCCCACCCCATCTCAGACAAGTTTTCATCTTCACACACTGGGAGACAGCTAATTTGTTGCATTTTACTAGAAGTACCTCCTAGCTTTAGCTGTGCTACTATCACACTTCACTACTTAGTCAATATCTTAGACAGAAATAAAGAATGGTTTCCTTTCTGCTCTGGGTATGGTTGGAACAACAGCATGCTGCAACATGGTCTAACTCCCTTAAGCCTAGGGAATGGCAAGAAACGCTGTTCCCTGCAATGCACTTCTTGGACAGATCATCCGGTTACTAGATGTCTCTTGAAACTATGGCAGTTTCCACTTGGGTTCCTGCTTCCAGCATGAGACAGAGTGAAATCCACTGAGGTGGGGTCACCTGTTCTCCAAAGACATTCAGCTATTGAGGCTAGTGTGCAAAAACCAGGATTATTTTAATGTTCTCATGTTGTGCTCACACATCTTTGAAAGTTTTAAAAGCTAGTTTAAGACATTCCTAGGTGCTTCCAGACATGAGCTATATTTCACAGCACATGCATTCTAGGTTTCTGAACTACCTGCTCTATTTATACCAAGACTTTTTAAGCACAAGATTTGCTGCCAGTAATTGATGGATCAATGATTGACAGCTTTCAGTAACCGGCATTTATTATCAAAGTCATACCGTATACATCTGTAATGTCAACAAGATGCCACAACTACAAAAAAGATTGTGCACATTGCAGTTTCAATGCAAAACAGTAAAATGCAAATCCATTTGTTAAAAAAAGTAATTAAAATTACCCCAGAAAGCAACTGAATTTTTGTAATGTCTTTACATCCAGTCAAATTAAAATGGTTAACAAGAAAAATACAAATTCAAAAGATCTGGTATCGGTGTTTAAAAAGGCAACTAATTTAAGCATTTCTATCAATTCGCACATCAATTTCCCTGCCACGAAGCTGTATCCCATTCATCATCCGGCAAGCTCTCTCAGCCACTTCTGGGGACTCAAATCTAACAACACCACAACCTTTGGACTTCCCATTCTCCATCTTGATGTCTGCGTACAGCACGTGACCTGCAAAAAAAGGGGTTGTGTTTAGTGTAATGAAATTACTGCATGAAGCTCGATACCTAACCAGATTCCTACATGAAATGATCTTGTGATTAAGACTCTGAAAGGTCTCCAATAGAGCATTCCAAATACAGTGATAAAAAGTTGTACATTTAGAACATATTTTGGAGTCAAATGCAGCAGAAACATTTCAGGTGTGATTGATTATAAAGGACTGTTCTCAAAATTAAACAATTTGCCTCACTTAAGATATTTGATTGGAATCTGTTTCTCTTTCCACTGATCTACCCCTTTCAAGCATTTCCCAGTTTTAAGAAGATGCAGCTTGACACTCAGTTTTGAGGGAGCCAGACAAGACTTGCCCCCCTTTTTAAGGAGTTCACAGGAATGGTGCATTGATGCTCCTCTCTATTTTGTAGTGAAGGCCACAGTGCAGTATTATTGTTATTCACTGATGGAACTAACAAGGAGTCAGCATATGGGACTAACTATAGGTAAGTAAAACTCAAACTCAAACAGCTTCATATCTGGCATCCCCCTCCCAAGATATCCTTACAAAGCCATTCCAGCAAAATACATGAGCCACATCATTGTAAGATTAATCTGTTGGATTGATCTACCCACATCCAGAAATCCTTCCAGCACAGCAGGGAAAATGTGACAATTAACTGAATGGTTCTAAACCTAATTTGTGTTCTGAAATATTTCTACATGTAAGGCATATCATCTGTGCCAGCAGTTCTCAATCTTTTCCTCTACATAATAAGAGGAAGAATTTCTGACTCTGCCTCCCATCTAGTCCAAAAGACAAGTTCTTCTGGACGTACTTGAGACCTGCCACCCTCTCCATGTTGAGACCCCATGATGTACATAATGAACTCTTGTAAATGAAGCCATTTCCTCCTTTCACTTTAGTGTTACATTCCTTTAATCTTTAAATCATCTCCAGTAATTTGGTTACATTTCAACAATCTTTTATTGGATGAATCTGGTAAGAGACAGGACTAGAGTTTTAAAGTGAAGAAGAGTCATGGAATGTTGGTATTAACCGATAACCAGCAAGTGGCATGCTGGGCTCATGGCTCAACACTACAGGAGACCGTCTCTATTTTAGTATTGAGAAGGTTTGGGGCTTATTTACACTAAAGTTTCCCATTAGAGGAGTACTTCGAATGGTCTGATCTATTAAACCCCTGTAAGAAACGATTATTTGCAGTTACTGGTAGGGATTGGATTACTAGTAAGGCCTGATGTACCTAGGCAGTCTCCAACTACAGCAAGAAAGATGTACAATTATTGCATGTTACTTTTGGTGGAGAGTATTGCCACTAGAAGGCACAATTATTGGGAAGGATAAAAACCTGACACAGGTGAGGACTGTGCAACAAGCATTTATTCAAAATACAGGTTTTTGCTAATATCTAATATTTTCCTAGGTTTGTATGAAGTTTTGGTTAAGTAGTACAGGCAGCAGTTGAAGTTATGATTCAGAAAGAGAATTTCTGATATGTTACATAATGATTTTGTCGTACAGTAAGTTGTTTGGAGGTTCTTCAGTAGTATAAAGTAACTTACCACACTCATTAAATTTGTCCTTCAGCATTTTCCATGTGAAATCAAAAGGAAGCTGGAGAAAGAAAGCAGTCACTCACTGAGAATCTGTTCCATAGTTAATCAATATAATAATAAAGAGTTGCTAGCACCGAAGTATAAAATGCATAGAACACATAGCATTGCACTGTCCGCACTTACAGGTGTGGAGGGTTGTGTGTCCAGTTAGTAGCAATTAAATGAAAGATTTTTCTACTCAGACCTTATAACTGTCCCATGCAGCATTAATACATTTGATGGAGACTACACAAATACTTAAGATAGTCTAACTGAAGCCATCAAAATGTGCAACAACTTAGTACTAGCATTTCTTCATCCTCTAAGCACCAACACAAGAGTTCTGTGCAGTTATTTAGATTATGAAAGGGTTACTCACATTTCTCACAAATATCTGGCAGGCTTTTCTGGCCACCCCAGCTGCAGGTCCTCCGGTTCCTCCAAGAGTGCCTGCAAAACTGCCTGCGAAGTTTCCACGATCCATGTCCATTGTTCTTTCAAAACTGCTTCCCATTGCAAGTCCCATCCGATCTATACCTGCCCCCATTCCCTGCCCCATGGTAGGCCCCATTCTCTCCATATTAGTGGCCCCCATGCGATCCAATCCCATTCTGTCCATACTAGTGGCCCCCATGCGATCCAATCCCATTCTGTCCATACTTGTGGCCCCCATGCGATCTAGTCCAGTTGGCATTCTATCTATAACTTGACCCATTCCAGTTCCCATTCCAGCAGGTACCATACGATCCATACTTAGACCCATCCTATCCATGCCAGAACCCATGCGATCTACTCCTGAGCCCATTCTGTCCATAGTGGTACTAACACGATCAATAGCAGTACCCATTCTATCAATACCAAAACCTATTCCAGAACCCATTCTTTCTATACCAGAACCCATTCGCTCAATGGTTGGGCCCATTCTGTCAATGCTGGAAGCTATGTGGTCTATGCCCAGAGGGGCCATTCGATCAATTCCTGGGGCCATTCGATCTACATTAGAACCCATGCGATCCAAAACAAGACCCATTCGATCTATTTCAGACCCTACTCTCTCCATCCCATGTCCCATCCCAGAAGGTATTCTTTCTATTCCCGCACCCAGACGATCAATGCCGGGTGCCATCCTCTCAATTCCAGGAATGCTGGCACTTCCACCTAGAACACAATACATTAAGATGTCATTACCTGTGATCGTGTGAAGAGGATATTAAATTTGATGCACCTGGATATTCTTGATGTTTGAAACTGTACAATTTGTTAGTGTACAGTAGTGTGTGTATTCTGTAGTTGCAGATTCTGAAGCAGAACTGTGCTTGAGAACCTAGGGCGGTTTTTTTTTTAATGAGAAGTCAAGTTTCTAGCTCTTACAAATAAAGCTTTCAAATGTGAACCAAGTGTAAAGAGATGCAGCGTTTGAAGCCGGCAAATTCAAGAGAACAGTTGTTGGATTTGTGTTCACAGCTCACATCAACAATTTAAGTGTAATTTCAGCTGTCAAAATGTAAGCCTGCTCAAACACTAGCAGATATTGGGGTTGGGCAGTGAGGTTGCTAGTTGCTGGGAGTAAACTGAGTTCAAGACCCTTCTCCCAAAAGGATCGGAATAGACTCTGCTTCTGCCAGCCAGAAGTGGTAAAGAGATGCAAGCCAAGAGTTTTAGCTTTTTCCTGGTGCCAAAACCAACAGATTCCAGTGCAATTATTCACTGCCAAGGCAAAAGCCTGCAGTATATTTAGCTTTTTAATGTGGAGAGAAGCAAAACAATATTTTAACTATTTCTTTGATTTGAGTGTACTGATCGTATCATTGCCATGCATTCCTCCATTTCTGAACACTCCTAAATCTGCTACAGAATTGTGTCCGTTACAGAAACCAGATCATTTGGGTGTCACTTACTATGGAATACAGGGCCTCATTAGTTGAGTTTATAGAGAACTAAATTACTTTTTAAAGTTCTGTATGTTGCCAAGTGTATATTAGGGTTGCAACCAAGGCCTAGTTTTGTCACCAATAATTTATGCTTGGAAAATCTGTTTGGCCTGAAAAGTGTCAGGTTTATTGTTAACACTAGTGACAAGTTTTCTACAAACAGGAGTATAATTTCAGTTACCATCCATGTCTAAAGTTTCTTTGAGCACATCTAGCCCCAAAAATCAGCTATGCCACTCCAAAACTTTCCCTCATCTCCTTGAAAAGATGTGCTAGAAAGCAAGCTGTGATTAACTTAACAATTGTTTGACTTTTGGCAACTGTCTGAGCAGGATTAGGCACTATCTTATGCATTTGTGTGAGCATGCTGCCATCTATTGAGCAACTGTAGCTTAACAAAGAACATATGGTATTTATACTGCTGACAGCGGACATCTTCAGCTCATGCCTAGGGAGTAGTGTCAGATAGCAGGTGTTTTATTATGAAGGGATAAGCGCTTGGTATTTAAATGTTGCATGCTCATTTGTATCTTAAGACATTTGAACCCCACTGTGACTCAAAAAGGGGAAAAAAGGCATGTTTGGGCTCACGCTCATTTACAACTTCCCAATATTTCTGAAGAATGATTATGTACGAGATGCTGATGTAGTCTGACATTTTTGCAAACAGTGCTGACATCATAGTACACCACAAAATTTGAACAGTAATAAAAGGGCCTGAAGTTTATTTGGACTCGCTTTCTGGGCTTGAGGTGCAAATGTGGTACAGATAGCACAACGTGCCGGGGAATGGTTCTCCCTGAATCATTTTAGACATCCGATAGGTGCGTGAGATGCCAGCTGCACCGCTTGAATTAGTGTTTCTTCACACTGGGATCGTGCATACTGAACAATAAAGCTGCCCTTAAATTTACAATCCAGTCTAAATCTAAACTAAACATTCTAAAAACTGACTACTAACTATAAAACTTCAACTAACATAACCTAAGGTAAAGGCAGTACATAGGTGGATCAGAGTGGTTCAAATCCTTTCACTGATGTGGTTAGCAGGTAGATTTTAAACAACATGAACTAATTTAAAATGAAGATTGGTTACTTGTAACCAGAGTTCTCTGACAGCAGAAAAACTAGGGTATTTTAATTTGGACTCCATAGGAATAGGGAAAGGGTGTTGGGGTGTGAATATGCAGAGTCCATCTCAAAGAACTCCAATTACAAGTAACCTATCTTAATTTCTTCAAGTCTCCTCTGCGTATTCCCACTCTCGGGACAGTCTGGCAACCAACATAGTAAATTGGATGGAGCGATGTGGAGTTCTACTGGCACAAGGATTGGAGTACCGATCTACCACGCTGGGACTGGATGCCATATCCAATGCATAATAGGTTATGAAAGTGTGAAATGATTTCCATATACCAGCTCTGTATATCTCAAAATAAGGGGAATGTGTTTATAAAAAAAAAAAAAAAAAAAAAAGTAGATTCTACTAGAGCCATAACAATGAGCTCTAAATGGACTAGGATGGACACTCTAAATGGACACTCAAAAATCTCATTGTTATATCATTAGAAAATATAGAACGGTTGTCCATGTGAGGATGGAAAGCGGATATTGCTAATAAGTGAGAACTAATTGCCAAACCCTGATGTTTTAGGTGCAGTAAGTTATCCACGAGATGCTGAATTGAAGACTGCATTGGCAAAAGACCAGATGGAAAAACACTTCCACTTCAACATGGTGGAGGACTTTCTACTATTCAACAAGTCATTTGCTTGGAGCAAGTTCACAGGCTTGTCTGGGATTTTAGCCATAGAGCATCCAGGCTGTTAATTTAAGTTCCTGCCCATAGGTTTGGGTGCAACAGCTGACTGTGATCTTACAAGATTAAGTCTAGGTCCAATGGAAACAAAATCAGAGCCTCCAGTGACAGATCCAGGGGAGCGGGGAACCAGTGCTGCCGGGGCCACTCTGGGGCTATTAACATAGACGGCATGATGCAGTTTGATCTTTAGCAACACTAAGTGGAATTGGGAAAACATAGTAGGGTTTATCCAGGGTATCAGGAAAGTGTCTGATGGAAATGGGACTGCCACCTGGTAGATAGAAAATTGATGGCATTTCCTGTTGGGTTTTGGTTGCAAGTAGACCTATATGAGGATTCCTCCACTCTGGAAAATGCGTCTGGCAACATCTGGTCGGAGAGACCACTCGTGAGGACTCGTAAATGATCCACTTTGGCAGTCTGTCCACTCATTCTGTGCCCTAGAAGGTAAGAGGCTTCAAGAATGAATGAACTGGCGTGCCAATATTCCAATGCCGAACTGCCTCGACACAGTGGGGAAGAGCAAGCTTTTCCCTGCCTGTTGAGGTAAAACATTGCCACTGTGTTGTCAGAGAACAGACTTTTCCACTGACAGGCTAGGCAGACAGCCTGTAGGTCCCTGATGCTGATATGTAGAGCGAGGTCCCCTTGAGGGACATAAAACCTGAGTATGGAGGGGAACAGATGAGCCGCTCACCCCAGGGCAGACATGTGCATCAGCAAAGATTGAGGGTGGACAAAGGCAACGCCTGCACAAACACTGACTGGGTTCGTTCACCAGTCTAGAGAAGTCAATACTCAAGAGGGCACATTTAGCGGAGTCCCGATGTTGAAGATTTGATGAATAAACAGAGGTCAGACATCTCTGAAGAGTCCTGAGATGTAGGCTGGCATGCTGGACTATGTATGTGCCATATGCGCCAGCGCCTCATACAGTTTTGAGCTGTTGTGGGTAAGCACTGAGATCAGCAACAAGGGATCGAACCGTTTGGAACCTTATATCGGGAAGGAAAGCTCTGACCTGAGTAGAGTCCAGCACTGCTCCTATGAACTCTATCCTCTGATCTGGGCAAAGTAGCTTTTTCTAAGTTGATCAGCAGACCCAGGGTTTTACAAATTGACTACATGAGAGATAGACTGGACAGTACCTGAACCTTGGACTGGCCTCTGACTAGCCAGTCATCCAGCTCAGGGTAGACTTGTACTCTGAGCATCCTCAGAAAAGCAGCTACCACTATCATACCTTTTCTGTCAAGTATCAAAGGGGTAGCGGTGCTAGTCTGGATCTGTAAAAGCAGCAAAGAGTCTTGTGGCACCTTATAGACTAAGAGACGTATTGGAGCATGAGCTTTCCTGAGTGAATACCCACTTTGTCGGATGCATCATCCGACAAGTGGGTATTCACCCACAAAAGCTCATGCTCCAATACGTCTTAGTCTAGAAGGTGCCACAGGACTCAACAAGCTGCTGAAAGAACAGGAGTACTTGTGGCACCTTAGAGACAAACAAATTTATTTGAGCATAAGCTTTTGTGGGCTACAGCCCACTTCCTACTATATTTTCCACTGCATGCATCCGATGAAGATATATAGATAGATAGACAGAGAGATATACACACACACACACACACCATGAAACAATGGGTGTTACCATACCCACTATAAGGGGATGATCAGTTAAGGTGAGCTATTATCAGCAGGAGAGAAAAAGAACTGTTTGTAGTGGTAATGAAAATGGCCCATTTCCAGCAACTGACAAGAAGATGTGAGGAACTGGGGGGGGGGGGGCGAAGGAGGAGGAAGAGAGAGAGAGAGAGAGAGAGAGAAGCATGGGGAAATAGTTTTACTTTGTGTAATGGCCCATCCACTCCCAGTCTTTATTCAAGCCTAATTTAATGGTGTCCAATTTGCAAATTAATTCCAATTCAGCAGTCTCTTGCTGGAGTCTGTTTTTGAAGGTTTTTTTGTTGTAATATTGCGTCTTTTAGGTCTGTAATCGAGTGGCCAGGGAGATTGAAGTGTTCTCCAACTTGTTTCTGAATGTTATAATTCTTGACATCTGATTTGTGTCCATTTATTCTTTTATGTAGAGACTTTCCGGTTTGGCCAATGTACATGGCAGAGGGGCATTGCTGGCACATATCACACTGGTAGATGTGCAGGTGAATGAGCCTCTGATGGTATGGCTGATGTGATTAAGTCCTATGATGGTATCCCCTGAATAGATATGTGGGCAGAGTTGGCAATGGGCTTTGTTGCAAGGATAGGTTCCTGAGTTAGTGTTTTTGTGTGTGGTTGCTGGTGAGTATTTGCTTCAGGTTCGGGGGCTGTCTGTAAGCAAGGACTGGCCTTTCTCCCAAGATCTGTGAGAGTGATGGATCATCCCTTCAGGATAGGTTGTAGATCCATCCTATGACTGTGTGCAGAATGCACACATGTAATCACTTGAACCACTCAGTTTGGGATACCTCCCATACAGCTCATGAGAACATGTAGTTTCTCAAAAGGCATGGTTTCAAATACATTTTAGGGAGTACTTTTGACTAAATTTTAGTCAAAGTTGCAACTAGATTCTCATACCACAGCAGAAGAGATTATTCCAAACCTTACTTGTCACTATTGTAAGCACAATTCAGATGAATAGCGCATAGCACAAATACAGCCTTTGTTTGCTTACCTATTCCCCTGTCCAGGGCGTCTCCAAAACTACGAGACATTCCCATCTCATTTCTTCCAAAGTCTCTGTCAAATCCTCCACCCATCGCACGATCCATCTCTGCAGAAAGTATTAATTTAGTAGATTTCCAGGACAACTTAGACATCCTGAAGAGAACATGTCTCTTGTAATATTTTAGCAGGTGAACTGTGAAACAAGTGTTTTTGCCATGTATTGCTTCTTTGAGATACAGACCCACACACACACGGAGGCTTTTTGTGTGTGTTTTTACACACACACACACACACACACACACACACACACACACACACACTGAAATTTCAGATCCTTGTACTTCCTTTTCCTAGTGGAGATTGGCAAGGTGTTTGGAGGACCTGTATCTATGGATTACATAGGACTAACCTAAGCTCCTGCTCTGTCCCTTAACAGAACATCAACACTCCTCTCTCAACCTATTTACAATGATGAGGAAGCCAAACCTTTTCAGGTACAACTGTAATATCACTCTATCCAGGTCCTCCCAAGAGCTAGCCAAGATTTCCTCAAAGTTAGGATTTAATATTTCAGTGTTAGAAAGTGGTCAGGAAAAGCTCTGGAAAGTTTAGGCTGTTTTATACCCCATAAGAGCAAACAAGTGTTTATTTTTAAATGTGAATCTGCAAGGGAAAGATTGATTGTGATCATTTTTGCTTCTTCATGATGAATAAAGAAAGGCTGAATCAGTTTTCAAAACTCAAGGGTTTTCCTAATTTTAATTTACATGTGAAGGCAAGGTCTTCTCCATCCCAGAAGACTAGGGAACTGAGTAAAAAGGGCTATCACAAGTGAAACCTGAGCAATTGAGAGGGGAAAGGAATTTTAATCAAGCTGGTTGGAACTGTCTGTTGGCATCTTTAACTGAAATGTTTAACAAGTGGAAAATGAGATCTTTGTTGAAGATGCATCACTCCCATTTAGACAAGAAAAGATTGAGAAAACTCCAGTTTTTTCCAGGGAGACCTACAGCAAAAGTTAAACTTGACACTGCGGTTACGGCTAGTGGTAAAAACAAGCAAAAAAAAATAAAGCTTTCAGGTTCTCTTTACACAATATAAAGGAAATGTGTTCTTTTCCTTTCTTTTGTAGGTAGCCTTAAAGCATATGATGCTCCAACAGGATTACCAATCATTACTAATTCAATTAGACCATCCAAATTGGGGGGGGGGGGGAGGGGGGGGGGAGGGAAGAGTTCCATGACAAGACATTCACTGAGGCTGGGGATCTATAATGTAGGAATCAGTGCCTCACCACTCATTCTGCCCATATTCATTCCAGATGGAAAGCGACCCAGGTTGTCCATGCCACCAAAAGGACCCTCCATCCCTGAAACAAAAGTATAGTATCTCTAAGATAAAGGTGACATTAAAAAGTGCATTTCAAATAAGTCACCACACTAGATCAGAATGTGTTATTCCACCTATTTACTCTTTGGTAATATTGCTAGGAATATTCTAGGAAAAGCAGCCACATGTAAAATGCCATCTCAAAACGGTACACCTTGGAGGCATAAGGGAATGTTTACAAAATTAAAACTAGCATTAACAAAGAAATTCTTTGTAACCGAACAGTTCAATTTAGTCTCAAGATGTAATAAGGCCACAAGCCCATGCTCTAACTTTTGTAAATATCCAGCAGCAGTCGTTAAGAGTCATAAGTGGTTAACATCTTGGTTTATATTTCATCTGAAGATCTCACCCCTCAAGGAGCACAATACCTATTAGCACAACATATGGCAATTTATTACTGCTTTAAAAACAAGCATCACTACTGACTCAGTGACTGCTTCCAAGTAAACAAATGCTTATCTGGCACTATTCTCCCTAAATTAAGATATTTCCAGGGAGATGTCAGCCTACGTAAATGTTAGCTAATACCAAAGACAGATAAAGATATATCTATATATGAAAAAGCTATTTGCATTTCAGAACTGCATGTACAGTAGCTTACCTCCCATTTTATTCATTCCAAAGCCCATGCCTTCCATTCCCATTCCTCAAAATAAAAAAAGAAAGCTTTATTTACAGATGGAATTATACATGCATACAATCAGTCTGATGTTTGAGCTTCTCAAGTTACTTTGCAGGAATGGGGACTTAGATTTTGGTTTAAAAGCTTATACTGAGAAAAGTAGTGAATGAGCGGATCTACTAACAAGAGCTCTTTGGGGGAGTAGATGACATGGAATCCTTTCTAAAAGGACAAAGCAGCAGAAAAATCATGAGCTTACACAAATTGAAAGTTGTTAGATATGCAACTTCTCAATTGGTTCATTCACAGTAGCATGTAATGAATCCAGCATTCATTTTCCAGACAACTTAGAATTATGGATTCTAAATGGAGGTCAAATTAACAGTTACTGATGTTTGGTATCTAGTAGGAAGCCACAAATCACTTATGAATTATGACAATACTTTGAAATGTAACACCTTCAGGTATCTGACTTGGAACTTGTGTGTTCTATTTTGACAAGAAGCATTATAGCCTCAGGTGAAGTGCCACTTCCCTATTGGACATAAAAAGAAAAAGCCTGACCCAAGCACAAACAATCCCACTTCAGAATATTACCATAGAGGAACACTGATAAGAGGGAACACTGTATCAAGTAGTTTGAGGGCTAAATGTAGATTTCTGAAATCAAAAGGCTTTCCAAACTCATTAAGAAGTTTTCAACAGAAGACTACTTTGAAAGTTTAACATCCCCTTGTACTGTTTGCTCCTAGTGTACAAGAACCAGAAAATGAGATATGTACTAGACAAGGGGTTCCCAAAGCGTGGTATATGTACCACGGGTGGTATGTGAGCTTGATGTTCCAGCCATTTATTTAGAATTTAAGGTGGTACATGAACCAATAGAATTTAAGGTGGTACAGAAATCCATTCTAGTTTGGATCATCAAGGAGGAAAAATACTTACTTTAGCGGTTTGGATTTTTTGAAGCATGTTTTGGGTTCTCTTTACTGGAAAGACAGCAACCCTAAGGTCATATGAAAAGCTAGGAAAAAGACTTAATGAAGCGTACACACAGTAAGAAGTGTGATTTTCTTACCTCCAGGTCCCATGTTGGGCATTCCCATGCCTTTGTTTAAATGATTTGCATCAATAGGCTGACCTCCTGGTCCTAATCCCATGCCAATACCACCAAGCCCATCTAGAGAAAAAAGTAATTTATTTTTTTTTGGCACAGATGATAGCAAGCTTTGTTCTTCAAGTGACAAAATTACTATTTTGTTCTGAAGATCTCAGTGGATTCCCACTCTTGGTTCTGTATTTCTAGCACTTAAGTGTGAACTCTCAAAGCTCTGAAGTTGGATCTAAAATAGCAATGATAGGTGGTGTGAAACCACCTCTCTCTACTTCTGCAAGCATCTCCCTCCCTCTCCCCATATAGGTACTTTCAAAGGTCAGCCCTTTAAAGCTGAAAGTCTTCTAAACAACAAGATGGAAAAAAGAATGAACGTTTACTTTTGGATGATGGAGGATAAGAAATGAGTCAATATAAAAGTTAACACCCCTCAGTTTGAGATCAGTGGGAATCCAGTGGGGAACATCTCATCCTTTTTAGAGTATTGTTCTTGATCATTCAATAGCCAAAATAAGGAAACAGCCAACTTCCGTCCCACATACAGATGCACTTACTAGGGATTGTAGATGCATCCCTGTGGATACTTAAATGCTATACAGTCCAAAGCACAAAGCCAGCCTCCTTCCTTTAAGAGGCATGATGTTTCCAGACACCATCTTGACCTTCCCTTGACCCAGAACTGATTGAGGGATCCCCAAACCACAGAGGCTAACCCTTCCTGGTGCCTTGAGTATTAGGGAGTACCTGGAATAAAAGCCCTTCCCCACCTCACCTAGCAACATTAGCTTTATGGCACCATTCCTGCAGTATAGCAAACTGAACTCCTGCAAGCTAAAAATTCAAGGTGTTAGTTTTAAAGAAACTTACGAGGAAGCTGTTGAGGTCGTTCTGGAGGGAAGAAGTCCCCCTTTGGAAAGGCTCGCTCATCCTGAAAACAGTTAAACAGTGTTAAACCCCACACGCGAGATTACTGGCAGCACCTTTTAATGGAACCAACACTCTGAAAGCTATGACAATTCCTGGCAAACAACATCCATAACTGTACTATGGACTTACTGCCAAGTAGGTAATTCATAAATATGGCCATTTCCTGACGTTACATTTTGGGGGATTACCCAAGAAGAGAATTCTCTATGGGCAAGGCACTGGCACTTTGGCCTCCTCAATGCAGCTTGAGAAATAGCAATAGGGGAAACTTGGAAATCTGGATTTAGCTACACTAACAAGATCAAATGTATTTAAATAGTTTAGGTGCTTGCTGATGGCATAAATAAAATTATTTTAACCTGCACTAAAGCATTCTGTTAAAGCAATTGCAGCTGTCCTCAAGAGTGCTCTACAAACAGCGATCCTATCCATAAGACAGATATGTATCAGTAAAAAAAATGTTACTCCAGCTTTGAGTGATGAAACTAGTTCAAAATCCAGATTCATTTGATCCTTTGTCTCTGTTATGCTGCCACACCACCATTCTATGGTAGCTGCTTGTGTTTCCTATATGCTTAGGCTGGGTTTGAAGCAGCAGCACGATTGTGAACAGTTCTGAGTGCTTAACCAGTCTGATGACCTCTCACATTTCATCCTACAAACTAAATGTGATGAAAATGCTCACAGTTGCATTTCCATTTCTCTCCTTGCCTTCCCCTGCCACACCAGATTAACACATTGCTTGGTTCTCAACTTGTGAGTGTTCAATGGACCACAGTTTGAATGCCAGCCATAAGGTATCCAACACAAGTTCTGATATCACATTACACAGTAAGAGAACTGAATATACTTACCATTTTTACATGCATTGGTCTGTCAAAAAGCAGCTGCCCGTTGAACATTGCTAATACTTAAGTTAAGGATGTTTTTTTCAAAATGTTAGTCCAAAAATCTTACTGCTAAAAAGAACTTAAAGTTAACAGCAGTACAGCTTCAAATGTCTGGCAGTGTATCAGCCCCACCCTACAGCAGGGAGGCTCTTAAGCAAAACAGGCAGACATGGAATAAATGACTGGTAACTCGTGTATCAGTAACAGGTTAAGAGATAGGACACAAAGGGTAGGAATAAGTTTTCATAGAGGAGAGAGATAAATACTAGAGTCCCCCGCAAGGATCTGTACTGGGACCAGTGCCGTTCAACAAATTCATAACTGACCTGGAAAAAGGGGTAAACAGTGAGGTGGCAAAGTTTGCAGACAAAAAATTACTCAAGTCCAATACTGACTGTGGAGAGTTACAAAGGGATCTCACTAGACTGGGTGACTGGCAATAAATTGCAGATTAATTCAATGTTGATAAATACGAAGTAATGCCCATTGGAGGTAGCCATCTTACAGCAAAAAAACTTCAGGACCAGACTCCAAAGAGAAACTGCTGAGCTCCAGTTCATTTGCAAATTTGACACCATCAGGTCAGGATTAAACAAAGACTGTGAATGGCTATCCAACTACAGAAGCAGTTTCTCCTCCCTTGGTGTTCACACCTCAACTACTAGCAGAGCACCTCACCCTCCCTGATTGAACTAACCTCGTTATCTCCACACTGATTTATACCTGCCTCTGGAGATTTCCATTACTTGCATCTGAAGAAGTGAGGTTCTTACCCACGAAAGCTTATGCTCCCAATATTTCTGTTAGTCTCAAAGGTGCCACAGGACCCTCTGTTGCCCACTGGAAAACAATCCTAACTACACAAACAAAATGATGACGGGTACATTAGCTTTTATGACTCAAGAAAGATCTTAGAGTCATTGTGGATAGTTCTCTGAAAACACCTGCTTAATGTGCAGCAAAAAGTCAAAATGGTTAATGTTAGGAACCATTAGGAAATGGATAAATAAGACAGAAAATACCTTAATGCCACTATATACATCCACAGTACGCCCACACCTTGAATACTGCATGCAGTTCTGACCGTCCCATCTCAGAAAAAGGTATTAGAATTGGAAGAGTACAGAGAAGGGCGAAAGTGATTAGAGGTATCGAACTACCACATGAGGACAGATTAAAAAGACTGACTGTTCAGTTTAGAAAAGAGTCGACTAATGGAAGAAACAATAGACGTCTATAAAATCATGAGTGTTGTGGAGAAAGTCAATAAGTGTTATTTACCATTTCACATTACACAAGAACCCAAGAGTCACCCAATGAAATTAACAGGCAGCAGGTTTAAACATAAGGAAATACTTCTTCACACAACCTGTGGAACTCATTGCCAGGGGATGCTGTGAAGCGCAAAAATATAGCTGGGTTCATGGAGGATAGGTCCATCAATGGCTATAAGCCAAGATGTTAAGGAGCACACCACTGCTCTCTGGGTGTCTCTAAACTTCTGACTGCCAGAAGCTGGAACTGGATGACAGAAGATGGATCATTCAATTATTGCCACGTTCCGTCCATTCCCTCTGAAGCATTGGTCTGACCCAGGATGGCCATCCTTGGTATCCCTCCCTGGAACTTAAAATCCATCAGTTGAAGCTTCAAAAGTATCTTAATCAGTGGTTTTTGGTTGGGAAATATTAAAGATTATAAACATATTTAATCCTAACCAAAAGAGTCATTAAGACATTATGACAGGTTCAGAGTGGTAACCGTGTTAGTCTGTAGCAGCAAAAAGAACGAGTACTTGTGGCACCTTAAATTTGTAAGACATTACGTATCATTAAAAACTATGCATTTGAAAGGCGAAGACAGTTTAAATTTCTCCAAAATCAACTCTACTCCAGAAACTTTAGCAACTTTGCTCAGTCCTGAAACTCTCAAACTCCGACATGTCCAGTTTGACACATGTACCTCTACTATAAGATGCCATAGTACTTAGTCTTATGTGAACCTCATTCCTGACATACACCCCATTCTAAAAAGGATGAGATGTTCCCCTCTGGAATCCAGTGGTCTCCACACTTTTTTGATCACGCACCCCATAAGTAAAAAATTTTTGAGCACGCATCCCCAATATGTATATTTATGTATAAATTATATACATGTACTACTATACTAATATATTATGTACATTATAAAACAAAAAACATTAAAGGATGAGATAAAAAACAATATTTTAAAAATATGTTTATTTTATTTTATTATTAACGGTACAAAAAAACCTTTTTGCTCTCACTAAAATTTATTATTAATAATTTTTAGTAAGAGCAATGTGATTGAATATGCTTCATTATTTTTGAAAATCTTGGTTTAACACTTGGTGATACAGCGATTCAAAGGTCTGGTTCTAAGTTCAGTTTATTTCACACCTTGGTTTTAATGGCTGTCCTACCTGAAAAAGATGCCTCACAAAGATATGAAGATCCAAATGGAAGAAGTGCATCGTTGACTGCACTTACTAAATTATGATACTCATTTTTCAGTCCCATCCACCAATTATGCAAAGGTTTTTGTTGAAATTCGGCTAGTAAATTTCCATCTTCCCTGATATCAATCAATTGTTCTTGCAAACTAATCAGAAGGTGTTGCATTTTTATATTTTTAACAAATGGGTTCAAAACCCACTGAAACTCTGTTTGGAAGATTTTTAAACAGGTTAGAAAATTCTATTTCCAAGTTTAAGTGTGCAGATATGAGAGTTTTTACAGGTGACACACTTACATCGTTTTCGGCAACAAAATCACATAACGATGGAAACATTTCCAAACATCCGTTTTCAAAATGCTCTCTCCATAGCACGAGTTTCTTTCGAAAAGCAGTTACTTTCTCACTCATTGTTAAAACGTCACCTTTACCTTGAAGGGACAGTTAAGTGTGTTTATTTTTTTGAAAATATCTGCTAAGTAGCATACTACTGACAGCCACTTGTCAACACAGAAAAGGCCAGCAAATTTGGAACACTTGTCTTTTTGTAAAAGAAAAATGCGTAACTCATCTTTAAGTTCGACAACTCTTTTAAGCACTTTGCCACGAGATAACCAATGAACCTCTGTGTGGTACAAAACGTTTTCATGGTCACTCCCCATCTCATTACAAAGTATTGTAAAGATTCTACTATTGTAAAGATTCTACTGGTCTTGTTTTTATAAAATCAACCACATCGATGACATCCTGTAGCACTTGTGCACTTCTGGATCCAATTTCTTTGCTGCAATAGCTTGCCTATGAATGACACAGTGAATTAATTTCACATGTGGTGCTCTCTGTAACCTTACCCTGGAATCCTTTCTTTATTCCAGTCAAAGCAAGCCGCTCCATCAGTGGTTACACTTACACAGTTTTTCCATAAAACATTGTTTTTATTAAAGAAGTCATTTACACAGCTTTCCTTTAGTGGCTCACAAAAAAAGTAGTTCTTCATGTATTTCATTATTGAAACAGAATCTAGCAAATACCATAAGCTGAGACATGTTAGAAACATCTGTATTTTCATCCAACAGTATAGCAAACCTCCCACACTGTGTAATTTGTTCTAATACTTGTTTCTTAGAATCTTCAGCTATGTATTTTATGCGTCTTCCAACAGTATTTGCTGACAAAGGAATGCATTTTAGTTTGTCGCCATATTGTTTTCTGTGTATTATTTCATCCATTTTTACCGTGGCAGGAAGAACAAGTGTTTTCCCCAATGGTATGTGGCTTTTTGTCTTCCGCTATTAAGTAAAAAACCTCAAGAGAGCTTCTAAACATTTATCATTAAGTTTAGTGAAATTTTGTAAAGTACTGGATTGAGTATTGCATGACTTTAAACATCACTGAAAAAATTGTAGGAGGTCTTCATGTTCTGGATGCTTAGTTTTTAAATGTCTTGCTAATCGTGATGGCTTCATTCTATCATTAGCTAATATCTCAAGGCACAATATACACTTAGGGAGAGGTTCATCGTTAACGATAGTGGATGTAAATCCATATTTCAAATAGTCTTCTTGATCATTTCGAATTTTTTTGGCTGACTTCTTGTCAGATCTGATTAGATCGGCATTGTTTTTAACCTCGTAATGTGGCTGATGAAGAGCTCGTACTAGGAGTAGGAGAACTGTCAGCTCTGTCATTTTCTTGTTGTTCGCTTGTGCGCGAGTTATTAGTATTATCTTCAATCCATGGTTTCTTTGCAGGAATCTTTTTAAGCCACTTGTCCATTTTGTGAGGATTAGTTTAGTTAAAACTAGATAATATGATCCATAAATCCACTTAACTGGGCACACGTAAACTGCAATACAACGCAATACGCTGAAAGCAAACGAACGAGTGAGGGTGCCACTGTCAACCCCTCTGCGTTGTGGAACTCCCACTCTTCCCTCAGGACACCTTGAAGGGCCAGCTCCAGGCACCAGCGTAGGAAGCACGTGCCTGGGGCGGCACACTGTAAGGGGCGGCATTCTGGCCAATCTTAGGGCGGCGCTCCCCTGGCCACCCTTCCCCCCCCTCCTCCCCCAGCGGCGCTCCTCCTGCCTTGCTGCCCTTTTGCCCCGGCGGCACTCCTCCAGCCTTATCACCCTTTTGCTCTGGCAGCACTCCTCCTGCCACGCCCCCCCCAATAGATCCTCTTGCACATCCCTTGGGGTGCATGCACCCCACTTTGGAGACCACTGCTCTAATCCACCCTCCCATTGTGAGCCAGCTTCAAAACATCATAGCTATCAAATCTCATCTCTCCCCTTTATCTGGATGCCTGATTTGGAAGACAGTACTCTGAATGCTCAGCCTTTAACTGAAAAGTTGAATTGTAAAATTCTTTCTTCCTTTATTTGTTACAAGTGCTCACAGAGAAAAATATGAATAAAATTTGTTTCCCCTCTGCATCAGGATCACTTGCTTGGCACCTGTGATTATCACATTTATTAGCTGTCTTCCAAGAAAGCAAGGGTAGACAGGACCAGTATAAAAAGCAGGTACCTTTAAAAAGGTCCAGATCTTCATACATCATAAAACAGGGAATGCCACAAACCTTTCTCCCCCAATCTCCCTCACGGGTCATCCATAAAGGGATTTAAAATAAATCCCTCTAGCAAATCCATATTGTGTTTAATTATTAGGTAGACCCAAGAGGCAGCTGTGTATATTCCCAGCCAAAGATATGCAGTATGTTGTTGCAAACTGGAGCCCCTTTCCAATACGTTCTTGTTTCCTCAAGTCAACAGTTTACTTAAGCTAGACAAAAATAAAGTTTCATTTACACCCAGGTTTCTTCACCGATTTTCTCAGTGTCTACGACAGGGTGCCAACGTATTACCACGAGGCAAGAGGATGGTGCTTATTTCAATATGAGAGACAGAAGCACTATCAGAGTTTCTTAACTAATGCCAATTCTACTAGTCTGCCATTTGCTTTCACACAAGAAATCAGATGGTACATGATGGACTGGAAGTCTTGTCTGGTACCTAGAAAAACCTAATTTTAGGGGTCTTTGCTTCACTATTGCAGAATTTCTTCAGAAAGGATACATATAGCCTGAACAGCTTCAATAGATTGTTCAAAAGTAACAGTGCCAATCCCACGACTTTTGCCATCTTTGTCTTCTAGTATGTCAGCTCGAACAACCACGCCAGCCATGCTGAACACTTCCTTCAGTTTCTTCCAGCCAACTTTGTAATCCAACTGAAAGAAAAATACAGTTTGAAACATTCTGTAATGTTTCTCCCAACAAGTAGCTACAAATATTGTTTATTGAAAGCTTCCTGAACTAGGTACTATAGATTTGAGAATAAATTCAATAATCTTTGCAAAAATGGCAGAAAGTGTTAACTCAAAAGATAGTCAGCTATGAGAGTTTCAAACCAGAGCCAAGTGAATACAAGCCGTTCACGCATAGTGAGTACCTTAACTCTAGAAGAATCCCGCTGATCAGTATTAGTGACAGAATACCTTTTAACTGAGTTACTGAGTTTTGCTACAGTGTAAGTGCACAGCAAGAAGTATTCTATAATAAAGTGATAGGTTTCTTTATACAGCTAGATGTCATTTAATTTATACTTCGTAATTCTGGAGATTCAGTGCAGGGTGCAGTACTGAGGTGTCATTATGTGGAATGTGCACTTTTTGGCTGTATGTCACATGAATACTGTATTTCATCTAAGGCATGATACGGTCACCCCTACTCATGTCAGGTATGTAGGCAACATTGTTGTAGCCGTGTTGGTCCCAGGATAGAAGGTGTGTGAGGTCAGATCTTTTATTGGACCAACTTTTGTTGGTGAGAGAGACAAGCTTTCCAGCTTAGACAGAGCTCTTCTTCAGGTCTGGAAATGTACTCAGGGTCACCGCTAAATACAAGGAGGAACAGATTATTTAGAATAAGTAGTTAACACATTTCAAGGGATCATTCAAGGTAAAGTGGTCCCAATAAATGCACTAAATGCCTATGTGGGTGAAACCAAACCAATCACCATGCGAGTCTAGAAATGAACTCACACAGGAAAATGATTAAAAAAAAAAAAAAAGACAAAAACACCATGTTACCTGTGGGCGAACGCTTTTCACAAAGCGATCACTATCTCTGACCTATTAGTCTACATCCTCAAAGGAAACCTGCACAAGACTTTCAAAAGATGAGCCTAGGAGCTTAAATTCATAAATTTGCTAGACCCTAAAAATCAGGGGCAGAATAGACACTGGTTTTATGGCTTATTACAACAATCTATATTCCACTAACTATATTCCCTCCCTTACCTCCAATGACTGGAGGGGTGTTAACGGACCATTTCACCTTGAATGGTACCTTGAAATGTGTCAACTACTTATTCTAAATAATCTTTTCCTCCTTTTATTTAGCGGTGACCCTGAGTTTCCCACACCTCAAGAGCTCTCTGTAAGCTCAAAAGTTTGAATCTCTTGCCAACAGAAGTTGGTCCAATAAAAGATAATACCTCACCCATGTCAAGTAGTACTTTCCTCAGCAAGTAGTCCAACTGAAGACGACAGGACTAGTTACAGAGTAGGACACTAGATGATCGTGATGGTCCCTTCTGACCGTAGTCTATTAATAGTCTGATTACTCAAAGTAAGTAAATTTGCCAGAATAGAGCCTGATCCCTGTCTGAAAGCTCTTCATTTGGAGAGCAGTACCTAATCCAGTTAAATCCCAAATCTTCTGCCCAGACACCACACTGTACTTACATTTGCAACAAATACTGTACTTCCAAGTCTCCCAGCCTGTAAAGCATGGATAATCTCATTGGGTATGTTGGGATTATTGAGGATGCTGGGTGGTATATTGATCATTCCAGGGCCTCCTGGTCCTGGGCCAATACCCATGCCACCAGCTGCTGCCATGGCCTTCTGCATTGCTCTCCTGGCATGCTCGCCATCAGGATCCTGCAAAACGGTAAGAGTAACATGTACAACAAGATGGCAAAACTCACTAAACTCAATATGGACACTACAGAGCCAACACTTTACTCCCAGTAACACAGGGGGGTTTAATGGCAAGACTCCCATGATTCAATAATAAAGTCATCAGTAAAAAGTAGTTCATAAGCCTGTATCAGGGCACCCCCTCACTGCTTGTTTTAGAAAAAAGTTAATAGGTAAGAGGAACAATCTAATAGTGACTCAAGAATCATACTTGAAAAGCTCAAACTGAATTGAACATGGGTTTCACTGAACGCTGTCTGAAGGAGCATGAAGGGCAATAAATGACAGCAGATTCCAGATAGCAAGGAGGGAAAACCTACCTACTCAGATACTTGGGATACAAAATTATAAATGCTTAAATGACCTGGAACATTGGTTAACAGCAAGCTATATGTGCAAAGGATACTAAATTGAGAGCGTGAATATCAGTGTAGATGGATAACAGGGACCCAGAGAGGCAGGAAATTAAGATTCAGTATAGAATAGAGGCCCTGTCTACATTAGTTTTAGCCACTGGAGCAGTTACACCAATATTGTTGTACTGCTGACTGAGCACCTTGTGAAGACAAGCCAAAGAAAGCTTCTACTTGAAGAAAATCCAGAAGAGAATCAACATGGGGAAAGCCACAATGAAGAAGATCTATATAGGAGACTGTGGACAGCAAGTTGTAGATACAGGCTTGTGATGCAATATGGAACAAGAGAACTAGTGCACATGTAACCCAAAATTACAGAGGCATAGCAAGCTATGCACCAGAGGAATGAGATGTAGTACATGCAGAAAATAATTAAGTGGATTAGGGGACTGGAAAGGTTAATTTGAGAGGAAATACAGTTTAAAAAAGCCCAAGACATTCAAAGGCATATAAATGCTCAGTTAAGGTCACCCAAAAGAATATAATTCTGTCTCTAACAGTGACAACTAGAAACAGACAACCTTATCCATTGATTCAAAACCCTGATATTCTATGATTCTAACTGTGCTTTAGTATTCGTGGTAATATTGGTCTTTCACTGGTTTTGAAAGGACTCTTCGGCTTGTAAAATATTACAGAGATGTAGCTAAATCTGTTCCTGAGATATGAAGAGCCAGAAGCACATTGGGAAATTTAATAAAAATGAATCTTAGCTGAGATTTGGAACCCTCAGAGCTATAAAATACCTTGTCTGTTCAGCATAAAAATCTAACTCAGACAAATATGGTGTGTACAGTTTCAGGTGGACTACTTTGGTTTTAGCATTATTAGGGAAAGGTGGTTAAAAAAGACTTACCAGAATAGCTTCAATGTTAACTATAGAAAAGCTTGTTTGTCTCAATAATGACTTGGCTACCTACTAAAGAATACTTGTACAGTCAGACTTCAAGGAGGGCAAGAACACTTTTCATCTGATGATCTCAAAATGTTTTAGAGGACAAGTATCATTAGCACCATTTTACAGATTTGAAATTAAGGCAGAAATGATTAAGTGATTTGTTCAAGTTCACTTAATAGTTAATAGTAGTTTGGACTCCCAGCTGCCTAAACAATAACTAAATGTAACAAGATGACAGAAAAGAGGTGGGTGAGATATCATATTTTATTGGACCACCAGTGATTTCTGGACCACATTTTAGATTGCACAGAATGTAGGTCTTAAAAAGCTAATACTAATTAAAAATGTTTTGATTATGGAGGTTTTTTTTAAATTCCAATAGCTACTTCCTTGTAGCGAATGGTAATTTGAACACTGCACCATTGCACTAGTGTATTAGAAAGTGAAATTGACAAGGGGGAGTGTTCCACCAAATACAGAACTCAAAATGACAAAGACCCCTCTAGTAATTAAAGGTTAGTTCATTCATTCAGCCTACAAGACTTCCAGTAAGGGGCCCTAATTTATATCAACTGGGAAGGTGGATTTTTCTATGTTAACAACTAATCACTGGTAACTGAAGTGAGACCAGACAGCAGTCAGATGGCAGCAATTTCACCAACTCCTGTGCTGGACCAAATTCAAATATATGGAGATACACCTATCTCATAGAACTGGAAGGGGCCTTTAAGGTCATCGAGTCCAACCCCCTGCCTTCACTAGCAGGATCAAGTTCTGATTTTGCCCCAGATCCCTAAGTGGCCCCCTCAAGGATTGAACTCAATCCTGGGTTTATCAGGCCAATGCTTAAACCACTGAGCTATCCCTCCCCCCAAACAGTCACCCATTTATCCACAGAATGTCAGCTCTGCTTTGGAGGATAGGATTAAAATTCAAAATGATCTGGACAAACTGGAGAAATGGTCTGAAGTAAATAGGATGAAATTCAATAAGGACAAACGCAAAGTACTCCACTTAAGGCAGAACAATCAGCTGCACACATACAAAATGGGAAATGACTGCCTAGGAAAGAGTACTGTGAAAAGGCATCTGGGAGTCATAGTGGACCATAAGCTAAATATGAGTCAACAGTGTAACACTGTTGCAAAAAAAAGCAAACTTCATTCTGGGATGTATTAGCAGTGTTGTAATCAAGAAACGAGAAGTAATTCTTCCGCTCTACTCCGTGCTGATTATGCCTCAACTGGAGTATTGTGTCCACTTCTGGGCACCACATTTCAGGAAAGATGTGGACTAACTGGAGAAAGTCCAGAGAGAAGAGCAACAAAAATGACTAAAGGTCTAGAAAACATGACCTATGAGGGAAGACTGAAAAAACTGGGTTTGTTTAGTTCGGAGAAGAGAAGACAGAGGGGACACCATAAGTTTTCAAGTACATAAAAGGTTGTTACAAAGAGAAAAATTGTTGTCTTTAACCTCTGAGGATAGAACAAGAAGCAATGGGCTTAAATTGCAGCAAGGGAGGTTTAGGTTAGACATTAGGAAAAACTTCCTGTCAGGGTGGTTAAGCACTGGAATAAATTATCTAGGGAGGTTGTGGAATCTCCATCATTGAGGATTTTTAAGAGCAGGTTGAACAAACACCTGTCAGGGATGGTCTAGATCAGTGGTTCCCAAACTTGTCCCGCCGCTTGTGCAGGGAAAGCCCCTGGCGGTCTGGGCCGGCTTGTTTACCAGCCGCGTCCGCAGGTTTGGCCGATCGCGTCTCCCACTGGCCGCGGTTCGCTTCTCCAGGCCAATGGGAGCTACTGGAAGCGGCACGGGCCGAGGGACGTACTGACCGCTGCTTCCAGTGGCTCCCATTGGCCTGGAGCAGCGAACCGCGGCCAGTGGGAGACGCGATCGGCCAAACCTGCGGACGCGGCAGGTAAACAAGCCGGCCCAGACCGCCAGGGGCTTTCCCTGCACAAGCGGCGGAACAAGTTTGGGAACCACTAGTCTAGGTAATACTCAGTCCTGCTATGAGTGCAGAGGACTGGACTAGATGGCCTCTCGAGGTCCCTTCCAGTCCTATGATTCTATACCAGCAAGAAAATAGCAAAGTTTAGACGGCAGAGTTTAACTGAAAGTTAGGAAAAGAGGTAGTCAAAATATGTGTAAGGATGAAGATAGCATTTCCATGAATAGTTATCCAGGGGGCAACTTGATTTCTTACCCCAAGAGTTAGTACTAATGTTGAAGCTACATTCCCATATCTGATTAAATTAGACTCAAAGACAGATTCAGGTTCTGCAATGCTAGAACTATACTAATGGCAAATAACTCATAATTGAATATTAGTTACTGTACCAAAACTCTGAATATCTGTAGTATTATTTTCTAACTGTGAAATTATATTTAAAATGGCAATAAGTCTCCAGTGACCTACAGGAACATGCTTACTCGGTGTTCCGATTCACATGTTTTACAAACACTTCCATAACATTCTCTGGAACAGATTTATGGAAAGATTCAGAGAGTCAAGAAAAGTACATACATGTTTTGCAAGTCAAAACACAGAAGTGTACAGCAACAATGGCCACTTTTGCTTGGTATCTTTTTGTCAATCAGTTCTGAATTGACACATTCAACACCTAGACTTTAAATTTGGCCAATGCGCACATGTTCATTTTTACCTGAATTTCAAAACAATGCCTCAGGTTAAGTAAAGCATATACCTACAACTAAAAATTTTGACAGCCCAGATCTTAGTTGGTAAACTAATTTCATATAGGGGTTTTAGTTTATTATTTTATGTACATACCCTTTCGGTGATTTCATATCCCAATTACCCAAGCATAAAGTTTATTAGATTATGAACAAGCACTTTAAAAACCAAAACAGAGCAGATTTCAATCTTACTTCTTTCACTTTCAGAGGTCTTCCACTGAGACTATGCTTGTTCAGAACCTCGGCAGCCTTCTTCATGCTTTCTTCCATCTTAAATTCAACAACACTGAGGAGACAAGATAAATTATTAAGAAGGTTGCTTGTAATTTGAAATTGCCCATCCCCGTAATAACTGATAAACTTACGCGCATCCCTGGATGTGGTGATTTCATGGACGAGTAAGAAGGAGGGGAGGAGGGAAAGAAAGAGAAGAAAGTAAGTAAAGCACAAAATGCCAAAAGTTAACTTTAAAAAGATTTAAAATTCATTAAAAGCTACTTGGTTTATAATTTAACTCTAAAAAAAAATAGTAAGAACAAAATACAAGCTTACCCAATATAACCTTCGTTACCTGGATTCCAAAAAATATTAACTCCTACACATTATCAGGATTGTACTGTAATTTTTGAAGTTGTAATAAGCAAAACTAAGTCCAGGTTCTCCAAGAAAACACCACACACTTAACATTTCCTGTTCTCTGTAGCCTGTCAAAATCCTCACCATGTTCCTTCATCCTCAATCCATATCCTTTCAGTACACTTAAGTGAGTTCCTATTATGATTTTGCTAAAACATTCCTTCACTTAACAGAAAGTAGCTTGACACCTACTAAAGCTATGCATGTCTTAAGTTTAGAGATTTGCCTTATATTAACTAGCATGGGAAGTGTCATGTTTACAGAACCTGCTTTTGCACACTGAACTTATAAATTCAACAACTACAAATGACGTTTTACGTTAACATACCACTGTAGATACTGCTAGGGTCCATGCATAATTCACTCACAGCCAACACCGACTGAGCACAATGCTGATACTATCTGCACATCCCTTCCCACCTCCTCCCCATCCCACAAGGGGCTTTGGGCAGTGCCTAGATATATAGCCACTATCCATACACACTACCTTCTTGATTTCATTTGGTTCCACGCCACCATACAATTACATTTGTCATGTAGTAAAATCCACAGAAGAAATTCTCTCAATCACTTACCCTTGACTTTCCTTCAGCGTCCATTAAGAGCTCCACGTATGTTACCTCACCAACTACAAATCAGATTCCAGACGACACATATACCAAGGGAGAAAAGCCAAGAAAACAATGGGAATTTAGAACAGTCAACAACCTTGTATGGAGCCTCTGCCTTATAAGAAAGCCCAGAAACACTCCATATTCTCTAAACCACCAAGCTGGACATTACAGGTGTGCAGTAAAGTCTTAAAAAGGTAATTAAACAGGTTCTTGATTTTCCTCCACTCAAAAACAAGCTATTTCCACAATATCAGTTTCCTCAGCCTTTAATACTCAAATCACTTGTGGCAATCCAAATCCATGGGAAATTGTCTGCAATGATAGTTTTCCTTTTTCCACAAAAATAATCAGATTTCTATTGGAGACTGACAGAGTATGTAGCCTTCTGTCAAATATTCCAGACGTTAACCAGCTACAGGTTCATGTTTCACTCTGATTTCTACAAGGGACAGTTAGAGGGGTCTCCAAAACCAAAACTGTACCAGCTATTTAAGTGTCAGTGACTCAACTAGGTGTTTACTTAGGCTAGATTATTAACCTCCCAATTAAATTGAAGGGGAAAGCGGACTTCATTTTTAGATCGGTTACGTGTTTAAATTTGACTAACTTCAAGATAGTCTTCATTAGGAAAGTCGTTGCAATTTTCATTCCCAAGACAAGTAATTAACTGAATGTTTAGAATCTGTAGCAAAGAGTACAATTTGTAGGAAAACTAAATCTGCATTTCTCCACAAAAGATTAGGATTGCCAATTCATGATCACTTTAACCAGACTGTATACCTCCAAAATACCACTACCAAAATGGCTGCTGAGTTTGAAGCAAATGGCATACAGAAGTAGAGCTGAAGAAACCCATTTAGGCTTGCTTTTCTGGCTTATTTATAAAAAAATGAATGTATCCAAACAGACTTTAAATTCCTAGCAAGACTACTTACAGATTAACCCTAAAATGAGACTTTAGTAGGATCTCTAAATCTTGAGAGATGTTATTTCACCCTCTCCTTCATTTGGATTGATCAAAAACTACCAGGATCAGTAGTCAAAATTGAAAGGAAACTAAAAAAAAGATTTTAAATGAATACTGATCCATTACTGATTCTATGATAATGTTAGAAGTGTAGGGCTGGAAGGGACCTCAAGAGGTCATTTAGTCCAGCCTCCCCATGCTGAGGCAGAGCCAAGTAAACCTAGACCATCCCTCACAGGTGTTTGGACTAACCCTGTTCTTAAAAGCCTCCAATGAGGGGGATTCCACAACCTCCCTTGGAAGCCTATTCCACTTCTCAACTGTCATCATTAGAAAGGATTTCCTAACATTTAAGCTAAATTTCCTTACTGCAGATTGTGTGTCGTAACTTGAGTGGACATGGAGAACAATTGATCACCATCCTCTATAACAGCCCTGAAGATATTTGAAGACTTATCAGGTCTTCCCCTCAGTCGTCTTTTCTCAGGACTAAACATCTCCAGTTTAAAGACTAACAGATTTATTTGGACATAAGCTTTAATGGGTAAAAAACCCACTTCTGCAGATGCAGATTTTTTTTACCCATGAAAGCTTATGCCCAAATAAATCTGTTAGTCTTTAAGTTGCCACTGGACTCCTTGTTGTTTTTTGTGGATAAAGACTAACATGGCTAGCCCTCTGATACTCCTCTCCAGTTTGTTTTTTTAACCTTTCCTCAGAGGTCAGGTTTTCTAAACCTTTTATCATTTTTGTTGTTCTCTGGATTCTACAGTTTGGCCACATCTTCTTTAAAGTGTAGTGCCCGAAACGAGACTCAGATGGAGAACTGTGGCCTACTGGGCACTGTGAAAGCAGAATAATTACCTCATGTCAATACACCCCAGAATTATATTAATTACTGTGAATCTAGTAGAAGCTTATAAACAAGTGTCTGTTTATAGCCAAAGTTCTAAGCTACATTACCATTCTCATCTTCAGTATTTGGACCATCTCTGAAGACTACAGTTGCCAACATTTGGATCCAAATATCCAGGTCACTTAGATCAAGAGCACCGTAAATCTAGAGCTGAAGTCTCTATGGCCTACACCGCTGTACTGGGGGGGCAGCCTCCACTTGCTTTGTGTACACACTAAGCACAGTCTTTGAGTGCTCCTGCCAATACAGCCAAAAAATAGTTTCCAACTACTTTGGGCATAAATATTCAGCATGACCAGGAAATTCTGAAAGCCATTCGTTTAAACAACAGCAGCCAGAGTCCAACCACACTGTTTTTACAAGAATGCAAATTTGATCTGAATTTATGTAGTTAAAAAAACAAAATTCTCAGATGACCTGCAACAGACAATCCATTTCACAAAGGCCAAAAGTTGAAGTCACAAGGTTAGAAAATCGGCAGTGACCTAATGCTCCCAGTAGCACTATTGGTCCATTGGAAAGATATTTCTCTGCACTCCAAACTACTTATCAAATCAGCTGCAACTGACACAAAAATCTACACAAACTCCTCCAAACAAGCTTTTTTCCTTGGTCATTGGCTCAACACAGTCAGAAGCTGATTTAACATTTGTCCCTGTAATCAGCCTAATGGCCTTTACAGGAAGTTCTGACCTTTGAACCACAAAATTTACTGAAGTCTTCTTTAGTGGCTATTTCATATCTTACAGAGAACCTTAAAGTTTGTACCAATTTTGCTCCGAGCTTTCAGTGTTCAAGTTTTATACATTCACATTTTAAAAAGTCACCTGTATCACAAGTTACACTTAAAAAAAGCCTATTTGAGCCTCCTTCTAGGAGCAGCCAAATTTCAGAATAGGGACACCATGTGACAAGTAACATGGTAGCCCAACATCCAAGATAATAAGTCCAGATTACAGAACAAAAGTGAGAGGTGCATTCTGCACTTAGTAAGTCATGTGGTATGGTCCAGGTGATGTTCTTACAAGGGAAACTATGGTGGATATGAGATGGCATAAAAAAAATCCAGTTCCTAGAACCTGAAAGGTAAAGAAAAGGCCCCCTTGGACCCATTCTAGACACAAAACTAAGCAATATTTTTGTTAACATGAAGTCTGTTTATTAGAAGAGCAGACAGGCATCAGGGATAAAAAAAAATTACTGGCTAGCGAGTAGCAGGCAAGTACCACTTGCAAAGTACAGAAGAGTGAGATGGTCAGTCATGGAAGTACTCTTACCATATATCAGTACACCATTTCCTGGTCCAAGGACTGTATTTCCTTTTCCCTTGTTGGGAGTGGGTGAGGAGAAAAAGGAAAGGCAAAAAAAATACAACTATATGGGAACGAAGAGTCACAATGCTCTCCTCTGCCAGTAGCCAGAAAGTCAGACTGCACTGGGCCACCAACTCAGAATGGTACATGAACCCCACCCTTTCAGCTAGTGTACAGAGGCAATGCTATCTGATCAGTGTTTTTCTGCCTGAGTGGTAGACTAATATACTATGGGACCTGGCAGAAGTTTTTTTGTTTGTTTGTTTTAAAAAGGTTCTAACAAAGATTAAAATAAAGTTGTTCACATAGGAAAGAATCACTGCATGCACAAGTACTGAGTTAAGAAATATCATACAAGTAAGTACCAGATAAGGATATGCGAGGGTTACTAAAGCTTATGGACTAGTTCCAGGGGATAATAACCTACACTTTCAAAAAGGATGAGCTCAGTGATCAAACAAGTCTTGCCCAATCTAGATATATTTCTACTACCCCCCTGTTTGATACTTGCAAGACTTTAACTTGGAGTAAGAATCTGTTTTGAATACCATATTTTGAAGAGAAACTGGGCATCTCAATGAAAGGAACTAAAGTGTTATGAAAATGCAAAATATCAAAGTTTGAAGAAAGACTTCTTATAGCAACTGAAAATACATACCCCAGGAATTCTGCATTTATAACAAGTTTAGTGAGTATGTGGGTATTTGCTATTGTCATTTTTGGCAGAATTTAACTTTTTATTAAAAGTTAGTTTCCAAGTGGCAAAGATTCTTCCATGTAGGAAATAAGTTTATTCTACAAAGAGCCTAGCTCTGAGAGGCATGAACTGACAATCATCTTGGATTCATCTGAAAGGACATGTAATATGAAGTTTAAAACATTAAAGAATCAAGTTAGGGCACTCTTTCAAAATTTGTTTGTTGTAAGTTTTCAACATAAGAGTTTGGAAAGGAAGGGGTAACCTTATTAAACATGAAATAACAGAAGACCTAATAGGTCTGTTCCATCTCCCTGCCAATAAAGGATTATTACCTATTGTACATTTGTGTTTTGTTTGGAAAGAAGTAGTCTGGGGGAGAACGAAGAGGATGCAGAGTCATTTTTATTTTGAAGTCAATAGAAGATTTTATTAAACAAGTGTGTTGATTCATTTGAAATTTGCTGTAGAAGACAGTCATGCCAATTTAAGTTTCCACAAAATTTGGCCCTTCCCACAAGATGATGGCTCAGAAATAATCATTAAGCACAAAGCCTGCTCTGAGCAAAATGGGTGCAGTTCTCTCTTTTTTTTATTAATAAAAAGGACATTTCAGCTTCCTTTTCCAAAAAAAATCTGTCCACTATTCTATATAAATCCAAACTTTTAGAAAACTTCAAGATTTCCTATTACATTTGATCCATAACGAGTCCCATTATAAAAACAGCCCTCATCTCATTATGGCTTGATTTAAGATATTTTATTGAAGCTCTTTTTAAACAGATGCCATAGATATTAATTAATTAATGACTTCCAAGATATACATAATCACTGTTTTGTAGTGTGCAACTCCATAGGTAGTTTGCATTATGATTTCCAATTAAAGCAGGGCTAAAAATCATATTATGTTTTACTTACTTATTGATTGAATGCTGTCTCCAAGCTTGGCACTGAATTTTTCTTTGATTTCTGAAGTTTAAAATTGTCATTTTTGTAGAAAAAGCCTTTAAGAAGTGTTCTTTTAAGACACGTTTGACTTTTGCAGGGTCTTCCTAACAAGTTTTGCTAGATCTCATCCATTAATTTTTAGACTAT
Organism: Chrysemys picta bellii; assembly: GCF_011386835.1. Classification (NCBI taxonomy): domain Eukaryota; kingdom Metazoa; phylum Chordata; order Testudines; family Emydidae; genus Chrysemys; species Chrysemys picta. The sequence goes on from NC_088815.1 coordinate 2,632,373, forward strand.
CCCAGACACATGCAATATAGTAAGAGCTGAAATAAGGTGTTATTTCTAGAACTGATTACCAAATTTCATGGTCTGAAGCAGGCAGACATGAGAAGTTATAATTACATATTCCAGAGGCACTGCTTTTATAAAAGGTTGATATCTAATCCACCTAAGCCCTAATGGTGGTTTAGCAAACCTGAAAACGAGAACCTTGGTTATACTTGGTTCATTTTTCAGCCATGAAGGTTATAAAGGTTTAGAAAACTTGACATGAAAGCCTAGATCATGGAGCATTCTTTTGATGACAAATATCCTTACCAGAAAATTTGTCAACTATAATCATGATGTTATGACCAACAGTTAAGTCAGAGTCCCATTTAATAAACTTCCAAGTAAGCAAAAACTATGGTATTGATACTGTCCAGAAGCAAATCAGTTTGACCATGTCTGAGTTTGTTACAGAGCTCCAACAGAGAAGTCCAAGTATTGCTCAAGCAATTGCTAGATGGTGCTCAAAGCTTTTCATGCTCCCCCAGTTTCATTTGAAAAGCTTTGAGCATCAGATAAAGGAAAGGTGAAATGTGTTACCATAAAAAGATTCATTGATTGAGAATCAGTATTGCCCAAACATTCTTCACTAATAAAAAGGACAAATTGAAAGCAGCAAACCCAACACATTCATGATGGGAGTACACTAAAACTGGTACTGTGTTGAATTAAACTGTTTCCTTAACTTGTGATTTCCTTGATTTTTAGGATTTGTGATGAAACACTTATGCAAACCTATTTCTCAAGTTATGAGGGCATTTTAGGTCTTTGGAACTGCTTTAAATTCCTGAAGCTAGCTATCCCAAAATTTTATATATTGATAGTGTAATGAGACTTACTATGGCTACAGATGTGTCTACATGAATCTTTACTGCATGGCAAGCTGGGCTATCTACAGAGCTCCAGTTTCCACACATTTACTATTTATGTGGACCCTACCACTGCACACTACAAGTCCCCTAGCATACAATGACCACAGTATGTCAAAGGGGTATAGAGTATGATGTTTCAGCCAAGATGCTGGTTTCCAAGGTTAACAGATGAAAATACATTTTAGAAAACTGATTTATTTCAACAAAAGAGGGATAGGCAGGAGTTAAAAACAGGCTAGAGTTTAAAATTAATAAACTGTTTTGTTGGTTTTTTAAACAAAAACACAACCACCCACAAACCTGGGGCATGAGCTACATCAGTACATACTGAGTCAGGAAGAGAAAAGCCAACAAGAATATCTAAGGGGTGATGGGGTGAGTGGGGAGACAATATTTAAACAATGACGTTTCAGTGCATGTTCGCTCTTGGAAATTTATGCATGTTTACTCATCTACATAGATCTATTGAATATATCTGATCAAGAAACAGTTTTACATATGGCTTCTCTTCCTACCCTGAATATAAATCCAGTGTGTTATTTCTTGTAATTAGGAAAAAGGATGCAGCAAGGGTTACTGCAGGTGTAGTCAATGATTCATAACAATTATCTACTGCAAATATGACTTGAGGGTACTTCTAATTACAGCTCTTGCCAGTTTGCTTCTTCAACAGATAGTTATTTTCTCTTAAGTTCTTATTAACATACTGTGGCTCCATCTCGCAATTGAGAGTACTAGCCAAGTACTTCCTCCCAGTGTTAGAAAATTGTATTAGAAAATTTAGTATTTTAGTAGAATCAGATCAAATATTTCATGTCAAAGTGAGTTTAATATGTTTCATGTCATCACACCCCAGATGAGAAAGTTAGTAACCTGAACTGCTAACAGCTCTGAGCCACTAATTGCTCTGAAATATCAGATGAAAAGGAAAACTAAATTAGCTTTTCTCTCCCACTTTCATCTGTTCGGTGGACAGGATAGAGAGCTATTTGGCATTCAACCTTTTTCAATTTTAGACTTCACATACATACTAAAATGGCATTTCACTAAAAGCTATATGTAGCCTCACTCATCTGCAGAACCTTTTTACCATGTACAATGCTACTGACATCAATTTAGCTCAACAGGGTTTGTTAATCAATACAAGGGAGTTTCAAACAAGAACATCTGTGAGCTTTATTAAAAATGGTGATACTGCACACCTGTAATCTAAGTTTCACCAACAAACAATACACTGAAATAACTGAACCAAGGCATCACTCTTCAGAGCGATATGCCACCTTTTAAAGATTTCAGATGTACACATCTGAAAACCAATTTGGAGAGATGAGCAGACCTCAAAGCTCGTGTCTCCTAAACCATACTTACTGGCACAAAACAGCTGATTGAGGTGAATTGCTTCTACGTTCAGCAACCTGCTATGCCATTGTTGTGAATAGCTTTAAAATCTTCTACATGATTGCTGAGTGATGGAGCCGTAAAAACGTCACCTACATTTATCCTTTATGTTCAAAGCTGTTCCACATGCTCCCAAAACATTACATTTTGGGCCTGTAATTCTTACACATACAAACCAAGAGTTCTAACAGAATTTTCAAAGCCACATTCCTGGTTCTTGGAACTACTACGCCTTGTATCAAGAAATACCAATTCAGCAAGTTCAAGCACAGCACAAGACCACCAATTTGGGTAAAATCAATGACTAGTTAGAATGGATCGCAACTACACAGCAAATCTAAACTGTTAAATATTTTTGAGCAGTCCCAAAAACCAAGAACAATGCATCTGGATATTTAACATGACAAGCCCTGCAGACAGAATGAAGAGGTTTTACTGTTCCCCTAGGAGCATTTGCAGGAATGAATAGCTGAACAGCAAGGCAGGAAACAATCTCACATCGGACTTTTCCATCCACGTGAACTGGAGAAAAACCACAAGACACTTGGAACGGAATTCAACATAATACTTAAAGACATCTACACATAGAGACAGTCCTGTTACCGAATGTTTCTTGCACATCCAAGAAAAATTATACAGTTCTAAAACATAGGATCATTCATAATTAATGTAACAATGCTACAGGCAGGCAAAGGCAACTGAAAGGAGAGATATAACTAAGATTACTGATAGTAGTTCAGTTAAATTCAGGTACCACTATTTTATTGTTTCAAGTCAAGACATTTAATTATGAATGTTCCCTATGGCCTACAGTCCTTAAGATTTAATTATATGCATTCAATTCCAGTTTTCCTCCAAAGAAAAAACATTTAAGAACCTTTTGGAAATTTGTATTCCCTTTCATTTAGGCCACAGCCCGTCAGCACATTACCTAACATTCCTTACCTAGTTTATGCCACAATTAAACATTGGTCACTAATTTGCAAGACATATCAATTTATGGATCATTCTCTTGCTATGTATTTAAGAAGTGACCTACAAGAGAAAATGATCTGCATGCTTTTATGCATCTTTAAAAAATTGGAGACCTGTACATCATAAGTAGGGAGTCCCTACTGTACTACATTAAAAATTCAGATCTTGACTCCTCCGCTTTTCCAGGAAGACTGGAAATGAGTAAGTCCAATATCAATAAAAGCAAACAAGTAAAACTTGAGTGGAAGCATTTTAGAATATTGGCAGAAGTTTAAAGTAATTCAGATTTTTTTCACCTTTGAGGAGGTAAGGATGCTGAATCTATCAATGAGAGAATTCCCAAATACACAAATCAGTCATTCAATATGAAAAAAGGTTTTGGGTGGGGGTGAAAAAGGGGAAGCGTAACATGAACATTTTTTCCAAGGCCTCCTTTAATGCAGCAAATGCTGAGGCACAAACTAATTTTTCCTCCTTTGTAGGTCACCCTTAAATACATTTGAGTTCTCCTGAATATTGTACAACAATACGGATATTATCTAAACACAAGTCAGACTATTAAATTTTGATTCTAGGACACAACTACATATACTAAATCAGCAGTAGATGGACAACCTACATTACCCAAAAACGTTACATGCTTCAGAGCACGTTATAGTACCTCAAAAACAAGTCCTGATGTAGAAAGTCTGACGTTTTCCATGAGACAATGGCACCTTTCACGCTTTGATGAAGCACTATTAACCACATGCCAACATGCCTACACAGGAACTATCCTGTGTGGAAAGCTGCCTAAGAACAGATATCATGCAACACCAAAAAGGCTTTAATCTAGACCCCTTACAAAGCTCATGTCACTAATTCTATCCAGAACAACATCAACTAATAAATTAAAATTTTTGGGACAAAGTCAGCCACTGTTAAGATGACAGACACCACTCTGCCACCCAAAGCAGCCATTACCTTTCTCTTTGACCAGGTCTTTGAGAGATTGCCACTTCACATCAAATGGAATATTTGTGATAAAAGCTCGGTATCTTTTAGCAGGGTTGGCATATGGCTCAAAACGATTTCCCCCTCTTTTGACACTTTTCTCTTTCCTTTTTTCATTCTGGCTTGGTCGTTCACCTTCACTGCAAGAAAAATACAAGCATTCAGACATCGTATTAGCAATTCAGGGGTCGGCAACCTTTCAGAAGTGGTGTGCCGAGTCTTCATTTATTCACTCTAACTTAAGGTTTCGCGTGCCAGTAATACATTTTAACGTTTTTAGAAGGTCTCTTTCTATAAGTCTATAATATATAACTAAACTTTGTTGTATGTAAAGTAAATAAGATTTTTAAAAAATGTTTAAGAAGCTGCATTTAAAATTAAATTAAAATGCAGAGCCCCCCAGACCAATGGCCAGTACCCGGACAGCATGAATGCCAATGAAAATCAGCTCATGTGCCGCCTTCGGCATGCGTGCCATAGGTTGCCTACCCTTGAATTACAGCATTAGATGAAGTCAATACATCATACCTTCAAATACACAGGGAAACAGTTCTTGCACATACACCACTATGAACCCCTCAGTCTGGAGCCCCCATGCCTCCGGACCCAGTTCCCTGTAAGCTGCACAGCTGCCTATTTAGCGCCACACAAGCGCTTAGGGAACCTACCTGGGGGAGGGGCACCCCTCACCCAACCCGGACCCCAACCTGCCACAGGAGGGGCGCCCCTGCCCCAACTCATCCTATGACCCAGATCCAGCCGTGGCCAGAGCAGCACGGACCCAGGCACAGGCGGTGCGGCACAGCCTGACCCCAGAACAGCTGGGGTGGCGTGGAGCAGTATAGGCACCCCGCGGAGGAGGGGTGCCTATACTGCAGTCCCAGCGCGCCCACAGCAGGGACAGGCACCTCTCCCCCCCCCCAGCCCGGGTGCTGCTGCAGGGAGTCCTCTCGCCTCCCTGTAGAACTGGAGCACCCTCCTGCACCCCAAACTCCTCATCCCTGGCCCCACCCATAACCCACAGCCCCAGCCGCAGCCCTCACACCCCTGCACCTCAACCCTCTGCCCCAGCCCTGAGCCCACTCCCACAAGCATTCCTCGGCCCCACCTCCACCATATGAATTTTATTACGTGCACATATGAAGGTGATGAGTCGCATCACTTCCATATTGGTGCACATAATAAAATTCATTCTGCACATGGGTGGGAAATATTAGAGGGAACACTGCTCTAGACCTCCACCCCTGCAGCCAGACCACCCCCTACTGGAGCATCCTGCACTCAAGTCTGCCACCCTGATGCCTCACCCCCTGCATCACCCTGAGCCCTAACATCCAGACCCCCATGCCACTGACCCCCCCTGCCCAGGCCCACTCTCCTAGCATCCAACCTCCCCCTGCTGAGACCCCCACACCCAGACCCCTCCACTGAGCCCCAACCACCTTCACCTGGAAGTCCCTGCAGAGTCCCATTGCTCCTGCACCTGGAAACCTCCCACCCCCCGCCCCCCCAGAAGCCTCTGTGCACCCAGATCCCCCCACTGAGCTGTCTGAACCCAGATTGTCCCACACAGAATCCTCTGACCCCATACCTGGAGCCCTCCATACAGAGCCCCTCCACACTTGGATCCTGCCTGCCCGAGTCTGACTGCCCCACACCTGGTGCAGAGGGGCAAGGCCCCAGGGTGTTTCTTGGACAGGCCCAGGCCATGTGCTGTGTCAGGGTTGAGTGCAGCCTCACCACTGAGTCCATGTCCCAGGGGTGGGAGGGCGGCAGGTTGATCTCCCACCTTTGTGCATCCAGTAGCCTGTGCTCCTCACTGTCATGCTGGAGCCTCTGCATATTTTTATTCATAAATAAAACTTGCAGATTTTTAAAATATTGTGCACCATTTTTCATTTTTTGGCATAGAATGCCCTTAGGAGTATAACATGTATTTGACCAAGCCATTTGGGAGATGAGCGTCACTGGATTCAGCACCTTCAATCATGAATCTTCAATCAACATATAAGCCAGCCCACTAAAGCAACAAAATGTAACATTACTGGTTTAAATTATGCTTTTGCCAGTATTTCTAGGATAAAAACTGAAAGCCTTCCAGGCCTTCCTTATGCTTCAACAAAATCTTAGAGGAGAGCATAGCCCCAATGTTTTCCTGTACACATCATTTAACTCTGACACTAAATCTGTAGAAATAGTAATATGGCATACTTATTTTGAAGGGTTCTACTTGCCTTAGGTTTCCCATTTTTCTGCTTCAAATCTTGAAGTACACAAGGTATACAAGACAATTTCACTATCACTTGTTAAAATGCATACTACTGGAAAGGTGGGGGAGAAAGAAGCCCTTTATACCTACAATTTTGTTTCAACACAACATTGCAGCTTGAACCTGACCAAAGCTTGAGACTGCATCTGGGTCTAATTCCATTAAGAAAAATGGAGAATAGAAAGCAAGCAAATTGCAGGCTTTAAGCTCCTATGGGGTTAAAGCAATCTATATTTAATTACATGCACACAACAAATTAGAGTTCATGTTACCTAGTAGTTCCTTGTGCCCATTCATAAGTGAAGAATGGATAAAGAAACCTCAAAGCCAGGAAACACTAAGTTAAGGTACATATTACCCTGACATTGAATATTAGATTCTGCTCTCTTTCAGCACCTATTAGTACTCTGCCCTTACAGATGCTACTGAACATTTTGGCCAGTATGTGAGCTCTGTATAAGAGTCTAAGGCCTGGTCTACACTACGGGTTTAGGTCGACTTTAGCAGCGTTAAATCGAATTAAGCCTGGACACGTCCACACAACGAAGCCCTTTCTTTTGACTTAAAGGGCCCTTTAAACCGGTTTCTTTACACCACCTTGGACGAGGGGATTAGCGATAAATTCGGCCTTTGCGGGTCGGAATTGGGGTAGTATGGACGGAATTCGACGTTATTGGCCTCCGGGAGATATCCCACAGTGCTTCATTGTGACCGCTCTGGACAGCGCTCTCAACTTAGATGCACTGACCAGGTAGACAGGAAAAGACCCGCGAACGTTTGAATTTCATTTCCTGTTTGCCCAGCGGGGAGAGCACAGGTAACCACGCAGAGCTCATCAGCACAGGTAACAGTGATGGAGTCCCAGGATCGCAAAAGAGCTCCAGCATGGACCGAACGGGAGGTACGGTATCTGCTCGCCATATGGGGAGATGAATCAGTGCTAGCTGAACTCCGTAGCAGTAAAAGAAATGGCAAAGTATTAGAAAAGGTCTCCAAGGCCATGAAGGACCGGGGCCATAACAGGGACACACAGCAGTGCCGCGTGAAAATTAAGGAGTTACGGCAAGCCTACCACAAAGCCAGAGAAGCAAATGGAAGGTCCGGGGCAGAGCCGCAAACTTGCCGCTTCTACGTGCAGCTTCATGCCATTCTAGGGGGTGCAGCCACCACTACCCCAACCGTGTGCTATGACTCCGTCAATGGAGAAACACACAGGGAAGAGGATTCGGGGAACGAGGAAGATGAGGATGGAGGTACTGTAGGTAGCTCACAGCAGCAAGGAAGCGGAGAAACCGGTTTCCCCAACAGCCAGGATATGTTTGTCACCCTGGACCTGGAACCAGTAACCCACGAACTCACCCAAGACCCTCAGGGCACACAGGAGACCTCTGGTGAGTGTACCTTTGTAAATATTACACATGGTTTAAAAGCAAGTGTGTTTAATGATTAATGATTAATTTGCCCTGGCAATCGCGGCCAGTACATCTACTGGAAAAGTCTGTTAACGTGTATGGGGATGGAGCGGAAATCCTCCAGGGACATCTCCAGAAAGCTCTCCTTCATGTACTCCCAAAGCCTTTGAAAAAGGTTTCTGGGGAGGGCTCCCTTATCCCGTCCGCCATGGTAGGACACTTCACCACGCCAGGCCAGTAGCACGTAGTCTGGAATCATTGCATAACAAAGCATGGCAGCGTATGGTCCTTATCTCTCTTTGTTATCCTCAGGAAAGTGATATCATTCACGGTCACCTGGTTGAAATGGGGTGATTTTATTAAGGGGACATTCAGAGGTGCCCGTTCCTGCTCTTCTGAACAGAAATGTTCCCCGCTGTTAACCACGCGGTGGGGGGAGGGGTGAAGTGATCATCCCAGAGAATCGGGGGTGTGTGTGTGTGTGGGGGGGGTGGTTTACTTGGGTTTGTGCTGCATGTTAACCCGGAAACCGCAGCCCCTCCTTTTACATTGAAAACCCATTTTAAATGGCCAACCCAATTAATCCTTGATATGGGAAATGCGCTGCTGTTTGAAACCTTTCCCGTATGTTAAGAAGGTTAAAAAAGCCAAAAGACTGTGGCTTACCATGGCTGACTGCAAGCCGAAATCTGTTGTCTGGCACTGCATGAGTGATCTCTCATACCAAACCGGCAGGCAGAGGAAAAATGCGACCTTGTAACCAAAGAGTGTACCCATTGTTCTCTAAAATGTGTCTTTTTTAACCACCTCTCCCTTCTCCTCCACCAGCTGCAAATGTTTCTCCTTCGCAGAGGCTAGCGAACATTAGAAAGTGAAAACGGAGGACGCGGGACGATATGTTCACTGAGCTCCAGATGTCCTCCCATGCTGATAGAGCGCAGCAGAATGCGTGGAGGCAGTCAATGTCGGACATGAGAAAAGCACAATATGAACGAGAGGAGAGGTGGCGGGCTGAATCGCGGGATGAAGAGAGCAAGTGGCGGGCTGAAGATGATAGGTGGCGTCAGCTTGCAGACAGACGGCAAGAGTCAATGCTCCGTCTCCTGGAGCATGAAACTGATATGCTCCAGCGTATGGTTGAGCTGCAGGAAAGGCAGCAGAAGCAGAGACCGCCGCTACAGCCCCTGTTTAACCAACAGCCCTCCTCCCCAAGTTCCATAGCCTCCTCACCCAGACGCCCAAGAACATGGTGGGGGGGCCTCCGGCCACCCAGTCACTCCACCCCAGATGATCGCCCAGGCATCAGAAGGTTGGCCTTCAATAAGACTTAAAGTTTTAAAATGCAATGTGTCCTTTTCCATCCCTCCTCCCCCACCCATCCCAGACTACCTTGGCAATTATCCCCCTACTTGTGTGAGGAATTAATAAAGAATGCATGAATGTGAAAAAACAATGACTATTGCCTCTGCAAGCGGTGCTCGAAGTGGGGAGGGGAGGGTGGGGTGGTTGGTTTACAGGGAAGTAGAGTGAACCGGGTCGGGGGGGGGGAGGGGGTTGGAGGGTTCATCAAGGAGAAACAAACAGAAGTTTCACACAGTAGCCTGGCCAGTCACAAAACTAGTTTTCAAAGCTTCTCTGATGCGCACTGCGCCCTGCTGTGCTCCTCTAACCGCCCTGGTGTCTGGCTGCGCGTAATCAGCGGTCAGGCGAGTTGCCTCAACTTCCCACCCCGCCATAAATGTCTCCCCTTTACTCTCACAGATATTGTGGAGCGCACAGCAAGCAGCAATAACAATGGGGATATTCTTTTCGCTGAGGTCTGAGCGAGTCAGTAAGCTGCGCCAGCGCGCTTTTAAACGTCCAAATGCGCATTCCACCACCATTCGGCACTTGCTCAGCCTATAGTTGAACAGGTCCTGACTACTGTCCAGGCTGCCTGTGTATGGCTTCATGAGCCATGGCATTAAGGGGTAGGCTGGGTCCCCAAGGATAACTATAGGCATTTCAACATCCCCAACGGTTACTTTCTGGTCCGGGAAGAAAGTCCCTTCCTCCAGCTTTCGAAACAGACCAGAGTGTCTGAAGACGCAAGCATCATGTACCTTTCCCGGCCATCCCACGTTGATGTTAGTGAAACGTCCCTTGTGATCCACCAGGGCTTCCAGCAGCATTGAAAAGTACCCCTTGCGGTTTATGTACTCGGTGGCTTGGTGCTCCGGTGCCAAGATAGGGATATGGGTTCCATCTATTGCCCCACCACAGTTTGGGAATCCCATTTCAGCAAAACCATCCACTATGGCCTGCACATTTCCCAGAGTCACTACCCTTGATATCATCAGGTCTTTCATTGCCCTGGCAACTTGGATCACAGCAGCCCCCACCGTAGATTTGCCCACTCCAAATTGATTCCCGACTGACCGGTAGCTGTCTGGCGTTGCAAGCTTCCACAGGGCTATCGCCACTCGCTTCTCAACTGTGAGGGCTGCTCTCATCCTGGTATTCTGGCGTTTCAGGGCAGGGGAAAGCAAGTTCCACGAAAGTGCCCTTACGCATGCAAAAGTTTCGCAGCCACTGGGAATCGTCCCACACCTGCAGCACGATGCGGTCCCACCAGTCTGTGCTTGTTTCCCGGGGCCTGTGCCTTGTGAGAGGTCTATGTCCATGTCAATTTCCTCATCACTCTCGTCGCCGCGCTGCAATCGCCTCCGCGGCTGGTCTGGGTTTCGCCTTGGCATGTCCTGGCTCTGCATATACTCCAGGACAATGCGCGTGGTGTTCATAGTGCTCATAACTGCTGCGGTGATCTGAGCGGGCTCCATGATCCCAGTGCTAGCTATGGCGCCTGGTCTGAAAAAAGGCGCAAAACTAGTATCTGACGGACCAGGGGAAGGAGGGAGGGCGGGCCGAGTGACGACATGGCGTACAGGTACAGGGAATTAAAATCAAGAAAGGTGGCTGTGCATCAGGGAGAAACACAAACAACTGTCACACAGAATGGTCCCCCCAAAGATTAAACTGAAAACCCTGGGTTTAGCAGGCTGTTGATTTGAAGGCGTGAGGGGGAAGCAAATGAATACAGAACAAATCTATTTTTTACATCTTAAGACGATGGTGCAGCATGACTGATAGCCCTCGGCATCTTCTGGGCGCTTGGCAGTTAGTGTACTACGATGGCCTTCAGGCCTATTGCACGATCTGCTGCTCAGGGAAGACTCTGCTAATGTGCGATGATCCAACTTGTAATAGGACGGTTACCAGTCGTAATACACCATCTACTGCCAAAAGGAAAGGGGCTGGTGCAATGCAGCCCTACGGCTGCCAGCCCCACAGCTGCCAGCACCCAGATCGCCGATGAAGGCTACCAGTCTACTGCACCGTCTACCGCCAAAAGGCAGTTAGCTGCTGCTGCTGCTGCGTAGCAATGCAGTCCCACGTCTGCCAGCACCCAGATGACATATGGTGACGGTGAGCTGAATGGGCTCCATGCTTGCTGTGGTATGTTGTCTGCACAGGTAACCCAGGTAAAAAGGAGCGAATCTATTGTCTGCCGTTGCTGTGACGGAGGGGGAGGGGCCTGACGACATGTACCCAGAACCTCCCGCGACACTGTTTTGCATCATCCGGGCATTGGGATCTCAACCCAGAATTCCAATGGGCGGCGGAGACTGAGGGAACTGTGGGATAGCTACCCATAGTGCAATGCTCCGGAAGTCGACGCTAGCCTCGGTACTGTGGACACGGTCCGCCGACTAGAGCACTTAGAGCATTTTATGTGGGGACACACACAATCGGCTGTATACAACCGATTTCTATAAAACCGGCTTCTATAAATTCGAACTAATTTCGTAGTGTAGACATACCCTAGGTCTTTTTTACCAAAAGGAAACTCAGGTTTAGGTCTGGCACAGCAAATAGGATATGCCTACAATCAAACACTGACCCTATTTCACACAAAGCACAGACTTGTACCACCCCTTCACTCTGATCTTGAGGATTCCTTCTGAGACATTAGCTTCACTTAACCCTCGCTAAGTCCCAGAGACCACTGTCATGTTAGACTACAAATATCTACGCCAAGAAAACCCCCAGGCACCTCTGACCACCTATAGAACTCACTGCTGAAATAAGGTATACACATCCCCCTCTCTTTATATCACAGTGACAGCTCTGCCAACCTGCTCTAACTAATCCCTCCACTATTCAATACAGCTACCCCTACAGTGAACACAGATGGAGTTCTGCACGCAGATAATCACTGGAATTCATGTCTGCAGAACACACTGGGGGAAAAACAGGACATTTTCTTAGTCCTTCCCATCTACTTATTACAGATTTAGTTGTTAAAAGCTAGAGGGGGACCATCCGATCCCTAGTCTGACCTCTTATACAATAGGTCAGAAAATTTAATCCAGTTACCGACTCCTGTTCTGAGTCTAATAACTTGTCTACACCCCTTCCAGAAATGCTTCCAGTTTCTATTGTATTTGAAGACTCCACAAGATGGAGAAACCACCACTTCCTTTGGTAGCTTTTTAAACTTTTGCACTCCCATTAATGAATCATTCCCGGGGCTACTGCAGAGCGGAGGTTGTGTATCGTAACTCTTCATTTGCTGGTTTTCAGAGGTTTAAGTCTAGCTGCTCTCTTCATTCTACAAGACAATGAGGCACCACTGGCCAATCTTAACTGTGTTTAAGTTTGGGGGTATTTAATTCCCCCCCCCCCCTTTCTTTTTTTTAAAAAGGTATTTCTCATTACACCCACCCCGCTACCCCCAACATACCATTGCTCTCTCACTTCACTGCCTCTGGCTCCTTGAAACTGATTAATCTAGCCACAAAATGCACTGGCTGAATGTTAAAAGAACAGGAGTACTTGTGGAACCTTAGAGACTAACAAATTTATTTGAGCATAAGCTTTTGTGGGCTACAGTGCACTTCTTCGGATGCACAGAAGTGGGCTGTAGCCCACGAAGGCTTATGCTCAAATAAATTCGTTAGGCTCTAAGGTGCCACAAATACTCCTGTTCTTTTTGCGGATACAGACTAACACGGCTGCTACTCTGAAACCTGGCTGAATGTTAGTCCCTTTACTGCCCCTGCATCATCTCCTTGTCCATTTTTCTGCATGTCCAGCATGGGCTGGTTCTGCCTCTTCCCAAGCAGTCATTGGCATGAGACCCACAGGTTGAAGAGCGGGATAGAGGATGCAGGACCGTGTAAGGAATAGCATGGAGTTGGTGAAGACTTTTTTGAAGGGAAGAAAAGTGGTATAATCTGCCTCCAATACTGCCTCCTTTCCACTCCATTTCCCCATGCTGCTCCAAAAAACCTCCTATGTTAGAGGTGCTGTGTATCAGGAACACCTTGGCCAAGTGACCCTACAACTTGCTTTTCTTTGATTACTTACTTCTATTGTTCGGGATGATTATGTTACCCTGATTGCTTACTACTACAGTCTTTAGAGAGACAAGGTGGGTGAGGGACTATCTTTTATTGGACCAACTTGTTGGTGAGACAAGATTTCATGCTTACACAGGGACCTGAAGAAGAGCTCTAAGCTGGAAAGCTGGTCTCTCCCACCAACAGAGGTTAGTCCAATAACCTTTGTTATCTGATATTCTCTCATCTACCCAGTCTCTCTAGTATCCTGCAACCAACATGGCTACAACAACACTGCGTTCTAGAGTCTTTAGTTTAATTAATGCTAATTTCCTTGACAATACTATTAAAATAAAATTGGAGTCTGCATTAAGATTTTAGAGCACTTACAGTAGTCCACCTGGAAACAGAAAGTAGCACTTAAACTTAACTACAGCAGAGAGGCAGCTCTGCTATAACAGATATTAAAAAGTAAGCCTGAAGATGGCATTTTTCTGGTAAACTAGGTTAACATTTAGGCCTAAAATTCACCCTCCATGCTATATTAATATAAGGCTAATTGCCACTGATCAAGTGTTAGTTCAAAAAGCCATTTAAGAAAGCCATAGGATTGCAAGCAAAAAGGAGATCAATTTAAGAAGTCACTCCAGTGTGAAATGTGTAGTAATCCTGGATGCAAGTAGGCAGTTGCACAAAATAAACTGGAAAAAATATTTCTCATTTGACAGCAGTGTTCAAAGAGAAAATGGAAAGAAAAAAAAAGTTGTGAACTACAGAAATTGGTAAAAAGACAAACATGTGTATCTTCCATAAATTTTAATTCTAAAATTGAGCGACCTGTCTCTTTAATCACCCCAAATTAAGGTTTGTACAAGTAACCCTAGCTTTTTCCTCCCACAGATGTGAACTTGTGGAAGTCTCCAATATATACTATTCCATTCCATAGGACCCCCATGTCATTTGGTGCACAGGTTGGATGTTGTGTAGTGAAATAAGCAAGCATTTTATTTTTTTATAAAAAGCAACAGCGGGTCCTGTGGCACCTTTGAGACTAACAGAAGTATAGGGAGCATAAGCTTTCATGGGTAAGAACCTCACTTCTTGCATCTGAAGAAGTGAGGTTCTTACCCACGAAAGCTTATGCTCCCTATACTTCTGTTAGTCTCAAAGGTGCCACAGGACCCTCTGTTGCTTTTTACAAATTCAGACTAATACGGCTATCCCTCTGATACTTTATTTTTTATGTCCACATTGAGCAGACCCCTAGTACTATGCTCTCCAATCTAATCAGTTGCACTGGTGTATATCAGAAGTAAAATAATTTCAATACATTTCTTCCATTTACAGTTTTAACTGCAAGTGAGGCATAGAGCCACAGGACTCCTTTCAACTGCTGCACACCATCTAGCCTCCATACCTAATCAGGCAGGAGTACTGTAGAAACGAGGGTTGGAAGAGATTTGTTAAACAAAGTGAGTTACGGCAGAAGTGTCTTATTTTCTCTTTAGTGTTTGTGCTTAACTAAAAAGTATAGTTTGAGATGTATGTTTCTCTAGAATACTTTTCACTAAACTTTAGGAGGTGCGGCCTCAGTAAGGATTGCAATTTAGTTTCAAAGTAGTATTCTCCTTTAAACTTTGGCTAGGGCTCAAAACTTTCTTTTGAACTCCACATTCCTACTTTGTATGGAAAGCTTTGAGTATTGGCACAAGCTGGAATACAGTTGCAGTTTTTAACACCATGAGTGCTCAATTTTAGATGGCATAGCTATTGCTTCATCAGCTTCTCAGCCACTCTCCAAATACTATCCAGATACCTTTCATTTCCCCCCCCCCCCTGCATTACAAGCAAGCCCAGTTTATACTTCTAAAAACTCAAGTGCTTCAATTTTACAGCTGCAAGGTTTCATTTGCTAAGACAAATCCCAGTACCTGTGACTGTAAACACTCCTCCTCCCTTCACAGTAAGGGTCTGAGTCTGAGGTATAAGCTGCAACTTGATGTATCTACGTTAGCCGATGAACCTAGCTCACTAAAAATAGCAATATAGCAGCAGCGGCTAGTCCTGCCCGGCATGATGGTTATACTGATATTTTTAGCGTGACAGCTTGATCAGAACTAACATAGGCATGTCTCCTCAAGGTGGGATTTAGATCTCAAACTCAAAGGTGTAGACATACCCATAGGCCTTGTCTACACTACAAAGTTTTGATGACCAAAAAAAAAAAAAAAAAAAAAAAAAGAGTCAGCTTTTGTCGACAAAACAGTGGAGCTGTACACACTACAATGCTCCTTCTGCCAACAAAACTCTCTGCTTTGCTGACAAAATAAAACCACCTCGACGAGAGGCAGAGCTTTTTGCAGCAAAGTTATATCGACAAAGTGTCAGTGTAGACAACGCATTTGGTTATGTTGCTGTAAATGGCCTCCAGGTGTCCCAGAATGCCCATCCTGGCCGCTCTGGTCAACAATTCATACTCCACTGCCCTGCAGTACCCAGGCTTCTGCCACTCCCCCTTTAAAGGTCCAGGAATTTTTGAAATTCCACTTCTGTTTGTTCGGCATGGACAGCTCACATCACATCTTCCCAGATGACCATGTAGCAAATACTCTCACACTTGGAGCACACTTGTGTTGTTGGATCTGCTGGCACAGTGGGGAGAGGAAGCTGTGCAGTCCCAGCTACACTCCCCCCAGGAACTTCAACACCTACAGACAGATTTCTCGTGGCATGTTGGATACAAGCTACGAACGGGACATACATCAGTGCTACCCGAAGATAAGGAACTGAGGCAGGCATACCAGAAGGCAAGGGAGTCAAACCGTCCCTCTGGTGCTGTGCCAAAGACCTGCTGCTTCTATAAGGAGCTGAATGCCATTCTCAGCGGCGACCCCACCTCCACCACCAAGAGCCCCATGGATACTTCGGCAGGGCTGGAGACAGCGAACAGCAGACTCAATTCCAAGGACGAAGAGGTTGAGTTGAAGGATGATGTGGAGCACGACATGGTCATCCGGTGGCACGGCAAGTCAGGAGGGGTCTAGCCAATCCCAGCAGTCCATCTCTGGCGCACATGATGCAGGAGAGAAGATCCCTGGTAAGTGATCTTTTTTAATTGATTCCACTCAGTTATATGAGGTAGAAATATCCTTTGCTTTGTATATTCTAGAAGTGGGTGAAGGGATAGAAATGTACAAGACTAGGTGTGTTTGCATGTGCTTCACATTCCACTGTGCAACTAAGCAATGTGGCAGAACAGTGTGTTAATGCACACAGAAATTTCACAGGAATCCTTCAGAGAGATCTCTAGGAAACTTTCCTGAAGGTACCCACCAATCCTCTGCCAAAGATTCCTTGGCAGAGCTGCTTTGTTCCTTCCCCGATAGTAGGAAACTTTCCCATGCCAATCAGCACTCATTTGTATAGGGACCAAAGCAGTACACAGGCGAGCAGCATAGGGATCTGGTCTGAAGCTACACACATCCTTGCTTACCCTCAGGAGTGACATATTGGCTTCAATGACCCATACCTGTGGCAAATTGTGGCAACATTTACAATATTGTCCCTAGTTGCCTGCAGTGATTAAAAAAAAAAAAAAAAAAAAAAAAACACGAAATCCTTTGCCCCCTCTTGAGCACCTGCTTCCCTCCTACCCCCAAATTCACCATGCTTAGGGTGTTCACCGAAGCTGTGAGCTTGCCAAGGGACAGTGAGAAACGGATTATGTAAAAGAAAGAAAAAAAGGGGGTGCATTTTACTATAATGGTTTGATGTGGTGCATGCACTAACAATCATGATTCTGTTTATTGTTTCTTGTGCTTCTGCGCATGTGGCCTTCAGGGCCTTCCCTACACACCAGTGCCTCTGCCAGATAAGGAAGCGACGAAGGAGGACGTTTCAAGAGATGCTCTAATCCTCAGAAGCCGAAAAACAAGAACGCAGGGCATGGAGAGAGACTTTAAAAGAAAATTATAAAATAGGCAGAACAGAAAAGAGCCAGGAACAAATTTTAATGGGCCAGGAATGGATGATAAAAGTGATGGAGGAGCAAACTGAGATGTTGAAGTCCCTAATCACGTTGCAGGCTGAATTCATGCGCGCTCAGCCCCCCTGTAGCCAAAACAGAACTGCTTTCCATGCCCTCCCTAAACCCCTACCACACATTCCTTGCAACTTCCTGGCCCCTCTCGGTACCCCGCTCTTTCCAGCCCTTCAGACATCTTCCAAAATGATAGCTGGACTTACACACAGCTATAAGAGCCTACACTGCCCTTCATTGTTATCGCTCTTCCTCAAAGCCTTGTGTGTGTGTTAATTGGTATTTAATAAAAATATACTCTCTGAAAGATAACCAATCTTTGTCTCCTACACATAGCGGTTGTTGCTGGAATTAATACCCAGTGGCAATTTGATCATTTGCCGAGTACAAATCATGGTGAGGAATCAACATTTTCATGCAAGGTGGCAAGTTAAAGCATTGCAGAGTGCTGTACAGAAAGACATGACTGGAGCTCATTGTCAAAATGGTGCCTCAAAGCCTCCCTGATTCAAACAGCCCCCAATTGTGACCCTCTAATAGCCCTGGTATCTGGCTACTCAAAATCAGCTGCCAGGTGATCTGCCTCTGCACACCACCGCAGGGAAAACTTAAGAACGTAAAAATGGCACTATTGGGTCAGACCAAAGGTCCATCTAGCCCAGTATCCTGTCTTCGGACAGTGGCCAGTGCCATATGCCCCAGAGGGAATGAACAGAGCAGGTAATCATCAAGTGATCCATCCCCTGTAGCTCATTCCCAGCTTCTGGCAAACACAGGCAAGGGACACCATCCTTGCCCATCCCGAACAACAGCCATTGATGGACCTATTCTCCATTAAGTATCTAGTTCTTTTTTGAACCCTGTTATGATCTTGGCCTTCACAACATCCTCTGGCAAGGAGTTCCACAGGTTGACTGTGCGTTGTGCGAAGAAACACTTCCTTTTATTGGTTTTAAATCTGCTGCCTATTAATTTCATTGGGTGACCCCTAGTTCTTGTTTTATGAGAAGTCGTAAACAAACACTTCCTTACCTACTTTCTCTACACCAGTCATGACTTCATAGACCTCAATCATATCTCCCCTTAGTCGTCTCTTTTCCAGGATGAAAAGTCCCAGTCTTATTAATCTCTCCTCATACAGAACCCATTCCATACCCCTAATCATTTTTGTTGTCCTTTTCTGAACCTTTTCCAATTCCAATATATCTTTTTTGAGCTGGGGCGACCACATCTGCACACAGTATCAAGATGCAGGCATACCATGGATTTAGAGAGGCAACATGATATTTTCTGTCCCATTATTTATCCCTTTCTTAATTATTCCGAGCATTCTGTTCGCTTTTTAGACTGCTGCTGCACACTGAGTGGATGTTTTCAGAGAACTATCCACAATGACTCCAAGACCTCTTTCTTGAGTGGTAACAGCAAATTTAGACCCCATTATTTTATATGTATAGTTGGGATTATGCTTTCCAATGTGCATTACTTTGCATTTATCAACATTAAATTTCATCTGCCATTTTGTTGCCCAGTCACCCAATTTTGAGAGATCCTTTTGTAGCTCTTCGCAGTCTGCCTGGGTCTTAACTATCTTTAGTGATTTTGTATCATCTGCAAATTTTGCCACCCCACTGTTTACCCCTTTTTCCAGATCATTTACTAATATGATGAATAGGACTGGTCCCAGTACAGACCCCTGGGGGACACCACTATTTACCTCTCTCATTCTTAAAACTGACCATTTATACCTACCCTTTGTTTCCTATCTTTTAACCAGTTACCAATCCATGAGAGCACCTTCCCTGTTACCCCGTGGCAGCTTACTTCGTGTAAGAGACTTTGGTGAGGGAACTTGTCAAAGGCTTTCTGAAAATCTAAGGACGCTATATCCACTGGATCCCCTTGGTCCACATGCTTGTTGACCCCCTCAAAGAATTCTTTTCACCCTTAACTTCACAAACATTATGGAACACACAGCAGGCTGCTATGACCATGGGAATATTTTCCTCATTTAGGTCTAACCTACAATAAAGGAAGCGCCAGTGTGCTTTTCATCTGCCAAAGGAACATTCTACGGTCATGCTGCACCTGCTCAGCCTATTATCGAAGTGCTCCTTGCTGCTGACCAGGTTTCCCGTGTAAGGCTTCATGAGACATGGCAGTATAGGGTACACTAGGTCTCAAGATCATTATGTGCATTTCAACATCCCTCCCCCGCCCCCCATTAGAATCTTCTGGTCTGGAAAGTAAGTGCTTGCTTGGGGCTTTCTGTACAGGCCAGTGTTCCTGAAGATGCATGCGTCACGCACTTTCCCAGACCACCCCATGTTGATGTCAGTGAAACCATATATGCAACACCATAGAGAAGTACCAATTTCTATTGATGTCCGAAAGTTCTGCAGCCACTGCTATAGGGATCCAAATTCTTTGAGTGAGTGCAATTGTGGCACACATGCTCAGCTCTCCTAGAAACCAATGTCTGTTCAGACAACCAACCTCAAGGAAGTGGCTTCAACTACTTGCTTTAAAGTGATTTAGGAAAGTTTAACTTGATGCTCTGAAGTGGGGAACATGAGCAGGGATCCATTTGGGCAGTCTAAAAGTCAGTAACTATGGTATTTAAGAGTTATTTTCCTTTAAGAACTGTCCCCATGAATCCCCAACTCTTGGAAGAACAAGCCATAGTGACCCCCCCCCCCCCCCGCCAGGAGGTGAGTTTGAGTACCTCCAACCCTCCCTGAGACATCACTATTACTGCAAAAAAGCCAGTGAGGAAGGTAAGCTGGAAATCCCAATAGCAATGTTCCTCTTTCATCCCCAACAGAAGAGAATCTTTAATATTCTGAGGTACTGTGGCCCAGGTATCCAAGTGGTTATGGCAGTACACCATGCAGACTCCCAAGATGTAGCCTGGTAAATAGTGTCACACGAACACAAGGCTTACCACCCGTACAAAAAAAAGCTACAGGTTTACGATGGGAACCTCTCAAAGGACAGTCTCCCCAATGGTATGAAAAATCCTCTTAAGCAAGCCTCTTAAGGCTCCAGTGAATTCAGCCTTTTGTGGTGGAATGACAGTGGACTTGTTTAGGCAAACCCTAAGAACTCAGGATGCTTTACACACTTTTCTGAGGGCTTGTCTACATTTGGAATGCTACAGTGGCACAGCTGCAGCACTGGATCTATGCCATTATACCACTTCAGTGTAAGCACTTTCCCCATCAGCATAGCTAATCCACCTCTCTGAGAGGAGGTAACTAGGCAACGGAAGAATTCTTCCGGCAACCTAGCACTATCAACTCCAGGGGTTAGGTTGGCTTAATTATGTCATTCAAGTGTCTGGATTTTTCACACCCCTGAACAACCTAGCTGGGTTGACTTAACTTTTGAGTGTTGACCTGGCTGGCCTGAGGTACATCTTGCAGTGTGCGCCCTAGGTACAGTCAGATACAAATATCCAGACACCCAAGAAAGCCCGTTGCCACAGGCAGATGTTTCATGAAAAGCTGGTGGTGAAGACACCAAAGGTTAGAAAGCAGTATTAGTAGAGTCCTTCGCCTGGACAAGGTTGGAGATATATTCAATAACTGTGACTTTCATATCTTGACTCAACTTTGCTGTATGGAGCTTGATCCAACTGATGACCTGCCCCTAGAGGCAGAGAACCTCCCTCTGGGAAAAAAGTTCAGTCTCACATGAAGTCAGGAAGAACTCTGCCTCTCTAACCAAAAAGTAGTGGATGTCCTTATTTTGTTCCTCCAGGAGCCAAATTTATAAAGCAGCATGTCTCACTGAAGGCAGTCATCTTGCCATCGCTGCTCAATAACTGCCAAGTCTCACATGTGAAGTGGCCAAAAACTAAGCTTACATCACTATCAGAGCTGAAAGGTCATACACATGAAAATATTCAAGCCTTTCTCAAGGACCGAATTTGGTGTCCTTGGTTCTAAAAGGGAGGGGAGAGTGAGGGAGGAGGAAAGACACTGGGGGTAGTGAGCTACATATAAGGTGGTCACACCCCCAATTGCTTGTTCTGCAGAATATAAGAAATCTATGGTCTTTTTTTGCTGAATCAGTGAGTTCTAAGTTTAAGGCCATGGCTACACTCAAAACTTCAAAGTGCTGCCGCGGGACCGCTCCCACAGCAGCGCTTTGAAGTGCGAGAGCTCTCCCAGCGCTGGGGCACTTTTTACACTGGTGCTTTACAGAGCTGTAACTTGCTGCACTCAGGGGTGTGTTTTTTCACACCCCTGAGCGAGAAAGTTGCAGCGCTGTAAAGCGCCAGTGTAGCCAAGCCCTAAGACCTCAGAAAGGCCTTCATATCACCAGAAGGGGAAGCACTGGCTGCTTTTCTGGTGGAGACAAAGATGAAAGAAGTGTTTCTGGCTCAGCTGCCACATACTCATCTTCCTGTTTTACTAAGCCCCTAAGACGGAGATGACAGCTGTTTATAAGCCAAATTTTGGTTGCCATAAATTTATGGCAGGCCAGAAAGTCCAGAGTCAATATTCAGAGCTCTTCCAGCTCCAAGGCAACAAGACAGCCCCATGATCTTATTTCAACCATAAGGACTCATGGACTCCAAATTCCAAAGCATGCCAGAAGACCGCTGTCCTCCACCAACAGGACAAGGAGTCAAGGATCTGGCAAATTATATGCTAGACTTGGCTACCATTATATGCTGGCCTCCAAACGGCCTTTCCTCTCTATCACACACAATCTCCTCAGCAACAGTGGCTCCCATTAATACATCACACCTATCCTCTGCTCCCTACACTAGCTTCTCATAGAATATCAAATCAAGTTCAAGGTCTCTGTCCTTATCCTTAAGGAATTTGATGGCCTGGGCCCAGTACATCTAAGAGGTTGCCCTAAAGTTCTAAGATGAAGACCATTCTCAACCCCTTCACTCCTCAGGAAAAAGTGAACTTTCTACAATAAGGGAAGGGGGAATTCTGCAGCAGTCCATGGGGGAGTGGAGGGAGGAGGAGGGGAAAGGGCATGTCTGGTTTGGACATCAGAAGCAGTCAGGGGAGATGTAAATCACCACCTCGGGAGGTGGGGGTGGGAGGAGACAGGGACAGGACTTCCTCTTCTCCTGCATGGGCTGCTCCTGGGGTCGGGTCAGACCCACCCCCAGGAACCTCCCCCACTTCAGAAAACTCTGCACACACACCCCACTTCCTGACCTCATCGTTCCCAGCCACGGGGGAGAGGGGCACTGTATGGGGAGCTGCCCCTCATCTGCCCAACCCCCATGGATCCAGACCTTCCCTGCACCTGGACTTTCCTGCCAAGCGCCCCCCCCCACGCCCATCCCCCTTGCTGAGCCTCAACCACCTTCACTTGGACCCGCCCCCCAGGAATTCCCATTCCTCCTGCACTTCCAATGAGCCCCAGTACTTCCAGATTCACCTTGCATGCACATCCTCCATCAAGCCATCCACACATCGATCCCCCTCCACACACTAAGCCCCTCCACATTTAGATCCTGCCTGGCTGGGCCTGTTTGCCTGATACCTGGATGAGGGGGGCAGGACTGGGTATGCATGACTGTCACTCTGGCTCACTGTGGAACCACAGAGATATGCTAATATGCCTAGTAAGGAATCTATCAAAAAACATTTCCTGAATCTTTTTTGTTGTTTATATTGTTACAAACATACTTGCTGATGGGTATTTTAAATAACTGAAAATTATGTGATTATATAGTGTTATTTTGTTAAATAAAATATGCAGAATTTTGCAAAATTTTAAAATAATGAGCGCAATACTTTACATTTTTTAGCACAGAATTCCCTCAGGAGTAATCTATGCAAGAGACAGAACTCAGTGGCTGACCCAAGACTAGAATGAACTCCCACAGGAATTAAGGACTGTCTCATACCTCCCCACCTTCCACTTGAAGTGCAAGGCACATCACTTTAACTTTCCTTTAACAAAAATAGCAATTATGTGTATATGCATATTCAAAGAATTCCAAAACAAGACATCACTGCACACCCTTCTCCCCCTCAAGAGAGGATGTGAGAACACAAAACATGGCCGATGTTAGTCATGTTGCTTAATGAACTGTTGGAAGGTGCTCAGATAGCATGGTGATGAATTTGGTATAAGAATCTATAGTTTAAACCCCAGAGATAAACACAGAGGCAAACTAAATACTGTTTAAGAGTAATGAGCCTTATTATGGTCTAACTCAATAAAGGTAGGAATAACAAGGCCTAACTGATTCAAGGCATCAGGAAACCATGGCACAAGCTAACATCTCTAACACAAGAGGAACCAGCATCTCACTTTTCCTGATGCTGAAACCTACAAAATAACTGATAGCAGCTAGGCTTGACTGAATATGACCTAACTAGTCTTTTTTATATCAATGGAGGCACATTAGTATGCATTCCTCAGTCTTGCTAGTGGAGGAAATATCAGAGGTTACTAGCAGAGCTTCCACAGTCCCTGATACCAAGACAGCAACACAGACGAAACACTAGCAGTGGACACCAAGACCTCCACCCTCTACATCAAGTTGGGAACAAGATAATTTATCAGCATCATAACTTTTATGCTTCACCCTCCAGCTAGGGAAGTGTCCAGATGCCAAGAAGCTGATCTGAAGTACCAAACCTGCTTAGCAGACTCAATAATGAAGAGTAGGGATTTATTAAGATCCCACCTGATCTTAGAAATCAAAAACATGGGACCGTAATGACATTACTGCATTGTATGAAACAGGTCTCAATTTAACATCCCTAGCTGCCTAGCATCCCTCACTTTGCTCAAAACAGTCAAAATGGCTATTCAGTCAAGTTTCAGAGTAGCAGCCGTGTTAGTCTGTATCCGCAAAAAGAAGAACAGGAGTACTTGTGGCACCTTAGAGACTAACAAATTTATTAGAGCATAAGCTTTCGTGGACTACAGCCCACTTCTTCGGATGCATATAGAAGAAGTGGGCTGTAGTCCACGAAAGCTTATGCTCTAATAAATTTGTTAGTCTCTAAGGTGCCACAAGTACTCCTGTTCTTCTTTATTCAGTCAAGTGCTCTATCAGGACCAGCATCAGGAAAAAGTAACATGCCTAAGAAGACAGTGCCCCAAGCAATGTCCATCAACACGTTGCTTTTTAAATAAAAATGCAGCAAGCTAACCTTGTGGGGAGGGGGAAGCACACCAATGCCATCCCACCCCAACCCAACCGCCCTCACTCAGCCAGACCCCCCGCCTCCCGCACCAATGCCATCCTACCCCCCCCCGCCTCCCGCACCAATGCCATCCTACCCCCCCGCCTCCCGCACCCAGCCAGACCCCCCGCCTCCCGCACCAATGCCATCCTACCCCCCCAACCGCCCTCACTCAGCCAGACCCCCCCGCCTCCCGCACCAATGCCATCCTACCCCCCCCGCCTCCCGCACCCAGCCAGACCCCCCGCCTCCCGCACCAATGCCATCCTACCCCCCCGGCTCCCGCACCCAGCCAGACCCCCCGCCTCCCGCACCAATGCCATCCTACCCCCCCGCCTCCCGCACCCAGCCAGACCCCCCGCCTCCCGCACCAATGCCATCCTACCCCCCCGCCTCCCGCACCCAGCCAGACCCCCCGCCTCCCGCACCAATGCCATCCTACCCCCCCGCCTCCCGCACCAATGCCATCCTACCCCCCCAACCGCCCTCACTCAGCCAGACCCCCCGCCTCCCGCACCAATGCCATCTTACCCCCCCCCGTGCCATCACCCAGATGGCTCCCCAGCCTCCAGCACGGCCCCTGCTCCAGTTCCTACACCTCCATCCCGCCAGGCCCGACGCCCTCACTCAGCCAGGCCGCCGCTGCCAGCACCGGCTCCTTCCATCCACCCGGCCCTCGGCCTCTGGAACCCCCCGCCCGCAGCCGAGCCGGCCCGAGGCCCCGGCCCACACACGCGGGGACGCGGCCACCCGCGAGGCGCCAGGGCCCGAGCCCCGTGGGGACGGGGGTCCGCCAGCGGCGCCTCACCTCTTAGGGGGCCCGTCCCCGGCGCTGCCCGCCCCGTTAGCCGCCGCCGCCGTCTCCTCCATTTTGCCGCTGCCCTCAGTCCCCACGGCCGCCATTTCCTCCGCGCAGCCCCTTTGTGTAAGCAGCAGCCACCCCGCGCCGTGCCCCGGAGCACTCTGGGAAAGGGGCGGGGCTGTGACCCTGGCGGCAGCGCCTCCGTGCGGCCGCGCTGAGGGCACGTGGTTCGGGTCGCTGACGTCAGGGGGGCCGTTCCCGGGCTCTGGGTGGGGTCCGCGCGATGGCGCGAGACGAGAGCGCGAGTCAGGGCGGAGCTGGGGCCGCTGTGCGCGGTGGGACGGTGCCGGCGGGCCGTGTTGGGCCTTGCCTGGAGGTCGGACGGCGCAGGGGGTCGGGCCATGCTTGGGCTCGGTGGGTGGGTTACACAGTGCTGGTGACGGCGGTCGTGCGGTGCTTCGGGGGGGCATGTCCGGGGGTCGGTCAGACTGTGTTTGGAGGGCGGCGTTGTACAAGGGGCAAAACAAACAGCTATCTCCCCCACACACACACAACTGTCTGCAGGGCTCTGCTCTGACCCTCCACCAGCCCCCCAGCTGGCAGCTTGCCAAGACGTCTTCAGGGCTCCCTGCAGACCACAGCTCAGTGGCACTCACATTTTTGTCCTGGTGACCCGTTTCACACACTAAGCCTCTAAGTGCACCCCACCCTTATAAATTAAAAACACTTTAAAATTATTTAACACTATTATAAATGCTGGAGGCAAGGTGGGATTTGGGTGAAGGTTGACAGCTATGACCCCCCCCCAGTTTGAGAATCCCTGTTTTAGCTATTAGTGGGGGAGCCTCACTGTTGGTGCACACAGTCCCAAAGTAGGCCTCATACTTAAACCTCTGGATCCATGATTTCAGCTTCATAGCATGAAACAAGACTCAACTGAGTCTAAAGTAATTCTTTTATTAGCCTGTGGGGAGAGACTGACTCAAATGTGACACATGCCCTCACTCTCAATTCATTGGGTTTTGGAAACCATGTCCCCTGCCTAGTGAGTGCTATTGAGTTGAGGGTGAGTCCCTCCATCAGGGTATGCCAGGTACAGTTCTGCCCTCAGTTTGTACAAGGACAACAACCCTTTATTACTCCTGTCCCAATAATGAGATGGGGGGGAATCCAACATCAGCCATAAATGATAATTTGGGCAAGCAATCCCATCATGCTGAGCACCTAGGCAGGTGGGTGTGCCCATGAAAACAAGATCAGTCTCTGAAGTCTTTTTCACAGCTCACCACTAGATGTCAGGGAAGAGCTCATTCAGATTCTGCTTACATGTAAATCACCTGGGATTTAGTTACTTGAGTGCACAGGAACAAAGGACTCTGATAAAGTTTTCATGTGCAAAAGTCAGTTTGTTTTTTCAGAATCAGCTTAACACAATTTCACTAAGACGTAAGCTCTATTTAAACAAACAAAAAAAATTTACGCTTCAAACAAGCCTCGGAAATGTCAACACATAAGTCTGATTGTATAAATGCCTGAAACTGAGCATTATAAGAGAAGATAAAGGGCTGAGCTAGGAGGAAAGGCCTTAAAAGCCAGAGAACAGGGGAGTTTGAGAGAGGGAGTCATAATATAATCATGATGGTTAGGAAGGACTGCATTGCCAGTGCTAACACTGCTCCTGTCTCCTCCACCTGCGCCTGTATCCAGACAGAGAACCTAACCATGGATGCCTCTACCCAGATCCTTGTGTGGATTTGCAGACTGTGGCCTGCATTTCCCACTCACAGAAAGCCAGGCTGGGCAGACCATCCAGTGTGAGTAATGCCTGCTGGTGGAATCTCTCAGGAAGCAGGTCTGAGAGCTACAGGAGGAGGTGACTAGGCTGAGGAGCATCCGTGCACATGAGGAATTCATTGACAGTTTTCATATGGAGACTTCCAAGGCTTAGGAGGCTACCCAGCTAGAGAAGACTGCTGTCACGCTCCCGGGGAGGAGGATAAGGCTCTGGTACAGGGAGGACACTGGCTGCTGGTTACTTCTGGCAGCAGGCAGTGCTCCACCCCTACTCCCAACCCACCCACCATGGTGATGAAGGACCATTATGCTGCCCTGGCAATGAGCGATGAGGAATCACCCCCAAAGAAGGAGGAGGAGAAGCCAAGTATCCCCAAGGCTGGGAGGATCACAGACATCACTCCCAGGAGGAAACATAGGGTGGTGGTGGTTGGTGACTTTCTTTTGAGGGGGAAGGAGGCACCTATCTGTCGCCCTGACATGGCATCCCAGGAGGTATGCTGCCTGCCAGGGGTCATATCTGAGACATGGAGGGATTGTCAAGGATCATCGGGCCCTCTGACTAGTACCCCCTGCTACTCATCCATGTGGGCACTAATGATACTGCGAGGTATGACCCTCAGCAGATCAGAAGTGACTGCAGGGCTCTGGGAGGAGGGTGAGGGAGTTGGGAGCACAGGTGGTGTTCTCTTCATTCCTTCCAGTCAAGGATAGGGACCTCGGCAGAGACAGATGCATCCTGGAGGTGAATGCCTGGCTGGGAGGATGGTGTTGCCACGAGGGCTTCGGCTTCCTTGACTACAGGATGCCGTTCCAGGAAGAAGGACTGCTAAACAGAGATGGGGTCCACCTATTGAGGAAGGGGAAGAGCATATTTGGCTACAGACTGGCTAACCTTGTGGGGAGGGCTTTAAACTAGGTTCAACAGGAACAGGTGACCAAAGCCCACAGGTAAGTCAAAAACATGGAGACCTGGGAGAAGGGTTAGAATCTGGGGGGAGCATGGGCTGTTATAGCAGAAATAGGGGAGAAACAAGACAAAACTTTGGGGGGAAATCAAATCAGTATCTTAGATGTCTGTATACTAATGCGCAAAGTATGAAGAATAAGCAGGAAGAACTAGAAATGCTAGTAAATAAACACAACTATGACATAGTTGGCATCACAGAGACCTGGTGGGATAATATGCATGACTGGAATATTGGTATAGAAGGATACAGCTTGCTCAGGAAAGACAGGCAGGGAAAAAAGGGAGGAGGTGTTGCCTTATATATTAAAAATGTATACACTTGGACTGAGGTTGAGATAGAAATAAGAGACAGACTTCTTGAAAGTCTCTTGATAAGGATAAAAGGGGTAAAAAACAAGGGTGATGTCATAGTAGGGGTCTACTACAGACCACCAAACCAGGAAGAAGAGGTGGATGAGGCTTTTTTTAAACAACTAACAAAATCATCCAAAGCACAGGACTTGGTGGTGATGGGGGACTTCAACTACCCAGACATCAGTTGGGAAAATAACACAGCAGCAGGGCACAGATTATCCAACAAGTTTTTGGAATGAATTGGAGACAGTTTTTAATTTCAGAAGGTACTGGGGGAAGGCTGTTCTAGATTTGATTTTGACAAATAGGGAGGAACTGGTTGAGAATTTGAAAGTGGAAGGCAGCTTGGGTGAAAGTGATCATGAAATGGTAGAGTTCATGATTCTCAGGAATGGTAGGAGGGAGAACAGCACAATAAAGCCAATGGATTTCAAGAAGGCGACTTTAGCAAACTCAGGGAGTTGGTAGGTAAAATCCTATGGGAAGCAAGTCTAAGGGGAAAAACAATTGAAGACAGTTGGCAGTTTTTCAAAGAGACATTATTAAGGGCACAAGAGCAAACTATCCCACTGTGTAGGAAAGATAGGAAGTATGGCAAGAGACCACCCTGGCTTAACCAGGAGATCTTCAACGATCTAAAACTCAAAAAATAGTCCTACAAAAAATGGAAACTCGGAATACAAATATGTAGGGACAAAATTAGAAAAGCCAAGGCACAAAATGGAAGGAAACAAGGGAACAAGCAAACGTTCTACAAATACATTAGAAGCAAGAGGAAGACCAAGGACAGAGTAGGCCCGTTACTCAATAAGAGGCGGGAAACATAATAACAGAAAACATGGAAATGGCAGAGGTGCTTAATGACTCCTTTGTTTCGGTTTTCACCAAGAAGGTTGGTGGCGATTGCACGTCTAACATAGTGAATGCCAGTGAAAATGAGGTAGGATCAGAGTCTAAAATAGGGAAAGAACAAGTCAAAAATTACTTAGACAAGTTAGATGTCTTCAAATCACCAAGGCCTGATAAATAGCAGGGGGGAAGGGATAGCTCAGTGATTTGAGCATTGGCCTGCTAAACCCAGGGTTGTGAGTTCAATCCTTGAGGGGGCACCTAGGGATCTGGGGCAAAATCAGTACTTGGTCCTGCTAGTGAAGGCAGGGGGCTGGACTCAATAACCTTTCAGGTCCTTCCATACCTATGAGATAGGTATATCTCCATATATAAAAAATGCATCCTAGAATACCCAAGGAACTGACTGAGGAGATATCTGAGCCATTAGTGATTATCTTTGAAAAGTCATGGAAGACAGGAGATATTCCAGAAGACTGGAAAAGGGCAAATATAGTGCCCATTTATAAAAATGGAAATAAGGACAACCCAGGGAATTACAAACCAGTCAGCTTAACTTCTGTACCTGGAAAAATAATGGAGCAAATAATTAAGCAATCAATTTGCAAACACCTAGAAGATAATAAGATGATAAATAAGAATCAGCATGGATTTGTCAAGAACAAATTGTGTCAAACCAACCTGATAGCTTTCTTAGACAGGGTAACAAGCATTGTGGAAAGGGAGGAAGCAGTAGATGTGGTATATCTTGACTTTAGTAAGGCTTTTGATACTGTCTCACATGACTGTCTCATAAACAAACTAGGGAAATACAACCTAGATGGAGCTACTATAAGGTGGGTGCATAACTGGTTGGAAAATCATTCCCAGAGAGTAATCAGTGGTTCATAGTCATGCTGGAAGGGCATAATGAGTTGCGTCCCGCAGGGATCGGTTCTGGGTCCAGTTCTGTTCAATATCTTCATCAATGATTTAGATAATGGCATAGAGAGTACGCTTATAAAGTTTGTGGACAATACCAGTACTGCGGAAAGGGATCTGGGGGTCATAGTGGATCACAAGCTAAATATGAGTCAACAATGTAACACTGTTGCAAAAAAAGCAAACATCATTCTGGGATGTATTAGCAGGAATATTGTAAGTAAGACACGAGAAGAAATTCTTCCGCTTTACTCCGCGCTGATTAGGCCTCAGCTGGAGTATTGTACAGTATTGTACAGTACAGTTCTGGGCGCCACATTTCAGGAAAGATGTGGACTAATTGGAAAAAGTCCAGAGAAGAGCAACAAAAGTGATTAAAGGCTTAGCAATCATGACCTATGAGGGAAAATTGAAAAAATTGGGTTTGTTTAGTCTGGAGAAGAGAAGACTGAGGGGGGACATGATAACGTTTTCAATTACATAAAAGGTTGTTACAAGGACGACAGAGAAAAAATGTTCTTCTTAACCTCTGAGGATAGGACAAGAAGCAGTGGGCTTAAATTGCAGCAAGGGCAGTTTAGGTTGGACATTAGGAAAAACTTCCTAACTGTCAGAGTGGTTAAGCACTGGATAAATTGCCTAGGGAGGTTGTGGAATCTCCATCATTGGGGATTTTTAAGATCAGGTTTGACAAACACCTGTCAGGGATGGTCTAGATAATACTTAGTCCTGCTTTGAGTGCCGGGGACTGGACTAGATGGCTTCCAGTTCTATGATTCTATGATAAAAGCCTTCTACTGAAACCAGTTACTCCATGAGCTCAAGACAACTGTGCTGTGGACCTACAGATCCCAGCCTGTTGGTGACACCCGGGGAGGGGTCAGTGTGGTTCCACGGGATGGAATTTTTGTATTTGTCAAATTCTACGGTTTTTAAAAGAATTAGGAAATCACATTTAAAAAAACTTAAAGGAATGTTAAGGTTGCAAAGTCAGGAACTCAAAAATAATGAAGTGCCAGATTAAGGATACCTGTTCAATCTTAATTCAGCCCCCTTGTGTGTATGCATTATGATACAGTCTGTAATTACATGGTCAAATGCTATACTTCCACTGGACCCTGCCTGCCTTGAACAGGCACGCAGCAGTGGGATTATGACTCCATGGGCTGCCGGATTTCAGGTTCCTGTCTGGTTCTCCTGTTCTCCCACATGCACACAATGTTGTCCTTCTCAGAGAATGCCAGGTCAGTGTCCCAGCTAGGGTTGCCAGGCATCTGGTTTTCGCCCAGAACACCTGGTCGACCAGGCCGTTAAAAGTCCAGTCAGCGGCGCTGCAGGGCTAAGGCAGGCTCCCTGGCTTTGTGCGGCTCTGGGAAGTGGCCACCAGGTCCCTGCGGCCTCTAGGCACGTGGACAGCCAGGGAGGCTCTGCGCGTTGCCCGCACCCCGAGTCATTCAGTCCTGGTGCAAATGGTGCCCCCCTCCACCTCATTCCCCAGCTGAATTTGGCCCATCACATTCAATTCCCGAGGAATGAAAAGCAGCCCAAAGCATTGCCTTGGGCTGGGTCGTGCCTCTCCCAGCTGGAACAGCAGAGCCCTGGGGGCATCAGCGCACTGGCACTAGCAGGCCCTGGTTTAACTGAGATGGGGCTGGAGGCAGGTAGAGTGACCAGATAGCAAGTGTAAAAAATCAGGACGGGGTGTGGGGTAATAGGAGCCTATATAAGAAAAAGCCCCAAATATCGTGACTGTCCCTATAAAACCAGGACATCTGGTCACCCTAGAGGCAGGACATACCCTCTGGAATGTGCTTCCTGCTCCGAATCTCCAAAACCTGGTGGGCAGAGGAATGAAAAACAAAATAGAAATAGGAGGAATAAAATTTGTGATTCAGCTCCATCAAGCTATGTTCGTCCCAAGCAGGGGGACACCCTAACCCGCTTGCCTCGCTTACCCACCCCCACTGCTGTCATAAATCAGGGCCTGACCCTGCAGAGACTTAGGGACTCCTCACGTGAGTAAAGCAATGTGCATGAGCCTTGTAGGATTGGGCCCTTGGGCTCTAAGGCCAGGAACTGTGGGCTGGATTCAAATGCAGAGACTTGAATCCAGCTCCCAGGTGAGTGCCCCTAGTCACTGGGTGACAGAGCCAGAGCCCAACTGTTTCATTATTCATGCCAAGAGGGATACCTACAACAGGAGAGACCGAACGAGAGCCAGCCCAGAACAACCACCAGGCCGGTTCAATCAACTGTGCTTGATTTGGAGCATGGATTGGAGCCCGGGTCCCCCCACTGGCCCCTGGGCAACGGGCCTGGGGCTCTCGCTCACTCTCTGGGTGTGAGATGGGGCTGACTTGGAGAGGGTTTGCGGCTGAGACTCCTGAGCAGATGGAGGCGCTTCTCTCAGGCCTGTGTGTCAGCTCCTCAGGTTGTGGTCAGTGGGAGTGAGGTGTCTAGGTCCCTTGGGGGATCTGGGCCCTAAGCCTCCCCCTGTCCTTGGCATTGCTCAGGCAGCTCCCAGCGCAGCGTGCTGGCTACTGAGAATCCCTTTCCTAGGCGCTGACTCTCCCCAGGCATCATACAGGGAGCCTAGGTGCCCACCTGGGGCTGGGAATCACACTGGGCAGCAGTAGGAGGGAGGTGACTTCTAACAGCGTCTAAGTCCCGTTGTGATTGTAGCTCCTGTCTTGCCATGCGTTCATACAGCATCTAGCGCAGTGACTTGGCCTGTGTGTCCCAGGCTCGTAGGGATGTCTTCCCCCAGGCTTTTCCTGGGAGAGGGATGAGCTGGGGGGAGCAGAGGGAGGGCTCTGGGTGGGCTCAGACTGGTGGGTCTCAATTCCCAGTGCAATGCTGGGATAGTCAGGCCCATTGATACCTGGTGACTGTCCCGGCTGCTCTCCTTGCTCAGCTCTTCCTCCCGCTCCCCCCGCCAAACGCCCCGCTGTCCTGACTCAGGCAGGAAGGAGACAGGGTTTTCTCTGGCTTTGTTATCTGCTGGAGTCAGGTGCCAGCCCAGCCCCGCTTCCTCCCTTGGTGCCTGGAGCGGCGGCTCAGCAGCCAGCGCCTGCTGTCTGTGCTCAGGCGTCACAGGTATCCGCATGGAGCAGATCCCTTCCTGCAGCTCTGGCTCAGGCTGACAGGACAGCGAGTCTTGCTGATGGGAGTGGTGCGTTCCCCAGGGCATGGGAACTGGTAACGGGGGTCCAGTTGCTATCCTCCCCAGGGATTATAACTAGAATCCCGGAATACTGGGGCCTCCAGGCAGGGACCTTTGACCCCGGGGCAGAAACCATCTGGGTGTGTGGCCATGTGCTGATGGGGGGATGTGATGGTACATGCCTAGTCCCACCACCCTGGGGACCCACAATACAGGGAAGCCAGTGAATGGGTGGCACACAGAGATGGGGGCATGCGCAGCTGGGCTAGGGGCACTGTGTAAGCACTGGCAGAGGGTCAGAGCTGGGGTCTGCATGGGGGAAGCTCCCCTCCCCAACCTGCTTTACCCAGGGTTAGCAGTAACTCTGCTGGTAGAGGTGCAGGCATGGGCCGTTCTCACCCTGGATCGGCAAAACAGTGGAGCAAACAGCTTCATTGGGTGTTGAGGTCAGGCAGGGGGAGGACGTCTCTGGTTTCGCTTTTTAGATCTTACTTCCAAAGCAGGACGAGTAGAGAAGAGCCCAGCCACGTCTCACTCCGCCCCTGAGAACGGGAATTCCCTGATGGCCAGGGAGCAGCAGACAATGAGCACATGGGCACACGAGAACCACCCAAATGCAAAGGAGAGCGATTGCGAGGCAGAGGCTGGCCAAAGGAAAAGACCCTCCTGAGCTACGGCAGGCCTGCCGGGGTGGAGGGGAGATGGGAAAGGTGCACTGGCTAAGAGGTAATGAGCAAGGGCGGGGACTGGGTAAGTCTTGCTGTTGGCCCCAGCACTGGCAGTCTCGTGCCTAGCACCGCTGATCCAGGCCATCTCCAGTAAGATGGACACGTGATGTGTGTGTATGGTGAGGGGGGGACACAGGTGTGTGTGTTTAACCGGAGTCAATGTACAGAGACATGTTGGATTTCAGGCTCGTAAAGTGCCCTCTGCATGGCTGGGTCCAGGCACAAGGTGCTGACACTGAAAGGGACGCAGGTTCTGGCCACCAGTAGCAGGAGGGTGGCATGCTCCATGCACCTGCTGCAGAGCTGGGCAAGAGGGGCCTAGGTGGCCCCTCAGGGGTGGCGAGTGAACAAGATGGCCCAGGGCCCCAGGGGGATGCTGGCACCTTCCTGGTCCCGGCAGTGCCAGGAGCTAGAAAAGCTGTTCAGCTGGGCAAAGCGCTGGGGGCCCTGGTTCTGAGGAAAGGCTGAAAGCTCTGACAGAGGGAGCTGCGGGACTGCAAGGGGGAGGAGGGGGAGCCACCTAAGAGGATCCCAGGGATTTGCAGGAGGATGGATTTGAGCTCAGCAGGGCAGGACAATACGTGGATGCCCTGGCAAGGTTTAGAAAGGCAAAGAAGCTGGCTGTGCGTTGCCCTGCAGAAGCCAATCCCCAGGCGCACGAATGCGTGGACAGTGGCATGGGCACCAGCGGCATCGGGGGCCCCAGCTGGGATTCAGAGACAAACGCTAGTGAGGGGCAGACTGCTCTCCACAGCCAGGCTCCACAAGGAATTTTCACCCATGACATGGGCAGGGCCATTGGCCCTGGTGCATGGGGCAGCGCTGGCAGAGAGGCCCCAGCCTGTGTCCCTGATATGTGGGGCAGCTCTGGGGGAGGGGCCCTGGCCCATGGGGCAGTGTTGGGGGAAGGTCCCTAGCCCGTATACCTGGCGCATGGCAACTCTGGGGGAGGGCCCAGCCCATATCCCAGGCACATGGAGCAGCGCTGCGGGAGGAGCCCTGTGATGGGGTAGCTGCCCCTCACTGGCAGAAAAGGGGTTAAAAGCAGCCCTAGGGAGGCCACGCCCCGGAGGCAGCCAATCAGAGAAAGGCTGAAGGGAGCAGCCAATCAGGTCAAGCAGGCCCTTATAAAAAGTCAAGCTTACTGGCCTGTAATTTCTGGGATCACCTCTGGAGCCCTTTTTAAAAATTGGCATCACATTAGCTATCCTCCAGTCACTGGTACAGAAGCGGATTTAAATGATTGGTTACAAACAACAGTCTCTCAGTCCCCACCTGTAGCCCCTTCCTGCTGACACTGAACTGGAGTCCCAACCCACAGCCCCTTTCTCTTCCTGATATGCTTAAGCTCAACCTGCAGCCCAAATCTTCTACTGATTCACCACAATCCACCTTTAAAAAGCGACAAGGGGTCCTGTGGCACCTTATAGACTAACAGACGTATTGGAGCATGAGCTTTCATGGGTGAATACCCACTTCATCATCCAGACTAACACGGCTACCCCTATGATACAATCCACCTTTAGTTTCTCTGCCCCTCACATGCCTCAATCCCAACATACAGCCCCTTAGTTCTTATGAAGTTACACACCAGCCCTGACAACTTGACCTCTGCCCTCTTTGAGCAGTGTCCCAGCCAGCCCCTGCCAGACATCACAGCACCTTATCTGCCTAAAAGATATACAGCACTGCAGGGATCTTTGACAATCCCCACCTGCCAGGGCTGCAGAGCTCCGTCCCTGGCAGAACTGGCTGGATTGGAATCATGGCCCTGTGCACAGGGGCTGTGCTGTGTCGCCGGCAGGTCTCTCGGTGCTGTCAGAGCTCTGG
Source organism: Chrysemys picta bellii (assembly GCF_011386835.1). NCBI lineage: Eukaryota > Metazoa > Chordata > Testudines > Emydidae > Chrysemys > Chrysemys picta. The sequence continues at coordinate 2,668,334 of NC_088815.1, forward strand.
GATGCTGGAAGAGGCTCCTCTTGTTAGATACAGAATAAGTCAGAAAAGTTCAGTCAGGAACATTTCTACCTGGGCAATTCTCCATTGAGATCCCCAGAGATAGGAGGATTCTCTGTCATTCGGACTCTTTAAATCAAGACTAGACATTTCTCAAAAGATCTGCTCTAGCTCAACCACAAGCTATGGGCTTGGTACAGGCCCCCCTGGGTGAAACTCCATGGCAGCTGGTCAGAGTGGATGGTCATAACAGTCCTTCTGGCTCTTTGACTCATTGATCTAGGGAAAGGTGCAACATTTCTCCCTGGCTCTGCCTCGCCCAAGTTGTACTGGATAAAGTCATCCACAGCTGCCAGTTCTGCATGAACGAGCCACTGTCTGAGCAGCGGCCAGGGAGGGACCCTTCTCCGAGATGCACCAGCTCCCCACCGTGCTTGGCTCTGGCTGACAGGTAAAGGGTGGCAGCCAAACCATGTCATGTACACTGTGTTCACGCTGTAGCCACAGGGTGAGTTGAAACAGAGCCCTGGTAATGGGACAAACTGGGGGGGAAGCCATGTTTCATGCACAAGATTGAAGTGGGGGGTGGGGAGAGGCTTTAGACCAGAAGACTAAAGGCCAATTCTGGAAGTGGTCCCTGATTTAAAGTGCCTCAAGTTCTGGGCACCCAGGTGTCGTCGAGTCATTGCTTCCTAGCCAGGCAGGACCATTAGACCCTGTAGTCTGACCTCCAGCATCACACAGGCCAGAGACGTGCCAGTGCCAAGCCTGTGACTTTGGTGAATTGTAACTTCAGGAATAAACAATCTCCTGCTTTCCTGTCCTGGGCCGTCTCACTGACAGTTGGGGGGAGGGGAGGGTTGGAACCAGTGGCTGAATGGGGAGGCTTGTCTGCCGAGTAAAAGGCTTTTAGACAGTTTCGCTGAGTGTCCAAAGTTTCATCATATCCCTCCAGCTGCTCAGCAACATCCCATCATCCACAGCATCTGAGACCCAGGAGATGGTGACACTGACTTGCACAACAGGCAGTTTTCAAGGGCAAGAACAGGAAGAGGCTGCAGAAATTTGAGACTTTCCTTTAAACTAGACATGATTTTCCATCAGCGAAGCAGCTGGAGCCAGAACCCTGGTGCCGGAGAATGTTTTCCTAGCTGAGCTCGTAACCAGCCAGGGCTGCTTTTCAGGAAATGCCGGGAGCTGGGGCGGTGACTCACTTGTCCTGTCTATTCAGGGATTCATTAGCTGCAGAAGGGGAAAAAATATAAAACACCCGGCTGCAAACTGGGAAATTTCCTAATCAGCTGGTCCTTCCAGCTCCGTCTCTCCCCAGCTGCGTCTGCACTAGGCTGAAGTTGCCTGTGGTGTGAGTGCCTGCAGTGGGGGCCAGGTGCAGGAGCTTTGACTGCTGGGTTGTCTGGTTTAGTGGAGACGCACCCCTGGGCTGGCAAATGGCGCCATTTCAGCCGCTCAGACAAACTGTGACAACCACACTCAGTCCTCTCTCCTGCGATTGCAGTCCCAGTGCATTGTGGGACCTATTCCACAGAGGCACATTGCGGGACTACACAGGAGGGTCAGTGCAATGGTCCCCTCTGCAGGGGTCCTTTGGATCCTCATTAGAGCAGCACAACGCCCAGCACGGCACAGCTCCCAGGGAGGGAGCGGAGCCGGACTGCAATGGAACGGGCAGGCCCAGAGGCTCCCGGCTCAGTCTCTCCCCAGAGTAGGCTGATGCTTCCTGGGGGAAAGTCAGGAGTAGTACGGGAGGGATGTCTCTGAGGGAGGGACAAGACATGTCTGTACAATGGACCCCCAAGAATGGTGGCATCTGCAGTGTCAGTGATGCCCAGCAGGTGGTGCTGCAAGGCAGGCACTTGGATTCAATGTCTGTTCTGGGTCCCTCCCCCCGGCTAGTGCAGCTTCTGAGCCAGCTGGGAGAAGGCTCTGTCTGCACTTGACTTTAGTGGAAAACCCCACGGACTGCACTAGCTCCAGCACCTGCACAGCTGCAACTCCAGCTGGGGGCGCTAGTGTAGACAGGCTGCTGGCCTCATTGCACCACAGTAGATGCTGTTACAGGCTGCATGTGGCCAGGGGTGAAAGTAACTTAAAGGACTTGCCAGTACTCAGGAGTCCTGAGGAGGGGCGTGGCCTCCACCGGAAGAGGCGTGGCCTTTAAATCCCCAGGCCCTTTAAATCCAGATTTAAAGGGCCCAGGGCTAGGGCTG